>NW_016107401.1:6606602-6734829 GCF_001604975.1 Cebus imitator
TGATCATTTTCCATTCAGACACTTATTCAATCATTCAAGCAACTGTCGTTCATTTATCTATCCATTCACTTATTCAGCTAGTCAATCATTCAATTACATGTCTATTCATCCATTTCATTGTACCAACAAAATATAATACATATAATAATCTCTCGCTTTAGTACTTCTTTCCCCTGATTAATTCTTTTCACTGTCTCTCTATCCCCCTTCTCTTCTGGCATTCATTTACTCCATCTTATCCGGTTCTCTCTCAGGAGGACTGAGGTTGGTGGCGGTACAGTTCTCTGCCAACTGCAACCTCAAGCTTCCTTGCAGGAATAAACATCCAGATCAGTGGCAATGTTAGCTGCACATTAGAATCACCTGGGGAGCTTTTAAATCCTCTGATGCCTGGGTTCCATGCCCAGATATTCTGATTTAATTGATCTAGCGTGGGCTTGAGCATCACTAGTTTAATAAAACTGCTCAGCTGATGGTGAAGACCGCTGCTTTAGAGCACTGGTTCTCAACTGGGGTCACCTGTGTTCCCTCAGTGACATTTGGCAATGTCTGGAGACATTTCTGGTTGTAAATACTGGCGGAAGTGTTACTGGCATCTAGTGGGTAGAGGCCAGTGGTGTTGTTAAACACCCTGTAATATCTATGACGGCCTTCCAACAACTAAGAATTATCTAACCCCAAATGTCCATACTTCCGAGGTTGAGAAATCCTTATCTAGAGGCTGGTTTCAGGGATTTCTAGGAATCCATCCCACAGAAAAGGTGTTCCTCCACCTTTTCTCAGTAGGTCCCCAACTTTTCCAAGGGTAATGCTCTTTCATTCTGCAAGAACTCTCATTTTCCCCTTGTAGACTGGCCTCTGGTCCTCCTAAGCAGACATAGGCATCTTTCAGTTACCACTTGCATCAGCCTGCAGCTCTGTTCTCTCTTACCATCCACATCAATTTCCTGAGCAACCCCAGGAGGGAAAACTAAACATCCCACCCAATACTGGGCTCCTTACATAAGCGTCAGGTGTCGGAGGGCAGACAGCTCTCTGGGCACGGCTGTTAGGTGGTTTCCTTCCAGGTACCTGAAAGAGGTGCAGAGTGACAACACCTGAGAAAGAGACACTAAACAAACTGTCACCTTTTCAGAGAAGCCTCCCTTCTCTGAAAAGGGATTAGGTTTTCCAGGCTGGATTAGGTTCCTTTTTCACTCTTAGAGCCTCCCTCCCCGAGTTCAAAGCATTACTGTGTTTGTCGTTTAGTATTTATTTGATTATCCAATTGATGACATTTTTCTCCACTGGATTTTTATATTTCATGTTGGCAAGGTTCTTGTCTAAAATTGCCCACTGTTGGATCCCCCCATGGCTGTTTACAGAGCTGATACATAGGAGATATTCAATAAATATTAGTTTAATAAATAAAGCACTCATTTCATACTCAGCCCTCACAATATCCTCGTGTGGCAGGAAGTCATGGTAGAAGAAAAGTTCAGCGACGTTAAAACACTTGCTCAAGGTCACACAGCAAGCAAGTGGTTGAGCTAGGACCTGAACCCAACTCTCTCTGACTGTAGTCTTACCACAGTTCCACACTTAGCTACCGGAGGCTCTTGGGAGAACTGAGCCATGCGTGATTCATTTTAATAACCCTAATTCAGTGTTGACTATCTCTGACATACATTTGGAAACTGAGGAAATGGGGGCCTATCTCTGTTGCTGGAGCACTATGCTACAGTTCCCAGCAGAAGGACCACATGGCAGGAGGGGACAGGGGTTCAGAGTGAGGCTGCACCCAACAGATGGAGACTCCTTCTGGACAGGCAGAGGCTGAGCCTAGATCTGCCCGGATTTCCGCCTCCTACACTGACCTGCTCACCTAGGATGAGGCCACCTCCTTGGAGACTCAAGGGTGGCTTAAGATGAGATAAGAAAGTCTCATTGTAATTAATCATGAATTACAAAGGTTAGTTCTACCTATAAATAAAAGTTAATGCTATCCTCAAAAGGGGACAGGCCAATACATTCAGTCTCACCCTTGCTGTAAACCCCTTTCTCCAGGCTTTCTGTTGCTCTCAGGACAAAGCTGAAGAACCTTTAAGATGGCTTACAAGACCTGTTTTGATCTCCTTGATGATCTAAAGCTCCCATAGCATCCTCTCTTGTAAGAGTCAACACATAGTCACTGCTGTTCATTTGTTAAGTGTCTGCCTTAAGCTCCATGAGGTTAGACCTAGGTCTATCGCTTGCCAGCCTGGTGCTTCTCAAGCTTCAACACACATGCAAATCACCTGTGATTTTGCTAGACCACAGATTCTGACCCAGTAGATCTGGGGTAAGGTGGGAGAATCTGCATTTTTAATGAGCTCCTGGGTGATGGTGGGGACTGCTGGACCACATTTTGAGTAATAAGGTGCTAGTACAGTGCCTAGTATCCAGTAGACCTACCACAATATGACTAAATGGGATAGAAATGGGTTAAAACAGAATATGGGTCAAGGTGTCAGTGACTGAACCAGCCTTAGCTTTAAAGCCATGTTGGAATGTACATTACCTTTAATTAAGACCAGGCAACTTTCCCCCTATGGCTGGCCTCTGGGCACTCTCATGGCACAAGATGCTGGGCTGGACCTGATAACGTCTTAGGTGGCCATGGCATACTGGACTGATGCCCTTTTGGTTTGATCCTTGGCTGTGTACCCATTATGGGCCAAGTGCTATGCTAGATCCTGGGGGAGATACACAGATGAACCAGATTCCATTTCTGTCTCAGGGACCCTAAGATTCGGTCATGCACATGCTGAAATTGTGCCCTCAGAGAGAAAAGCTAAGAGAAATGTATTCACTCATGTATGCATTAATTCAGGCACAAGTATTAATTTATTGAATGATTATGATGTACCAAGTATTGTATATACTGGTGAATAAGACAGCCGTAATGCTGGCTTTCAGGCAATTAAAAATCAAATGTTGGTGGGGGGTGGGGAGAGAGAGAGAGCAAGCAAAAGAAATATAAATTGTTATCTGTGCTTTCATGGGAAGAAGCAAAGAAACACCAAGGGGCTTACTGCAGAAAGATGTAGCCAAGAGGCCAGGCGCAGTGGCTCATGCCTGTAATTCCAATACTTTGGGAGGCTGAGGTTGGTGGATCACTTGAAGTCAGGGGTTTGAGACCAGCCTGGCCAACATGATGAACCCCCACCTCCTAAAAATAAAAAAAAAATAGAAAAATACAAAAAATATAGCTGGATGTAGTGGCATGTGCCTGTAACAGCTACTCAGGAGGCTGAGGAAGGAGAATTGCTTGAACCCAGGAGGCAGAGGCTGCAATGAGCTGAGATTGTGCCACTGCACGCTAGCCTGGGTGACAGAGCAAGACTCTGTCCCTACCGCCCCCTCCCCCCAAAAAAAGAAAGATGCTGGCTGGTGCAGTGGCTCACTCCTGTAATCCCAGCACTTTGGGAGGGTGAGGCGAGTGGATCACTCGAGGCCAGGAGTTCAAGACCAGCATGGACAACATGGCAAATCCCCATCTCTACTAAAAATACAAAAATTAGAGGGCATGGTGGCATGCCTGTAGTCTCAGCTACTAGGGAGGCTGAGGCAGGAGAATCACTTGAACCCAGAAGGCTGACGTTGCAGTGAGCTGAGATCATGCCACTGCACTCCAGCCTGGGCAACAGAGTGAGACTGTCTCAAAAACAAAAAGGAAGACGCGGCTGAGGAGGACATATTTTAAGATGAGGATTGATAGGTGAAAAGGGTGAAGACTTGGAAAGAGCAGGGGCGCTGGAAGAGTCTGGCAAGAATATACCCTGCGAATGGCCTAGAGCTTGAGTTCTGAGGCAGAGAAGGAAGGCTGAGGGCTGAGGTCTCGTGGGGCAGGAGAAGACAATGAGAGACAGGGCAGATCACAGTGAGGCCTTGGAGGTTATTTTATTCAAAGCAGAATGAGAGGCCATGACTGGAGACAAGGGCAGAGGCTGGTGTTACAGAGCTTCCTCACCTGTACCCACCCTCTGCCCTCCTTGCATGAGACTGCAGGGTATTTGCATTCTGGGTGGATGCTTGCCCTATCCCTCAACTGGGGCAGGGGCTCAGATGATGGTGGGAAGGAGCAGACTCATGGAGGGGGTACTTGTCCAGCTTGTTCCTTTGGGCAGGGAAGCTCTGTGCAGGATGATGGAGGGTAGGAAAAACCATTGGGCCACCACTCACACACCACAGGAAGTGTTCTGTGGACAATGTGGCTCTGGGAAGCGTAGAGGCAGGAGCTGGAGGAATGAGCAGGATAGCAGAGAGGTGCTGGTCCAAGGATCATCTCACCTCCAGGGAGACCTGAGGGAGCTTCTGGGAAGGGGTTTGACCTGAGGCTGACAGTGGCTTTGCACCTTCTATGCTGCCCATTCTATTCATTCTCTTACTACTGTTTATTTGCTACAACTACTTGGTAAGCCTCAGACATCAAAGATGAAAACCAGAACAAAACACCGAAGCCCTTTACCAGAATCTCTTGTGGCCTTGTGACAAACACACCTGGAAGTGGGCCTGTGGGTTGGGCTTGCCACATACCTTGAGGCAAGTTACTGAACCTCACAGACAACACAATGACAAGGACAATACTCAAAGCACCCCAACAAAACTCACCAGCATGACATGAGGGGTTGTCCCAATGCTTTTGCACTGAGAGACTCTGGTCTGTTACCTCATTTAATCCTCTGGGGCTGGGGTGGGGACATTTTGCTGAGGTTCAGAGAGGTAAATAGCAAGTCTAGGTGTCAGATTTAGACTAAGATATGTTGGACTCTGGAGGTTGAGAAGTCAACCCTGTGCTGTTTCACCTCTTCATTCTGAGCTCCTTATTTTCATCTTCCACTATCACACTCCTGAGAGGATGTACTATACTGTATTATTTATGTTCTCTTTCAACCCCACTGGAATGTAAGCTCTACGAGGGCAGGGATTTTTGACAGTTTTATTTCCTGCTGTATCTTCAGTGCACAGTATAGTGCTTAGCTCATAGCAGGGGCTCCAAGATTTGTTGAAAGAATGAATGAATGAATGCAAAGAAGGGCTGTTTATAGAACCCTACACTAAAAAAACAAACTGGCAGTGTGTGGTGGCTCATGCCTGTAATCCCAACACTTTGGGAGGCTGAAGTGGGCAGATTGCTTGAGTTCAGGACTTCAAGACCACCCTGGGCAACATGGTGAGACCCTGTCTCTACAAAAAAACAAAAAACAAAAAACAAAATAATAGCCAGGCATGGTGGTGTGCAACTGTGGTCCCAGATACTTGGGAGGCTGAGGTGGAAGGAGGTTGCAGTGAGCCAAGATCATGCCACTGCACTCCAGCCTGGGTGATAGAGTGAGAACCTGTCTCAAAAAATAAACAAAACCCAGAAACCTATAATGGTCTCAAGGAATGCCCTGTGCCTGGCCCAGGCATATCTGTGGGACAGGCTGTGCCATATAAATGCATGCATTTGCTGAAATGTTAAATAAAAGCATAAGTAATCACTAGAATTAAGTCACTGAGGATGTGATTATAGAGACTGCTGACCCTATGCCAAAGCCCAGGTGCAGTGGCTCATGCTTGTAATTCTAGCACTTTGGGAGGCTGGTGAGAGGACTGCTTGAGCCCAGGAATTTCAGACCAGCCTGTGCAGCAAAGTGAGACCCCATCTTTACAAAAAATAAAAATAATAAAAAGTTAGCTGGGCAAGGTAGCACGTGCCTGTGGTCCCAGCTACTAGGGAGGCTGAGGTGGGATGATTGCTTGAGCCTGGATGGTCAAGGCTGCAGTGAGCTGTGATCACACCACTGCACTTCAGCTTGAGTGACAGAGTTAGACCCTGTCACCCACTCTCTCTCTCTCTCTCTCTCTCTCTCTCTCTCTCTCTCACACACACACACACACACAAAGCCAAGCAGAAGTTCTGAAACTAAAAAGTTAATTGAACGAAATATAAAATACATTAGAAAGTATCAGTAACAGACTAGAACAAGCAGAAGAAAGAAACTCAGAACTTGAAGACAGGGTTTTTGAAATAATCTACTCAGACAAAAATAAGGAAAAAAGAATAAAAAGAACGAACAAAGGCTTTGAGATGTGTAGGAGTACATAAAGTGACTGAACTTATGAATTGTTGATATTACCAAGGGGGAAAAGAGATCAAAAAGTTTACAAAATATATTTGAGAAAGTAATTGATAAAAATTTCCCAAGTCTATTAAGAGAGTTAGACATCTATTTATAGGAGGTCCAGAAATCCTCAAGCAAATACATTGCAAAAAGTATATCACTATAGCATATTATATTCAGAATGTTTAATATAAAAGTGAAATAAAGGATTTCAAAATGAGCAAGAGAAAAGCATGGAGTCATATACAAAGGAAAGCCCTTGAACTAACAGAAGACTTTTCACAGAAACTTTACAGGTCAGAAGAAAATGGGTTGGCATTTTCAAAGTGCTGAAATAAAAAAGAAAACAAAACAAAACTGTCAACAATAATTCTGTATTCTGCCAAAATAAGCATTTTTTTTCAGTCTCCATAGAGACTGTCAAAAATTGCCAATGCTGACTATATTGCAAGTTGTCACGGTGGGGTATTGGGAAAAGGTTTCAATTAGCAATAATCATGCCTTGGATAAACCTCATTGGCTACGATAGTGCCACTGCGCAAAGCTAATATAAGCTTTATCAATTAAGGATAAAGCTCTTCCCTGACAAGCAAACACTAAGGGAATTTGCCATCACTGGAGCAACCCTACAGGAAATGTTCAATGAGGTCTTAAACATGAAAATGAAAGGTTGATATTCACTATCACAAAAAAAATATAAAACTCATAGTTCATATAAAACAATTATACAAAGATAGAAGAGAAAGGAATCAAATGGCGACAACACAGACTTTCGACAAATCACAAAGACAAAAAAAGAAACAAAGAATTTATAAAACAACTTGAAAACAATCAACAATATGACAGGAACAAAGTCTCACATATCAATCAATACTAACCCTGAATATAAGTGGATTAAATGCTCCACTTAAAAGATAACGATTGTCAGAATGGCCAAAGAAACATGATCCAACTACATGCTGCTAACAAGAAACTTACCCTGCCCATAAAGACACAAATAGTCTGAAAGTAAAGGGGTGGAAAAAGATATTTCGTATAAACAGAAACCAAAAGTGAGCAGGAGTAGCTATACCTGTATCAGATAAAAAAGACATAACAGATACAACAGTAAAAGAAAACAAAGAAGGTCATTATATAATGACAAAGGAACAATTCAACAAGATGACATAATAATCCGAAATATATACACACCCAACATTGGAGAATTCAAATTTGCAAAACAAGTAATTCTGGACCTAATGAAAGAAAGAGACAACTATACAATAATAGCAGGGTTTCTGACGCCCCACCGATAGCACCAGACAGATCATTGAGACAGGAAATTAACAAAGAAACACTGGACTGAAATTAGACTTTAGGCTAAATGGACTTAATAGACATTTACAGAAATTCTACCCAACAACTACAGAATATACACTCTTTTCACCAACATATGGAACATTCTGCAAGACAGACCACAAGTTAGGCCACAAAACAAGCCTTAACACATTAAAAAATTGAAATTATATCAAGTATTTTCTCAGATCACAGTGGAATAAGGCTAGAAATCAATACAAAGAGAAACTTTTGAAAGTATCCAAATACATGGACGTTTAAACAGTGTGCTCTTGGACAACCACTGGGTCAACAAACACATTAAAATGAAAATTAAAAAAAATTAAATGAATAAAAATGAAAACACAATATACCCAAACCTATGGGATATAGCAAAAGCAGGGAGAAGAGGGAAGTTAATAGCATCGAATCCTACATCAAAAAGTAGAAAGATCACAAATCAAGAACCTAACATCACACCTCAAGAAACTAGAAAAAGAAGAACAAACCAAACCCAAAGTTAGCAGAAGAAACGAAATAACAAAGACCACGGTAAGACTTAGGATTCTAGTATAAAAAACAGGACAGAAAAGAAATAACAAAAATCAAAGCAGAACGAAATGGGGACCAAAAGAAAAATACAAAAGATTAACACAAGAAAAAGTTGGTTCTTCAAAAAGATAAACAAAATTGATAAATCACTAGCTTAATCAAGAAAAGAAGAGGGAAGATCCAAGTAAATAAAATCAGAAATGAAATAGGAGACATTACAACTCATATTTCAGAAATACAAAAGATTATCAAACTATTATGAACTATGCACTCACAAACTAGAATATCTAGAGGAAACGGATAAATTCCTGGAAGCACACAACCTCCTGAAATTGAACCAGGATTAAGCAGAACTTTTGAACAGCAGACCCCTAATAGGTAGTGACACTGAATCAGTAATACAAAATATACCCCCAACAACAGCTGCCAAAAAGCCCAGGACCATAAATCCAAAGATGGATTCATAGCTGAATTCTAACAAACACACAAAAAACTAATACTAATCCTCCTGAAACTATTTCAAAAAATTGAGGAGGAGGTAATTCTCCCTTACTTATTCTATGAGGTCAGTATCACCCTAATACCAAAATCAGACAAGGGCACAATAAAAAAAGACAACCACAGGCTAATATCCAGGATGAACATAGACATAACAATCCTCAACAAAATACTAGCAAATTGAATCCAACAGCGCATCAAAAAGATAACAGACCATGATCAGGTAGGATTTATTTCTGGAATGAAAGGATGCTTCAACATATGCAAATCAATAAATGTTACACATCACATAAACAGAAATAAGGAGAAAAAACATATGACCATTTCAATAAATGCAGAAAAAGCATCTGATAAAATTCAGCATCTCTTCATAATAAAATTTAGCAAACTAGGCATACAAGGGACATACCTCAAAATAATAAAGGCTATATACAACAAACCCACAGCCAACATCAACCTTAATGGAGAAAAGTTGAAAGGATTCCCTCTAAGAATTAGAAGAAGACAATAATATCCACTTTGACTACTCTTATTCAACGTAGTATTGAAAATCCTCACCAGAGCAATCAGCAAAGAGAAACAAAATAAAAGGCATCCAAATTGGAAAAGAGGAAGTCAAATATTTCTGCTGATAATATGGTCTTATATCTAGAAAATAAACACTAAATACTTCATCAAAAAACTTTTAGACTTATAATAAATGAATTCAGTGAAAATTCAGGCTACAAAATTAATGTTTAGAAATCAGTAGCATTGTTAGACACCAATCATGATCTAACCAAGGACCAAATCAAGAGGGCAATTCCACTTAAAATAGCTAAGACAAGAACAAAACCAAAACCAAAAAAACCCTAGGAATATATTTAACCAAGGAGGTGAAAGATATTTATCAGGAGAACTACAAAACACTGATGAAAGAAATTGTAGAAAACACAAACAAATGGAAAAACATCCCATGCTCATGGATTTGAAGAACTAACATTGTTAAAATGACTATATTGCCAAAGCAATCTACAGATTAACTGTACTCTCTATCACATTACCAATGTCATTTTTCACAGAATTAGAAACAAAAATCTCCAAATTCATATGGAACCAAAAAAGAGCCCAAATAGCCAAAGTAATCCTGAGAAAAAGAACAAAGCTGGAGTCATGATATTACCTGACTTCAAATTATATTACAAAGGTATAGTAACCAAAACAGCATAGTAGTGGTATAAAAATAGACACATAGATCAATGGTACAGAATAGAGAACCCAGAAATAAAGCCAGATTCCTACAACCAACTGATCTCCAACAAAGCCAGAAATATACACTGGGGAAATGACACCCTATTCAATAAATGGTGCTGGGAAAATCGGATAGCCATATGCTGAAGAATGAAACTGGACCCGTACTTCTCAACATATAAAAAAATTAACTCACAATGAATTAAGGACCCAAATGTAAAACATGAAAACATAAAAATCCTAGAAGAAAACTTAGGAAAAACTCTTTTGGACATTAGCCTAGGCAAAGGATTTATGACTAAGTCCTCAAAAGCAAATGTAGTAAAAACAAAAATATAAAAATGGGACTTAATGAAACTAAAAAGCTTCCGTACAGCAAAAGAAATAACAGTAAACAGACAACCGCAGGATGGGATAAAATATTTTCAAACTATGCATCCAACGAAGGTCTAATATCCAGAATCTACAAGGAACTTGACAAGAAATTAAAAAAAAAATCCCATTAAAAAGTGGGCAAAGGACATGAATAAACAGTTCTCAAAATGACATACAGTTGGCCAACAAACATAGGAAAAATGCTCTCCATCACTAATCATCAGAAAAATGCAAATCAAAACCACAGTGAGATACCGTCTCACACCAGCAGAATGACCATTATTAAAAAGTCTAAAAACAACAGATTTTTGGTGAGAATGTGGAGGAAAAAGGAATGCTCATACACTCTTGGTGGGAATGTAAATTAGCACAACCTTTATGGAAAACTGTATGGTGCTTTCTCAAAGAACTAAAAATGGAACTACCATTTGATCCGGCAATCCCACTACTGGGTAAACACCCAAAGTGAAATAATTACACCCAAAAGACACCTGCCGTCATATGTCTATCACAGCACTATTCACAATAGGGAAGATACGGAATCAACCTCAATGTCCATCAGCAGAAGATCGGATAAAGAAAACGTGGTGTATATTCATGGACACAGGGAGGGGAACAACACACACCAAGGCCTGTTGGGGAGTGGGGGACAAAGGGAGGGAGAGCATTAGGACAAATACCTAATGCATGCAGGGCTTAAAACCTAGATGACGGGTTGACAGGTGCAGCAAACCACCATGGCCCATGTACACCTACATAACAAACCTGCAAATTCTGCACATGTATCCCAGAATGTAAAGAAAAATTAAAAAAAAAAAACAAAGAAAAAGAAGAAAATGTGGAATATCTATATTCATGGAATACTCCTTAGCCATAAAGAAGAATGAAATCATGTCTTTTGCAGCAACGTGGCAGGAACTGGAGGCCGTTATCCTCAGTGAAATGACTGAGAAACAGAAAGTCAAATACCACAGTTCTCGCTTACGAGTGGGAGCTTGACAATGGGTACACATGGACATACCGAGTGGAATCGCGGACACTGGAGACTACAAAAGGTGGGGGTTGGTAAGGGCTGAAAAACTACCTATTGGGCATAACGTTCAGTATTTAGGTGATGGGTACACTAAAAGCCCAGACTTTACCACAACACAATATATGCATATAAGAAACCTGTACTTGTACCTCCTAAATATATTAAAAAGTCAACTGAGGCTGGGTGCAGTGGCTCACGCCTGTAATCTCAGCATGTTGGGAGGCCGAGGTGGGTGGATCATGAGGTCAGGAGATTGAGACTATCCTAGCTAACATGGTGAAACCCCATCTCTACTAAAAATAAAAAATTAGCTGGGTGTGGTAGCACGCGCCTATAGTCCCGGCTACTTGGGAGGCTGAGGCAGGAGAATTGCTTGAACCCAGGAGGTGGAGGTGGTAGTGAGCCAAGACTTTCTCTTGACCTCTGGTTCCAACTCCACTGGCCTTAACCTTCCTAAAATGCCCCATCCCGTCTGGTGGGTCTTTGAAACGCTAGTGCCTCTTCTCCCTCCTTGCTGGATTAACTCCTACAGATGCCTGGATCTCAGCTCCAGCATTACTTCTCCAAGATCAGCTCCCACACCTACCAGTGATATTACAGGTTCCCAAAACATTGGCTGTCTTTTCGTCACAGCATTTAACCTCCACGGTGACATCTTTCATGTGATTCTGTGATTAACCACGTCTGCTTGGCTCACCGCAGCATTCTCACACTCTGCCTGGCAACAGTAGATGCTCAGAAAACGTCATCTGTGTGATGAAAACCCCTGAACTCCTCAGGGAGAGCTGCGTTTGGCACGATGGAGCCAAGCAGAAGTGGCTTTCAGTGCAGAATGTCCCCAGCGACCTGGCAGTGCAGCTCAGGAGACTCAGAATCAAAGGTTTCACTTCAGAAATGCAGATGCAGTTGTGGGAGAGCTCTCTTTGTAGCAAGCCCTTCATGAAAACTCTGAACTCCAAAGTTGTCTGTAGCCTATAGGCCCCCAGAGGGACCCTTGCAGGAGACTGCCCTCCTGCCCCATCAGCCTTAGAACTGCCAGAGCGTTTCTGGCAGGCCAATCTTTGCATTTGCCCTGCATTTAAATGCTGTTTCAGCCCCAGTGCAAACACACAAGGACACATCTGCCTCGCATGAAACTCCACACAGATCTCTGTGAATTGGTGTTCCTATTCCTGTATGGAGCTTTGTGGTGCTGACTGATGCCCCACAAAGAACTCAGACCAGCTGAATCTTAACGGAGAGGAAGGGAAGCCACCTTCCCAGAGACCCCACTCCAGACCAGAATTTCCAATGGAGTCCTGGAGTGACGTGGGGGCAGCTCAGGAGTGAGGTGGCTGAGGCTCACATCCTGGCTCTGCTATCCAATAGCTGTGTGACCTCGGGCAAGGTACTTAACCTCTCTGAGCTTGCATTTAGTCACCTGTAAAACAAGGCTTATAATAATCACCACCTTGATTCTGAGGAATAAATGAGAGTCTCTGTGAGTAGTTCTCAGAGCAGTACCTGGCACACTGGTGGCCAACACGTTTGGAATATACATACACACAGATAGACACACACACACACACACACACCCCTCCACTATATGTAGTTTATTGCTCTTCATTCTCTCTTCTTCCAGTGTAGTATTTCTAAAATGATAATTGGATCATGCCACTTTCCAACTTAAAATTCTTCCTGGATTCTTGCGTATCTCTTGGAGTCAGCCCTCCCTATACCTGCAAGAACTTACATATCCCTTCTCAAGCTTTCGGCACACACCACCCTCTTTGTCATCCTTTTTGCTCCATCTCACGGCCTTCTAGGTTTCTTGAATTTAAGATGTTTCTGCTTCCATCTTGAGGTCTTCACAAAACATGCTCCTCTGTTTCCCTCCTTTGCTTTCCTGGGAAATCCCACTCTACATGCAGTGTGAAATGCCTGATCTTCTGGTCAGTTTTCTTATTGTCTTTCTTCCCCACTCTAAGTTTCTGAGAAGAGGGATCTTATCTGCCATGGTAGCCACGTGCCCTCGGCTGCTATCACAGTGTCTGACACAATGAACTCAATGAATGGGTGAGTGAAGGGAGGCTTCTCGGCTCTCGGCCTGTGCTCAGGCTGCCCCGGCCCTCCCACAGATGGCTGTGACTGTCCGATAGTGTGGAGAAGTGTTCTCTACTGGTGCCATCTGCTGAGGTCTTCTCTGGGCCAGGGCCTGTGCCAGGACCCGTAAATGCTGCTGTGCCCAGAGCTGGCCCACTCTCCAAAGATGTGATCAACCCCTCCAGCTGGCTGGAGGCACATTTCAGTCTCTCGCCCTGGGCCAGAGAATGTCAAGGATGTAGTCAGCACTGGGCAGTTGTTCTATTAAGTGATCTGGGGAGTGTGGGGGATACAGAAGGCAGCAGCTGGCCTTGCTAGAGAAGGCCCAGCTGTCAGGATGGACACGGCCAGAACCACTGACAGATACCTACAGCATCATGGCAGGGGGGCCTGGGTTTGCCTTCTTCCTGCTGCAGTGCAGTTGTCAGTTTTCAAGAGGACCCATGTAAGTCCCCAGCAAGCCAGGCTACTGGGCAGAACACACAGGGACTTGGGCTTCTGCCACAGGGAGGACTTGGGGTCAGATGGACCTGGGTTTGAGTCTATACTCTGCTGCTTATTGGCAGTGTGACCGTCAAAAATGAGTCAACCTTCAGTAGCTCCGGTTATCCCATCTGCAGATGGGAATAATGATACTTGCCTTGAAGAGTTGTTAGCAGGGCGAAATGAGATTACCTATTAAAAAATCCAGCACAGGTCCTGGTGCACAGCAATTGCTCTAGAAATGATGGCTGTGGTGATTTGCAGCATAGACAGGACATTCTTGCTTGCTTTCTTAAAGGCCACGTGGGCAGAATTTTCTGGATCCCTCCTTTCTTAGAGCACACACTGCCTGAGCCACTCCCTTGTGCTTGTCACCTGCTGCGTCGCTCTACCCCTTCTCCTGCCTGCATGTCCATCACCCATTAAATCTATGGAAGAGGAGCAAGCGCCACGGAGCTGCCCTCTGGACCCCAGACTTCCATCCTCTAACTCCTCAGAACCCACAGTGCCAGACAGGTCCTTCCTGCTTCTCCATTCTTGTCATCAGCTCTTGGCACACACTCTCAGACAGTTGCATCTGTGCCCTCCTACCTCCTGGTTGAGCCCCATCCCTTTCACGTCTCCAGTCAGTGCTGTGTATGTGTGTGTGTGTGTGTGTGTGTGTGTGTGTGTGTGTGTGTGTGCACGTGCATATGAACACTGCTGGCCTGCATCCCGTGATGTTCTCAGACCTCACATCCTAATACAAATCCCTTCTTCCAATAGTTGTGCCTGGGGGGAAGCTATGTCATCCTCCCCCTCTCCTCTTCTTGGGATATCAAGTTATAGGACAACAAATCCATTATCATGGTCCTTAGACCAAAAACATATGTCTAAACATCGTGGATATTAATCAGGGCTGGATATGGGGGAAAGCTGTTCACCGACACTGGATCCTGAATTTCTTCTCTAGCCCTTAGGAAGAAGTAGGCTTTGCAGAGTTTACGTTTGTAAACATTTCCATAAATGGAAGCAAACAGATTTTTAGGTTTCAGTTCTAAAATAGTCAGGTAAGCTTGAATTTAAAAGGACAGTTGCACAGCAATAATTGTACTTTCTGAAGGCAGTGAGGCCCTACCTTCGCAGAGAGTATACCAGTGACTTTGAGGGCTGAGATGTCCTGTATTTGCTGCTGTCCCACTTTCCATAAGATTTTGTAAGCCTGCCTTTTAAATTAGGAGCTTAGTGCTGACTTAGAGCCGGTATCTCTCTCTCTCCATTGCCTGCCAATATGTCATGACCAGAGTGGTTCTCAAAGTATCATTTATAGACCCCTGAGGGTCCCTGAGACTTTTTCAGGGGTCTATGAGGCCAAAACTATATTTACAATGAGGTTAAAATGTTATTTTCCTTTTGCCCTGTGTTGACGTTTGCACTGATGGTACAAAATTAGTGGGGGGTAAAACTGCTGGCACCTCAGCATGAATCAGGACATCGCTAGCAAATGAAACCAGTGGTCACTGTATTCTTCACCTCTGTGCACTTGCAGGCTTCACAAAAACCAATTTCATTTAAGCATGCCCTTGGTGAAGTAGCAAGAATTATTATTTGTATTGACGTTCAACTCTTGAGCACGCATTCCTTTAATGTTCCATGTGGCAGAATGGGCGGGGGGGTGCACATGCACGCTGGTTGTCTAGAGGAAAGTGCCTGTGTAATTGACTCACAGGCTGAAGTCACTGGCTTTTAAATTTTTTCATGAAACACTGTTTTTGCCCAAAAGAAAGACTGGAAAACTCATTATTCAGACATAGCTATTTAGTAGACAATTTCTTGAAAATGAACAAAGTAAGCCCACCACTTAAAAAAAAAAAGCAGCTCACAGTATTTGTTGCCAATGATCAATTTGTGCTTCCAACTGAAAATTAAAGTTTTGGAAAACTCTTCACTGCCACATTGAGCTTACCAACTTCCCCTCACTTAAAGACTTTTCTGATGAGATCGGTGGTGATAACAAAGGACATTATATAAAAAATATATCATATAAGGAAATGTGGTAGCATTTGGAAGATCTGCATAACTCAGTGAACCAATATTTTCCCAATGACCAACACATGATGTTACAAGACCGTGCATGGGGAAAGTTCCATTCAAAGTATAAGACAGACCGGCAGAGTCAATGTAACAGAGGACGGGAGATTCACTGGTATGGGTGCAGGTTTCACACTACAACTAGCCTTTAAGAAACCACTACTTGTGGAGCTTTGGTCTTTATCAAAGAACACCCATAATTATCTGAAAAGGCTATTAAAGTATTCCTCCCTTTTTCTTTTTCTTTTTTTTGAGGCGGAGTTTTGCTCTTGTTGCCCAGCTGGAGTGCAATGGCACAATCTTGGCTCATCGCAACCTCTGCTTCCCAGGTTCAAGCGATTCTCCTGTCTCAGCCTCCTGAGTAGCTGTGATTACAGGCATGTGCCACCACACCTGGCTAATTTTGTATTTTTCATAGAGACGAGATTTCTCCATGTTGGTCAGACTGGTCTTAAACTCCCGACCTCAGGTGATCTGCCCGCCTCAGCCTCCCAAAGTGCTGGGATTATAGGCATGAACCACCATGCGCCCAGATCTTCCTTTTTTTTCAAATACATTTCTGTGTGAAGCTGGATTTCTTATACTTTACCCAAAAAACATACCACAACAGAGTGAATGGTGAAGCAGATATGAAAACTGAGCTGTCTTCTAGGAAGCTACACATTTAAGAGATTTGCAAAAATATGAAACAATGAAAGTCTTCTCAATTGCGTTTCTTTTGGTTTGTCTTTAAAATATGCTTTTTATATAAACATGTAATGGGTATATAATTATTACTTTGAAATGCAATAATAAATGCACATTAAAAATTTTCTCAGTGTTATTTTCTAATACGATCAATATCAATAGATACAGCCCACATAAACACAGGTTCTTAGAGTCCTGGATGCTTTTGGAAACCATAAAGGAGTCCTGAGGCCTGGACATTTAAGAACTTCTGGTGTAATTGGCATGAGCACAAAATCTGGGGTCAGACAAAGAGGGCAAGCGGTGCTGTCGCCCTACTTCAAAGAGCACCTGCAAGACTGAATTTGGGAATGAGGCTCAGTGTGGCTTGACTCACCCAGGGTAGAACTGAAAGAAGAGCCAGTGAGGGTTTGCAGAGGGCTGACTGGAGAAAGAAATCACCTCCTGTGTAGATGGCACTGCTGGGGTCTTGTACGCTTGGTTGCAAGAGACTCTCACACCCTGCCCTTTGGAGAAATGCTGGGCAACTTTGTTGTTGCTGCTTCTCAGTGAATTAAACTTAATTTTGTTTTGTAAGCTGGCAGCTCTGCCTGAGATAACTAATGATACTCGAGGGAGCTGGAAAGCTTGCATTGGAAACCCTGGATCTGGACTCAGCCAATGTCCCTGAACCAGAGGCTCCCAGCCATAAGTCTCCAGGTCTGCCAGCTTTCTCTTTCTTTGACACTCATTCTCCTGCTTACCCTCCAGCCCCCGTGCCAGGAAGATGGTTCGGGGACAGAAGTGAGGGCTGCCTTCCTTGGCGCACTCTGGAAGCCGTGCCTGGCCAAGGGAAGTGATACCATTTCCAAAGCAGAAAATCAGGTCTCCTCCCAAAGTGCTGAAGTTTACTTTATAATTGCATCCAATTATATTTGTTATTTCAGTTTTTGCTCCATGAGCTTTGGGGAAAAGCATTCATGGGCTATCGTCATGGCATTTCTGTCCTTTCACATGTGTCACTTGGCATGCAATTGGCCCAGGAAGGAGAGTATAACTGGGTCATTCTCTGCAGCCCCATCCCATGACACAGCCTGGTCCAAGGGAAGGGCAGGAAGCTCACTGCACGCGGTGGCATTTGTGCATACAGAGCTTCAAGGACATGACCCCAGCTCAAACCCAGTGGGGAACTTTTTAGCGACTGTCAAGACCTTCTTTCCTCTCCTGGGCCTGACAGCCCTAGTTTCAGTTTCTCTGAGCATTGGGAAATGCCTGGAGCCACAACACACACTCAAGAATCCCTGTGCTAGTCCAAGAAACTGGCATGCTCAGGTTCGGCCCCCGGAGGCATTACTAGCAGGGCGGATCAAAGAAACACTCCCTGGAGGAGTCTGGGTTGCATTCTGTCACTTACATCTGAGGGTACTTTGTACCTTGTTTTATTGCACTTGGCTTTATTGTGCTTTGTAGACACTGTGTTTTTTAAAAATTGAAGGTTTATGGCAACCCCCTCTCAAGTGAGTCTGTCAGTGCCATTTTTCCAACAGCATATACTGACTTCATGTCTCTGTGTCACATTTTGGTAATTCTCACAATATTTAAAACTTATTTATTTATTTTTTTTGAGACGGAGTCTTGCTCTGTTGCCCAGGCTGGAGTGCAGTGGTGACATCTTAGCTCACTGTAACCTCCACTTCCCGGGTTCAAGAGATTCTCCTGCCTCAGCCTCCCAAGTAGCTGGGACTACAGGCGTCCACCACCACGCCTGGCTAATTTTTTTATTTTTAGTAGAAATGGGGTTTCACTATGTTGGCCAGGCTGGTCTCGATCTCCTGACCTCGTGATCTGCCTGCCTTGGCTTGCAAAGTGCTGGGATTACAGGTGTGAGCCACTACGCCTAGCCCAAAACTTTTTCATTATTGTTAAACTCTTATGGTGATCTGTGATCTGATCTTTGATGTCTCTATTGTAACTGTTTTGGGGCACCATGAACCATGCCCATCAAAGATGAAGAATTTAATTGAAAAATGTGTGTGTTCTGACTGCTTTACCAACTAGGGGTTCCCTGTCCCCCTCTCCTTGGACCTCCCTATTTCCTGAGACACAACAATATTGAAATTGGGCCAGTTAATAACCCTGCAATGGCCTCTTAAGAGTCACACATCTCTCACTTTAAATCAAAAGCTAGAAATGATGAAGTTTAGTGAGGAAGGCATATCAAAAACTAAGACAGGTCAAAGCTAGGCCTCTTGGACCAAATAGCCAAGTTGTAAATGCAAAGAAAAAGTTCTTGAAGAAAATTAAAAGTGCTACTCCAATGAACACATGAATGATGAGAAAGTCCTATTGCTGATATGTGAAAACTTTTAGTGACCTGGATAGAAAATCAAACCAGCCACAACATTCCCTTAAGCCAAAACCTAATCCAGAGCAAGGCCTTAACTCTCTTTAATTCTGGGAAGGCTGAGAGACGAGGTGAGAAAACCGCAGAAGAAAAGTTTTAAGCTAGCAATAGTTGGTTCATGAGGTTTAAGAAAAGAAGCCGGCCAGGCGCAGTGGCTCACGCCTGTAATCCCAGTACTTTGGGAGGCCGAGGCGGGTGGATCACAAGGTCAAGAGATCGAGACCATCCTGGTCAACATGGTGAAACCCCGTCTCTACTAAAAATACAAAAAATCAGCTGGGCATGGTGGCGCATGCCTGTAATCCCAGCTACTCAGGAGGTTGAGGCAGGAGAATTGCCTGAACCCAGGAGGCGGAGGTTGCGGTGAGCCGAGATCCTGCCATTGCACTCCAGCCTGGGTAACAAGAGTGAAACTCTGTCTCAAAAAAAAAAAAAAAGAAAAGCCATCTTCATAACAGAAAAATGTAAAGGGAAGCAGCAAGTGGTGATGGAGAAGCTGTAGCAAGTTATCCAGATAACCTAGCTAAGATGTGGCCACACTAAACAACAGATATCCCATGGAGACAAAACATCCTTTTATTGAAAGAAGATACCAGCTAGGACTTTCACAGATAGAGAGGAGAAGTCAATGCCTGCTTTCAAAGCTTCAAAGGGCAGGCTGACTCTCTTGTTAGGGGCCACTGCTGATGGTGACTTGAAGCTGAAGCCAATCCTCATTACCATTTTGAAAATCCTAGGGCCTTTAAGAATTACGGTAAATCTACTCTGTCTGTGTTAAGAAATAGGGCAACAAAGACTGGATGATGTGCCATCATCCAGTAAACAAAATGTGTTTACAGCACACTTTCCTGAATATTTTAAGCCCATTGTTGAGACCTGCTGCCCAGATATAAAGATTTCTTTCAAAATATTACTGCTCATTGACAATGTAACTGGTCATCTAAGAGACCTGATGGAGATATACAAACAGATTAATGTTGTTTTTATGTCTGTTAATATAACATCCTTTCTGCAGCCCATGGATCAAGGAGTATTTTCAACTTTCAAGTCTTATTATTTAAGAAATACATTTTGTAAGGTGATAGCTGCCAAAGATAATGATTTCTCTGATGGGTCTGGGCAAAGTAAATTGAAAACCTTCTGGAAAGGATTCACTGTTCTAGATGCCATTTGAACATTTGTGATTCACGGTAGGAGGTCAAAATAGCAACATTAATAGGAGTTGAAAGAAGTGGATTCCCACCCTGATGGATGACCTTGAGGGGTTTCAAGACTTCAGTGGAGGAAGTAGCTGCAGATATGGTGAAAACAGTAAGAACGAGAATTAGAAGTGGAGCCTGAAGATGTGACTGAATTGCTGTAATCTCATGATCAAACTTGAGCAGATAAAGAGTTGCGTCTTATAGATGAGGAAAGAAATTGGTTTCTTGAGATGGAATCTAATTTTGGTGAAGATGCTGGGAATATGTGAAATGACAACTAAGGATTTAGAACATTATATAACTTCAGTTGAGAAAGCAGCAGCAGGGTTTGAGAGGATTGACTCCATTTTTTTTTTTTTTTTTGAGACATGGAGTACAGTGATGCAATCTTGGCTCACTGCAACCTCCGCCTCCCAGGTTCAAGCAATTCTCCTACCTCAGCCTCCCCAGTAGTTGGAATCACAGGTGTGCACCACCATGCCCTGCTAAGTTTTGTATTTTTAGTAGACATGGAGTTTCACCACGTTGGCCGGGCTGGTCTCAAACTTCTGACCTCAAGTGATTCACCTGCCTCAGCCTCCCAAAGCGCTGGGATTACAGGTGTGAGCCACTGCACCCAGCCTTGACCCCAATTTGAAAAGAACTTCTACTGTGGGCAAAATGATATTAAACAGCATTGTGTGCTACAGAGAAATCCTGCATGAAGTAAGAGTCCATTGCTGTGACAAACCTCACTGTTGTCTTATTTTAAGAAATTGCCATAGCCACCCAATGTTTGGCCACCACCGCCCTGATCAGACAGCTGCCATCAACATCAAGGCAGACTCTCCACTAGGAAAAAGATCACAACTTGCTGGAGGCGCAGATCACCATTAGCATTTTTTAGCAATAAAGTATTATTAAGGTACGTACATTGGTTTTTTTCCCAACACAATGAGATTGCACACTTAATAGACTAGAGTACAGTATAAACATAACTGTGATATACACTGGGAAGCCCAAACATTTGTGTGATTTGCTTTACTGCAGCTTATGCTTTATGGTGGTCTGGAATTGAACCCACAATATCTCCAAGGTATGCCTGTACTGTACATGCTAAGCTGGCCCAGAAAAGGGGGTGGGCCTGGGGCCTGGTGAGACGGATGTCAAAGTCAAGCATCAGATGTGTGGTGGTGAGTGTGGTGGTGTGTGGGTGTCATGGTGTGTGGGTATGGTGATGAGTGTGGTGGTGTATGGGTGTGGCAGTGTGTGGTGTGGTGGTGTGGTACTGTGTGAGTGTGGTGGTATATGGGCATGGTGGTGTATGGGCATGGGTGTGGTGGTATGGGGGTGTGGTGGTATGGGGGTGTGGTGGTGTGTGGGTGTGTGGCGGTGTGGTGTGGGGGTGCGGTTTGGTGGTGTGTGGGTGTGGTGGTGTGGTGTGTGGTGTGGGGTGTGGTTTGATGCTGTGTGGGTGTGGTGTGTGGTGTGTGGTCTGGGGTGCGGTTTGGTGGTGTGTGGTGTGCGTGTCTTGCTTTCCTGGCACTGAGGCTCTTCCTGTTGCCCCTCCCTGGCTCTGCCGGCTTCCAGGCAGGGCCTCTGCTTATGCAGCCACTTCAGCCTGGAGCACTCCCTTGTCCCTCCTGGTGACCTGCTCCTCACCCATCAGGGTGCAGTTCCAGCATCATTTCCCACGGGAGCGTTCTCTGAGCCTCATGTCCCTGTCACGTCTCACTTTAGCACGTCCTAGCAATCTTGCACCTCTTTTTTTGTAGCATGTTTCTCAGTTGTCACTTCACGTGTGCATCTGTGATGATGGAGCGAATGTCTACCTTCCCTCATAAACTGGGACCCCGTGAATGTAGGGGTCACAACCAGTTTGCTTGCCGTTGTCTCTCCAATGTGAACAGAGTACCTGACACCAAGAAACCTGGCCAATACGTGTTGAGTGGATGAGTGGATGAATGCGAGTGTGCATGTGCTGTGTGTTGGTTGTGAGTGTGTGGTGCTCCTCTGGTCCTAGCTCCAGTGTTCTTGGTGCATTCCAGGGAGACCCCCTCACTGGGGGACTGTGCCCTGTCCTTCTGTCTGTGCTTTCCAGGGGGCAGAAATAGGATTCTCTCCATAATTTAAAGAGTCCTTTAGGAAGAGGCTAACACCTTTTTCATTGAGTTGGGAGTTTCTGGTGCAGAAACAAGACCTGAAGAGTCAGTGGCAGGAGCCTGGGCTGTGGAATAAGAAACCTCCTCTTCCACGCCCACTTATGAGTGAGAACATACGGCGTTTGGTTTTCTGTTCTTGTGTCAGTTTCCTGAGAATGATGGTTTCCAGCATTATCCATGCCTCTGCAAAGACATGAACTCATGTATACCTACGTAACAAACCTGAACGTTCTGCACATGTACGCCAGAACTTAAAGTATAATTTAAAAATTAAAAAAAATCCAAATTAATTAAAATTAAATAAAATTTAAAAAAAGAAAGCTTTTATTCTGAGAATGAACGAGGCCCAGAGCTAAGACCTCGTCTGTAAAATGGGGCCTCATGCTTGACAGGGCTGTTTGAACTCGGAATAGGATCCTACTCGGAGGAGTGCTTTGTAAGCCACAGTGCCCGCTGGGCAATGTTTTTACAATTATCCTGCACTGCTGCTAGGATCAGAATAAGCTGCTGAGCAGTCTTAGGAAGAGGGTGGGAGCGGGGGTTTTGGGGGGTGATATGGAAAATGAGGCCATAATCCTGCCACTTATATTCAGGGTATCTCTAAGGATTCCAGGGTCAGAGACTCCTCTCCTGCTAGGCAGAGGCACTGGGGGAGCTGTGCTTCCTGTGCCCTTGTCAAAGCCATGGCTGCCATCTTGGTGAGGGCTCCACTGCCATCTTTCTGGGATCCATTTAAGTAGGGTCTCCCCAGGGCAGTTTCGCCATGTGGCCTTGCTTGAGATGCTGGGGTAAAGCATGGAGGATGCTGCTGGTGGTGAGATGACGGGGTGCTTGGAGGCGGCTGGGGGTACTTACAGTTCGGTCACGTCCTTGGGCATCCCTTTGGGGAGGGCGCGGAGTCCCTTGTTGCTGCATCGCACCACGGTGTCCACACAGGTGCACTGCTCCGGGCAGCGCGGGCTCAGCTGGCAGCTACTCTCATCGTTGCCTGCAGAGAGCCCCAGAGAAGGTGAGAACAGTGGGAGATACGCTCCACTAGGGGGAGCCAGTGAGCAAGGCTGCGTCTCCAGTCCCCACTGGGCGCTGGAACCAGGAACAGGGTACCTGCTGGTCTCATCCGCGGTTGACGGGTGTTGCCTACCTTCTACCTCATTCGACATAAGATGAAGACCACGAAGCAGGCTTAGCAAGAGTAACAGATAGGAAAGAGGTCTCTGTTAACCAGATCAGGAATAAGCCCAAATGACTGAAGGAGTGGTCAGCGGGAGGGGGCAGAGTCTTTTCCCTTCCTTTTTCTCCTTTCTTTCTCTCCTCCCACAACTACATAGTCCCTCTGAGGCGGGAAGTGTGTCCCCAGCCTCCATTATGCCTTAATCTCAGTTAATGATCTGCCTCTAGATAACCCAAAGTTGATCAAGTGAAGAACTGTGCTGGCTTGAATTTATGCAAACAAATATGCTCTCTGGGATCCCGAGAACCAGAGCCTCAGATATCCATATCCCCAGCCAGTGACAAGACTTTTCTTGAAGTCTATTTCTCATGAGTACATACTCCCGAGGCTCATCATGATGCAGACAGGAAGACTGAGGCCAGGGCTCCCATGTACAGTTGTATAGGTTGTGCACTCCACAAGGGTGCCATATCATATAAGGAGCACCAAGCTCACTGTGGACATGATAGATTAGTATATTTGGTACAACAGTTTTCTCATAGATGGCAGTATCTTGTTCTAATGAGCAAGTGTCTTGTCTTAATGAACTCAGTATAATATGACAGATTTCTAACTGATGGAAATAAAATGAGTTCTGAAGGGGGCACCTTTTCTTAATTTGCATGAAGGAGCCATGTGGGCTAGCAGTAGATCTGCAAAGCTCTCCAGCATTCCAGCTGTGTGCCCAAAGCAAAGCAGAATGGGATCTCAGGGAGTATCTGATCCTGTATCTCTGGCATCTTCCTTGGCTTCCCAGGACCTTCCCCACTGCCCTCGACCCCCAGTCTTCTCACCGTCACAGGTGAAGTCCTGGATGGCCACATCCTGGATGGGAATCTCCTTGAGGAAAAATGGCTTCTGGCACCTAGGGTTTCCGCTGACGATCCGCCTCTTCCTCAACCACTTGCCCAGCCAGGCCAGGTGGCAGTTGCAGTTGAAGGGGTTGGACAGGAGGTTTCTAGGAGGAAAGAAGGGTGCTTAGCCTCCACCTTCTACTGTGGGAGTGGCCCTGGAATCTGCTTCTGCAATCCCAGAGCCCAGTTCTCCCAGCCGGGGAAGATGTGGTCTCAGAAAGGAAATGTAGGCTCCTCACCAGGTACAGTCTCTGCAAGGGTCTCATTTGAGACCTCCGCCACTGATGGAGGTAGGCGTGGCCTCTCACCCTGCCCTCCCTTGTGTACGGAGCTCTGGCAGTGTGAACTGCCTTTGGGTCCTTAGCAGAGATTCACCCTGAGCGCCTTCGCACTTGTTGCTCTCCTTGCTGGGAATCCGTCTCTTTACAGGTTGCCTGACTGACTTCTCCTCGTTCTTTAGTCCTTGGCTTCAGTGACATTTCATTAAGAAAGCCTTCTCTGAGTCCCCCATATAGAGTGGGACAATTCAGCCTCATCCTGTCTTTTCCCTCATTCCCCTTCATTCTCTCCGTAGCACACATGGGAGTGTGCAGTGACTGGTTTCTGTGCTCGCCTTGCACCTTGGACTCTACATTCCACGAGGGTAGGGTCTGCTTGCCTCTGCGTATCCAGAAATTAGTGTTATGTCATCACAGGCACTTTATACGCCTCTGTGGACTGAAATAACTGGAATGATGGTGAGATGAGAGCATGATGGCAGCTATCCCTCCCTAAGTGTTTACTACAGGACTGGGACCACACCGAGCACTTCATACATCCGTTGTCTCATTCATTCCTGTCACAGCAACCCTAAGAAGCAGGTAACATCATCTTCCTCTCACGCATGAGGAAAGTAAAGCTCGCGGAGCTTATTTAAGAGGGGCAGACAGCTCTTGAGTGGCTGTAGGATGATACAGCAATTAAGGGCTTGGAAGTGGTTGTTCTGGGGTTGCAGTCCAGGCTCCGACACTCAGTAGCTGTGTGAAACGGGGCAAGTGACTTCGTGGATCAGAGCTGGCTCCCTGAACGCTTTGTGACTCTGCCCCCCTCAGCATCTTAGGTGTTTTTGGATTTCTAATGTGGAGGTACCTAGGAGGGGCTAGACATGGACTAAAGGACCAGCTCACTGGTGTTAGCTCCCAACCCATTGTCCCCTCCTGTTGATGTCATTCATTCGTTTGATTCATTCCTTTCCTCAACAATTACATGCCTGGCATCTCCGTACGCTCCTGGCACAGATCTAAACATTAAGGATACAGCACTGAACAAAACAGCTGCATATCCCTGTCCTTCAGAAACTTACATGATGGTGGGCAGATAATATACAATTAACAGCAAGTTAGTAAATGACACAGTCTATTAGGACATAGTTAGTGCTATGTAATATTAGGGGGCAGGGCCAGAGGGATCAGGGTTATGGCAGAGGGGTGGAACGGGGTGAGGCAGGTGATACTTGAGCAAAGGTAGAAGGGAGGGAGGCCGGGGGGAGGGTGTTCCAGGGAGTGCAAAGTTTCAAGGTGGGAGTGGGCTGGGAACGTGGGAAAATGGTGGCGCTAGAGTGGAGGGAGGGAGGGGACAGGCAGGCCATGAGGGGCAGATGGGGTGGGGCCGGCCTGTAGGCCCTCCGCTAACTTCGCCTTTGATTCCAAGTGCCATGGGCATAGGACAGCAACAGGAGGTGCAGAAGCAGCCTTTCCTTCTGCCTTCCAAAGGGTCTTTGGGGAAGGTTAGAGACAGGACCACAAACCAGCAACTAAGGATAACAGAGCCACATGGAAATATGAAGCGCAGCTGTAAAATGCGCACGTTGAGCACTTTCTACCCCTAGGCCCTTGCTGTGTGTTTTACAAGCATCACCAGATTCAATCCTGGTAACCATCCTAGGAGGTAGATGCAGAAGGGAAATGGAAGCATGAGGAGATGAAGTAACTTTCCCAAGGTCACACAGCTAACAAGAGACACAGCCAGGATTTGAACCTGGGCAATCTGGCTTTAGAGTCTTACCCATTATTCCACAGAGGCTCTCTTCCCACCACAGTGCTCCCAGGCAGGAGCACTCCTTTAGGTGTCTAGAAAGTTGGGCTTTAATTCTGGTTCTGATACCCATTGAAGCAGCCAGTGACATCTTTTTGAAACCCCTGTCTGGTGATATAACTGATCTACTTAAAAGTGCCAGTCTTCCTGCTGTGCTCTGGACAAAGACCAAGATGGCCCATAGCAGTCCTGCAGCCTGACCCTGGCTTCCTCTTTAGCCTTGCCCTATGTCATGCCCTTCCTCATTCAGTGCTGTGACCATGCTGGGATATGTTCAGTCCCACATATTTGCTCTGTTGCAACCAACCACAGGGCCTTTGCACATTCCCTTTCCTCTGAAGGAAGTGCACCGTCCACTTTCTTCAATAGCTAACTCCCACTTACCTTCCAGAATACAGCTCCAGTGTTTATCAACAAAGCCCCCCACCCCCTGCTTTTTTTTTGAGACAGAGTCTTCCTCCGCCACCCAGGCGGGATTACAATGGCAAGATCTTGGCTCACTGCAGCCTCTGCTTCCCAGGTTCCAGCAGTTCTCCTGCCTCAGTCTCCTGGGTAGCTGGGGTTACAGGTACTTGCCCACCACACCTGGCTAATTTTTGTATTTTTAGTAGAGATGGGGTTTCACTATGTTGGCCAGGCTGGTCTTGAACTCCTGACCTCGGGTGATCCACCTGCCTTGGCCTCCCAAAGTGTTAGGATTATAGGCATCAGCCACCATGCCTGGCCTTCCATGTTGGGTTTCCAAATCACTGTGGACCTGCTTTCTGTGGCAGTTCACTATACTGTGAGCTCCAGGAAGGGGGGCCCAAGTGTGTGCAGCCTCAGCACCTGCACGATGCCTGGCACATAAAGGAGGCTTGACGAATGTTTTCAAGTGGACAATTGGATAGATGAGCTTGGCCAAGGGTAGCAGGGAGCTGGGAGGAGAGAATTCTGCAGAGCAGGAGCCCAGAGTGAGTGGGCAGTGGAATCGGGAGAACTTACATGGTGGACAGGGAGACAAGCGTGGTGAAGGCTCCAGGGGTGATGGTGGTGATCCGATTGTCATAGAGGGACAGCAGTCTCACCGAACTCAGGCCGGCAAAGGTGTCATTACTCACACAGCTGATCAAGTTACTCCTCAGCATCCTACCGGGAGAGGGGTGGGGATGAGAGAGCACAGGCACGATCTTTTCTGTCACCAAATGGTGCCATGGTAGTGCGTGTGTGTATAGGTGAGATGCTTTTGCTGATTCTAAGCCCAGTCCAGCCACGTTGCTCGTTTGCCCTGTAAGGGCAGGGCCTGGAGCCCCACTGGGCTGTGTGTAAATGTGTGTGTACCTTGTCATTTGTGCATGCTTTCTTGGAAGCACAAGTCAATCATATGTATGTACACACACACATATTGTGTGGTTGCTAGGGCGTATACATGTATTTCTGGGAAAAGAAGAGAATTAAGAAGTGGTTGTAGACGTCAGCTTGTATGTATGTGTGTGCTTGTATGTCTACGCCTGTTTGTGCATATGTTTATGGGTGAATGTATGTTTGTGTGCCTCCTTCAGCAAATTTCTGGTATGAATGTGTATATATGTGCATACACATATATATGATATACATATATACACACACATATATACATATGTGTATACATGGGAGAGGGCGGCCATGTGGGGTGTGTGTGTGTTGGGGTGTGTGTGTGTAAGTGTGTATGCTGGAGAGTGTTCAGCATGCTAAATTCTTTCCCATCCAAGGCTGTGGAATGTCTGATGACTCTGACTCCAGGAAGAGAGGGACTAGGGAGGCCAAGACAGCGCCTGGGTCCCAACTGCCCTGATAGTCTGTCTCCAATTCCTGTCCTCCCATCTCCCTCTGGGTCTTGTTCCAGGCCCCACCCCAAGCACTCACAAGGTTTTGAGGCCACTGAGGCCGCGGAACACGCGCCCGTGCACAGTCTCCAGCTGGTTCCCTGTCAGCATCAGCTCCTGCACGCTGGCTGCTCCATCGAAAGCACCTTCTCGCACCTCCTTGATCTTATTGTTACTCAGGTTTCTAGAAGGAAGAAACAGAATGGGGGAGGATCAAAAGGAGCAGACGGTTTTGATTCAGGGATGGAACGTCCTGCCCTGCAGCCAGCTGGGGACTCTCCGGGGCCCCCGAGACTGAGGACAGGATGGTGGAAGGAGATCCGTTTTGGGGTCCCTGACCTTTGGTCTTCAACCTCTGGCCCAGGGAGCAGGGACCCCGGGCCTACATAGGTGAGGCTACCTTTGTGAAAAAGACCACATGGTCAGTGGATGAACAGATGAAGAAAATGTGGTCTACAGACACAATGGAATACGATTCAACCATACAGAGAATGAAAACCTGTCGTTTGCAGCAACATGAATGGCACTGGGGTCACTGTGTTAAGTGAAATGAGCCAGGCATAGAAAGGCGAATATCATATGTCCCTACTCATACGTGGGAGCTAAAAAAGTTGATCTCATGGAGGTAGAAAGTAGAAGCATGGTTACCAGAGGCTGGGAAGCTTTAGGGGAGATGAAGAGAGGTTGGTAAATGGGTAGCTAGAAGGAATACGTTCTAGTGTTTGAGAGCACAGCGGGGTGACTCTAGTTAACAGTATCTATTTCAAAATAGCTATAGAAGATCTGAAATATTTCCAACACAAAGAAATGATAAGTGTTAGAAGTAATGGAGCTCCTAAATACCGTTTGATCACTATACATTGCATACATGTATCAAAATATCACGTGTCCCATAAATATGTACCATCGTTATGTATCAATTAAGAAAAGTAGGCCGGATGGGATTTGAAGGTTTTTTTCTGTGTAATTGTCTTTTCAATGCTCTGGGGGACTGAGAGTTAAAATAGTGACTCTCAAACTTTTTTTCTTCCTTCAGTAGAGACTCTCATGAAGCACTGATTTACAAGAAGAAGCCAGGAGAAAAATATAAAGCATGCCCCCCGTTCCTTGGGACTAGGGCATCTGTGGAACTTCTAGCTTTCTCACCAGTTAAGGATCCCTGATATAAATAAATGGTGTTTTCTAGTTACTACGTGTTGACCGCTTTTTACGTATTGGGCGCCTCATGAGGGATCTGACCAGCACAACCACATCAAACCCTCAAAACAGTGGCTGTCAGACTGATACATTATTATCGTCCCATTTTATGGATGATGGGACTGAGGTTCAGAGAGATTAACTAACTTGTTCGCAGTCACACAGCTGACAGAACTGGGATTTGAAGCCAGGTTTTCCGGCATATCAAACGTGCTCCATTGAATCTCTTCTTTCACAAGCGAGAATTCCTTTGGCTATGTGGATATTACTTCCTTGCAGAATAAGATTTTGGATATTGTATCAAGCCCTGGGTGCTGCCATTTCTGAGTCTGCCCCCGAGGTCTGAAAGCAGCTCTTCCCTCCGATGCCGACTGCTGACATCCTGCACAGGCCTCATGAGAGATCAGAACAGCAAGCAGATGCTGCAGAGCCATTAGCACTGAGAGTTCCCAGCTCTCCCTGGCAGGAGTGCTGGGGGCTTCTATGCACCATCAAAATGCCCAGCCCTGGAAGGCATCCCTGGCCAGATGGATGAACTGAAGGTGATGACAGTGTTTATACTAGCTGAGGGGAAGAGTCCAGTCTCCCAAGCAAGCAGCATATTCAGAGCCCTGCATGGGGAACCACCTTCTGTAAACAGGGAAATTGCAGGTGGAGGCGGAGCCGCGAACTCATGGAGCCCATGGAAGCTGGTGGAATTGGCGGGCTCAGAGAGATAGACCAGGACGCATCTTACTGCTGAAGATGCCGAGCCCCAGAGTAGGAGAGCACTGCTCCAGGCCACAGGGCATTGGAAGGGGATCTAGGGCCATACCAAGTCCCTGGTCTGAGCTCCAGGCTGACCCACAGCAATGTGAGGGGGTGAGACCTCCCTTAGGGACTGATTTGGCAAGTGACAGAGCTGGGGGCTTAACGCAGGCCGACTTCCCTCTTCCGAAGGAGGGACCAGGCCCCAGGATGAGGCCATGCCTGCACTTGTGGGCAGGTACGGAGGAACAGACAGTGCCTTGGTTCCTTCCCTGCTCCTCCGCATGACCCTGTTCTCCTTCTCTCCTCCCCGTCCGGCCAAGAAAACAGAAATAAGCATTCCCAGCAAACCTCTCCCAAGCTGAGACAGTCAGCAAACTCGCAGACTGGATTTCCATTCCGTGCCTGGCTTTTCTTAAACTTGGCCAGTTTTCCAATAAATCCTGATAGCCCTGGTCTGGGATAACCCAGGAATGAAGGTAACGCACTGGGGAGACTGCAAATTACCCCCGAACTAGACATAGGAGGAGAGATAAAGGCTCTCCCAGCAGCTGTAACTCACCCGAATGCCAGAGGAAAAGGCTTTTGCTCCAGAGAGTTGAGCTTCTTAGGGGGTTAAAGTACAAGGGACGGGCAATGAAGATGAGTTAAAGCAGCTATGAAGTGAGAGGGTTCCCATTTCCTGACATCTGTTTCTTTAAATGAGCAAAATTAACATCACATTACTGTAAGGTTTGTGAATTGGATTTCCTCAGTCTGGGAGAATGGAAAACAGAAGGAGAGTAAAAAAGAGGGGATAGAAATTTCCAGAAGAGCTGGCTGCTGCTGTCTCTCCATCTATCAAAGCACCGCTCACAAGTACAGGCAGCAGTAGCTGAAGGTCGGAAAGTGCAGCTTGGGGCAAGCACTCCAGAAACAAAACAAGTGCATGGAGGTTTTGTAAGAGCACTAGAATATTCTCAGAGCAGGGTCTTGCTAACAATGCCCCAGATCCCAGGAAACCCCAAAATGCAAAGTCAGGGCCACCCAGGGGCCTCTCTCCATCTTTGGGTTAGTTCAGAGCCCCTGAGGGTTTCTTGGTGAGGGTTAAGCGCATCAGTATCTGTACTGCCTGGCACAGGGTAAAGTGTCTAATTTGTGCTCACTGCTAGCTATTATTACTATTTTTACGGCCCTGCACGCAGCCGCTTTCCACATTTGTACTACTCCCAGGCTCCTGAAACTGTCTGAGTGTGCAAGCCCTGTTTTAAATATATAACCAGCTACTCTGGGTCACTCAACTCCCATGGCCTCTCCTACCTTTCCACACTCTCTCCCCCTAGTACCATAGCCACGTCTTCCGTCTTTACTTCCTCATTCTTCTGATCTTCACCATAACTTATAAGGAAGGTGGATTTATTTCTGTTATGTAAATGATGAAATTAAGGCTCAGAAAGGCTAAGGACACTCCTAGGGTCACATAGCTGGGAAGGGCAGAGCTGAATTCAGAACGCGCACAGGCTTGTCTGCCCATTTTCCCTCCACACCTGGACTTGTGGCTGCTCTTGAGAGGTGGAAATATTTGGCAGCCCTCACCTTTATTCCAACACGGCAAATATGGGGATGAGCTGAGTGACGTCTGTCCCTTTTGATGAGATCTAGGCCCCTATTTTACCAGAGTCCTCACTACGCCCTTTTGTTGCCTGGTTGCTGATGCCGGCAGTCAGTTGACACTTATCATGTGTTTGTGTGCTGTTGTTTTCTTGGGCACACAGAAATATTCTCTTTACTCATGTCTCTATCAAAACTGGGGGGATGAAAGACTCAAAGTGCTTCAGTTTCACCTCGAATGCGAGGGTACCTATTTCTTCACAGAAGCAAAGTCTAGCAGATCCTGTTCAGTAGACAAATATGCACTTGGCCAGCTTGACTCATCTTAATATCTGCCTCAGGCCAAAGGCATGTAAGTTTCTGCCTTCAGGTTAAAAACAAAGTACGTATTTCTCTGGTTTGATATAAAAAGAACAATTCCTGGCAGGTGATGGGTGAGGTTTGTGTTGGGCCCTTGAAGCTAGTGGGGCACTGGACTCCAATGACAGCCACGATCCTGACCCAAGTATGCCCCTTTCTCAGCCATCCCCCTAAAGTTCTCTCCACTGCTCCCACTTACAGAGCAGAGGTCACTGGAACCATGACCAACGTGGTGGCTGCAGGCAGGGAGGGAAACAGCAAAGAGATCTGAGTGGCACCAGTGAGATTCAGATGCTGCCCAGGGCCTAGAAAGCCTCTGTCCTATTTGTCTGCAGGGAACTGATGGGTGGGGGTATGAGGAACAAGAGAAAAACGAGGTGTTGCAGTCCATTCTCATTATAGGTAAACATCCCTAACCAGAATGTCTGAAACATTTTTTTTTCCTGAGACAGAGTCTTGCTCTGTCACCCAGGTTAAAGTGCAGTGGTGCGATCTTGGTTCACTTCAATCTCCGTCTCCCAGGTTTAAGCAATTCTCCTGCCTCAGCCTCCCCAGTAGCTGGGATTACAGGTGCCCGCCACTGTGCCCAGTGAATTTTTGTATGTTTAGTAGAGATGGGGTTTCACCATGTTGGCCAGGCTGGTCTTGAACTCCTGACCTCGTGATCTACCCACCTCGGCCTCCCAAAGTGCTGGGATTATAGGCAGGAGCTGCTGCTCCCGGCCCCAAAACTTTTTGAGTGCTGATATGGTAACATAAGTAGAAAATTCCACACCTGACACCTTTGCTTTCTGAAGGTTCAATGCACAGGAACTTTGTTTTATGCACAAAATTATTAAAAATATCGTATAACTACCTTCAGGCTGTGTATAAGGTATATATGAAATGTAAGTGAATTTTGTTTAGACTTGCATCCCAGCCTCATGACATCTCATTGTGTACATGCAAACATTCCCAAATCCAAAAAATTTGAAATCTGAAACACTCCCGATCCCATGCATTTCAGATAAGGGATACTCAACCCATACTCATAGCAGTTATGCTGTACACAGTTGCTGGGAACACTGCATTAGTGAATACCAACGCATTGATCTTAGGGGAAATATAAGATTAGGGACCCGTGAGCCTCTGGCCTCAACATTTTCATTAACCTACCAACATACGATCTTGTTATATGTGTGCTTCTGTTGAAAGATGCCTTATTTAATACATACAGCTGATCCATAACGTTGAACTCATGGCCAGCAGCACTGCAATTCAAGCCTGCAACAAAACAGCTCTCACACACATATGTCCTCCGTAAGGCACATCACAGCCTTCGCACACTGAGGATCGCCAGACGGCCCTTCAGTGCTGTGACTGGGGACCGTTTTAAACAGTAAAATCGCCATCAAAAAGCACAACCATGCAAAATACGCGGAACTGAATATAATGCAAAAGGACACTGGTTTACGGCACAAGAGGTGACAGAAGAAGGCAGAGCGTGGCCTCACTTGATCTCGGCTAGGTACACACTGTGGGTGACTCCTTTTTTTTTTTTTTTTTTTTTTTTTTTTTTTGGGGTTTTTTTTTTTTTTTTTTTTTTTTTTTTTTTTTTGGTGTTCTGTGCATGCCCGAGAATGACTGAACACTTGGAGAGTCTTGACTATGGAATTACACAAATGTTAGTGAGTTGGCGAATTCTCAAATATGGAATCCATGAATCATGAGGATGGACTGCATTTCCCCAGTTTTTGAGGCCCACCTGAACCCTGCGGCCAGGAGACATAAAGTATGGGGTGGGGTAAGGGAGAGGGGCTAAAGAGACAAGTGCTTCCCTGGGGATCAGATGGCAAAGCGCATCCCCTTCTGTGCTGGTACTCTGCTGGGAGGCCCCGAAGGGAAGACGAAGAGAAGCAAGCCCAGCCTCATGCTAGCATGGCTGCAGGCGGACCCAAGTCTGAATGCCAGCTTTTGGACTCGTTAGCTGTGTGGTCTTAGAGAAGTCTCGGAACCTCCTTGAGCCCTGGCTTCCTCACCTGCACAAAGGGGACTATGAAGGCAGCACCGGACGGGTGAGTGAGGACTTGGTGAGACAATGTGTGTGAGGCAGGGAGCGCGGTCCCTTGCTCAGGACAAGGACTCTAATGGTGCACCAATATCATTCTCATTACGTTTATGGCTAGGCCCAAGCTCCTAGGCAGGGAGAGGCTTAGGATGATACTCATCTCTGGCAGTGGAGAAGCCAATAAAGACATGTGGTCCCTTGCCTAAGCCAAGGCATGGTCAGACCTACAGATTCCTAGATGGAAACCCACTGTGAGAAGCTGCTGGAATGCACTCTGATGCGTATCATAATGCAGGAGTCTTTTGATTCCATTTAAAAACTTTTAACTGTCATCATACAAAAATAGCCAAATAGCATATACCTTAGACACCCATGCCCCATCACCAGTCCTTACCTGAGTCCTACCCACCAACCCTGGGCTAGGTATCGGATGGGCTATAGGGGTGGGGTGAGGAGAGGGTCCAGGGTGGGGTCTGGGATGGTGTGGAATGCTTGCTCTGTATAACTCTCAACTAAAACTGTGAAGCATCACTTTGGTCTGTGTCTACACGTCTTGCTACACAACAGAGTCCACAGCAGAGCTCCAGAGGAGGCTGGGAGGGGCTGGAACAGAGGCTGAGGCAGAGGCCAGTGCCCTGGTTCCTCTAGTCTGGAACACAGGCTCTGGCTAGAGAACAGAGGCTGCTGCCAAGTTCCTGAAGTCGACTTACATTTTCCGCAAGTTGGGCAACTTCTTGAAGATACCAGTGGCCTCTAGAACTGATATCTCATTGTCATTCAGTCGCCTGTGTAGGAAGCAAGAAGATGAGTGGTGGGTTAGCTGTGGAGGAGACCCCTCCTTGGGCCCCCCACGGCTTTGGGTACGTTGCCACCCGAACCTCACACTCAGTGAAGGCCCACAGAGCCATCGGTAGCTTTGGCATCTGTCTGGTCAACAGAGGGGCCCAGCGAGTGGGGGAGGCATATGCAATGCAAATAGGGTGAAAGAGAGAGGACAGCTGCTTCCTCCTTCTCTTGGAGGAAGCCTCCTTCGGCTGGGGTGTAGGGGATATTCTGAATACTCTGCATGGGCATGCATTGTTCTCAGCACCCATCAATTACTAAGGATCTGCTTTTATTTTGTGGACACACCCCAGGAAGGTTTCTCCAGGGTCTCCCAATCCTCCAAGACCCTCAGCTCCTTCCTAAACACTTCCTTCTACCAGGAGCAGCTCAGGAACTTCACAGGTGCTCAGGGAGAGCAGCAGGGCAGGGAAAGGGACCTTGCTGTGTCCTCTGATGTCTTGGTGAAGTTAGAGAGGACAAAACTATAATAATAATGCAGATCACCACCGCTCATTCAGAGCTTGCTCTGCGCCAGGATTCAAGATGAGTTCCATGCCTGCATCCTCTTTCTTCATCTCCCCAACCACCCTAGGAGGTAGGCACTAGTTATCTCTCCCTTTGACAGCTAAGAAACTGAGTCCCAGATCTGAGGAGCAAATGGCCTCATCGTAGGAAGCCTGCCAGAGTCAGGTGTCAGCCCCACATCTGTCAGTCCCCACATGCTGTGCCTTTGCCCTCCATGAGGCTATAACTTAAAAAAATTCTTTTAATTAACAAAGATTTTCTTTCAGAGACCGAGTCTTACTCTGTGGCCCAGGCTGGAGTGCAATGGTATGATCATAGCTCGCTGCAGCCTCAAATTCCTAGGCTCATGTGATTCTCCTGCCTCAGCCTCTCTAGTAGCTGGGACTACAGGTGCATGCTACTACCACACCCATCTGATTAATTTTTTTTTTTTTTTGTAGAGACTGGAGTTGGGGAGTGGAGTCTCCCTATGTTGCCCAAGATAGTCTTGAACTCCTGCCTCAAGTGATCCTCTCCCTTTGGCCTCCCGAAGTTTTGGTATTACAGGCATAGCCCACCATGCTTGGCCCAGCTGTAATTTTTTAGCTTTTTTTTTTTGGATAAACCAACACATCGCTTTATTAACATGGCTAATCAGAGGCTCAGATGTATTTAATCATTCTAGTTTTTTCTCCCTTCGTTCCAATTCTTTATTTAACACCCAACTTTCTGGTTTTACTGTAAGCTCCGTAAGGGCTGGCAGGGACTATGTGCTCTGCCCTGATGTAGAAACGGGTGCGCCTAGCACGATGCCGGCTCACATTCACGGTGTTCAGAAAATATTTATAGAATGAAGGGATGAACTGTCTCTATTTGCAAGCAAGCTGTCCACAGGAGATGCCTGGGTATCTGCCTTCAGACACAGCCAATAAGCACCACATGACTGAGTCAGGAGGGGTTCACCTCCAGGAGACCTTGCCCATGCTGGCTGTGGGTGACCAGCGTGTGGGGAATAGGGAGTTCACACCGAGGTTGGACTTACAGGTCGGTGACGTATTCAGGGAGGTGGCTTGGGACGCGGGCCAGCTTCTGGTTGGAGCAGTCCACGATAGTGCCCTCGCAGCGGCACTTCTCAGGGCACATGAGGTCCATGAAGCACTCGCTGCTGAACCTGCTGCGGTAATCCTCGGAGCCTGGGAGGGGCCAAAGAGGGGACGTCAGCGTCACCCAAGTTCCACACAGAGCTCAGGTTGTGGATCGTGGGGGTGGGAGACAGAGAGGGAGAATGAGTTAGGGGGTGTTGGGGGTCACGCGACAGATACGGTATCGCCCTCGTTATATGGCCACCTTGCTGGTGCCTTCCCTGCCCCCAGCCTTACTGCTTCCTTCCCATGAGTCTTTGTTATTCATCACCATCCTCAGGGAGACCAGGCTCAAGATCCACGGGCCCTTATGCTTTTGGGTGGGGGGTCACAGAACTTTGTGAGAAGCTGATGTAGGTTATGAATGTTTTCCTCGTGGAAGTGCTCCTTGGTGCACATGTACAGAATTCAGTCTACAGTTTTAGGGGGGCTACCTACTCCACGACTCTGATCATTCATGGACCCTCTAAACATTCATGAAAATCCAAATGACAAGATTTTGATGATACTTTGATGGGGGCTACGCCAGGGGTAGGAATAAGTTATGGGAAAGGGTTGCAAACTCAGGGGCCTTTATTACCCCAGCAGGTAATAAAATGAGTGCAGGCCAAGCACACGGGAGATAAATGACCATTGACAGCTGACTGTAAGATTGGGAAGGCAATAGTGAGGGTTGGGAACCTGGGGAATTGGAGCTACAGCCTTAATGCTTGGAAATTTGGCTCAGGGTTGCCTGATGTTTCTTTTTTGTTTGTTTTTAAAAAAGAAAATCCATATATTTAAACCATATTGGTAATCAATTCCAATTTAAAACACTGCGAAGATGAGCAAAATGTACCCGAGGGTCAGATTTGGCCTGTAAGTAGAGTGACAGGTGAGTTCCGATGAACTGAAAGTTGGAGCTGAGATGTGCTGTTTTGAAAAGGAATTTCTCCTGAAGTTGCACTCATGGTAACAGGACCAACAATCTGGTGTCTCTGAGAGATGCCTTGGGGAGTATCAATGATCACTAATGATCCATGGGTACCTGGGCAAACCTCTGTGAGACCTGGAATCATGCTGGGGGGACCTGAGGGAGATCTGGTTCTCCTATCAGACATGAGATTATTGATGGGGCCAGGTTTTCTTCATCCTTTCACCCTCAGCACTTTGCTAGCACAATGAGAGGCGCAGAACAAGAGTTGGGTCCGCATCTGTCCGGTGCACGAGTGGGGTGTCACTGGCACCTGCGTGTCCTGTACAAGGGTATTCAGAAGGATTTCAGAGAATGTGAACATTGTTTGTTTGTTCCACTAGGTGAAGCAACTTGGTGATCTTATTTGCGTTAGGAGCATTAGCTTTTCATGCATTTCAGCAGAAGGGAGCGCAGGCTTGCTCAGGCTTCGGCACCTACTAGTCTCAGTCTCTCTCCATGTAAAATGGGAATCAAATAACTGCCCTTATCTTCCAGGGGCTCTTGTGCAGATGAAAGTAAGATTAAGGAGGTAGAGAGCCTCAGGAGTTGTGTTGATGCTTGTGACTCTAGCACTGCTTTTTTCTACAAACTGGCAGAAGATTTGGCAGCTCAGAGGCTGTGACAACATGAGTGTAGCTGGCTGTAGCAGTGGCCATTGATGGAACATGTGCTGAGCCAGGCACTATTCTTCCCATTTCAAATGGATGATCTCATAATCCTTGCAACACTCTGAGGTTAGGATAACTGTATTTTATTGATGAGGAAACTGAGCCCCACAGGTCCCTCAGTCTGGGCAGGCTGCTGCCTGGCTCCACGTGGTTAACATGCTGTGCTGTAGACATGTTTCTCCCCAGAGGTTTTCCCAGATCCTTGTGGGAATGATCTTATAGCCATACTTGGTGCAGGTGGACTGAATGGGGTCTTTCTCCGCAGTGGGCTATGGTGGGTGGGGCAGGATGCAGATCTTTTCTACACTCTTAGTTTTGCTTGCCTCACACGATCTCCCTATGGTCATTCTTGATCAGGAATGAACTTGGTGGTTCTTTGATTCTGAAGTAACACTCTCTACCTAAGACAGGGGGTCAGAAGCCTGGACCTGTCCTCCTTTCCTTTTCTGCTCTCCCTCCATCCCTTCATCTCCCCTTCTACCCCTAAACTTGTGTGAGCCAAATCCGTGCACATATCCCCACAGTCATTTGAGTGGCTTGCTGGTTCAAAGTATGATGCAAATTTCCTGCCTTTGGTTTGCCAGCTTCGTCCCACTTGGTAATTGTGACCTGTACCCTTTTCTTCCAGACCCATCAGCGTGCTGAATCCTGTGCGCATTTTTCATTTTGCAAACCCTGTTAGGTGACTACCTTTTCTTGTACTCTGTACCAGTGCATCCACACAGTGACGGCACGAAGGGGCATTGCACACACACACAGAGATTTTTCCTTCACAACGTGTCTATAATGGGATCCTTGCAAAGCGAAGGAACCCTGACGGCTGATCAAAGGCAGAAAGACAGGAGGAAGCAGTTTGCTCTTCAAGGCGATGAGCCTGGAGGCGTGCACCGGCTGGGCTGTGGCTGGGGACAGCCGCCTATTAAATGCATTTTCATTTTAATCAAGGTGAGAGCAGCCTGTAGTTAGCAGGAATCACTCTCAGTAGTATAGTTAGACTATAACTGGTGGACCTCTGCAATGGAGCCACTGACCCATTTTAATGAAATGATTTTGCAATTAGATTCGATGGACTAATGTGTACTTTCCAGCATTTTTCCCCCTGCTGTTTTTGTTATTGCCCTGGTTTGTAATAATAAGGGGGTCGGAATGTGATATTTTATACGAGTGGGAGCCAGAAATGTTCATAACGGCGTATGTACATAACCGAAAAAGTTCGTTTCCCCAGTCAGAGCCAGCCCGAAATGCCATCTCCATCACTTCATATTTCATTACCGAAACTACCCAGGGTTTCTCAGAGCCATTTGTTATGCCTAATGCTCATAACTACCCAAAAGTATTTTTAACTTTTCCAGAGCTTTAAAAGTCAATTTCAATCTCCATGCATATTTGTCACTGCCAGAAATACTTAGTAGTAGAGCACCAACTGCAATAGGCTGTTGCTTCTTCTCCTTGGGGTGAGTTCAGACAGAAGAGATCCCGGAGGATTTGAAGAAGGGCCATAAAACTCAGCCTTGGCTGAAACTGGAAGAGCTGATGTCATCTGGCATCTTGCCTGCTCCTGCCCCTGGAGCCCTCCTCCCCTTTCACGGGCAGCTCAGAACAACGACACTTGGTACGTGATTACAGACAAGCTTTAATAGACGGGCGGTGGGGGTAGGAGGTGGAAATTCCCAGCAACACAATTTTATTATCCATCCCTGCCCTACAGCCACTTCCCAGGAGGAACACATGTGACATCTGGATGACCATGGGTGTGGGACAGGTAGGGAGCCAAGCTCCCATGGTTTGAATGGACTTGGCTGGGTTGGGATCTGAGGCCAGCACCAGGTCCAGCCAGGATGGTTGCTGCCATCAACAGTATGCATTTGGTATCATCCTTTGGGCAGCCAGTTTGCTGATTGGGCCTCATAAATTCATTGTTAACAGATCATCATGAACCTGCTAACTCATGTGTTCAGAGCTCTCCTCCCTATTCCCAATATCCCTAAGATGAGTGGAATAAGAGAAAGGAGGAAAGCAGCAGGTAGAGGAATCGGGGGGAGCGTAAGTCCTGTCAGGACTCATCAGCTTGAAAAGACAGTGACGTGAATAAGCAAAGGGTCATAAGTGATGAATGACTCAGGAGAACATTGTCAGGCACACAGACATCCGCTCATGGGCAAGGCTGGCAGACCAGCTGCCAGTGGCTGGAAGATGCCAACTGTTTTACTAGGAGTTTGGTCACCAGTTGGGCAGGGAGCTGTCCTAGTAAGCTATCCCCATTGGAGTCTATTATGAGTGCAGCCATCTGTCTGGAAACAGAGGGAAATACCCACGGTCGGAGGCTGGCACTGCCTCACCACAGCCTGTGGCTGTGGGCCAGTAAAGCACTGATGGAAGGGCATCATTATGGACCCACTCCCAGAGGCCTGGGCCCAGCCACGTTGAGGGCAGTGCTGAGGACCTCAGAATGCTCCTCTCTGTGAGGCAGGAAAGGGAACTAACTTCTCTAGGCTAGAGGATTTGCTCTGTGTTAAACGGGATCTTTGTGTGTCCATGCTGGAGAGGAAGAGCCATTTGAATAATGCTTTCTGTCTTTCTTACCCAAGTCCTTTCTATTAACAGATGAAAGCCTGAAAAGGAGAGTTTAAAAAAATTTCAAGTCCCTATCAAATCAAGGTTTTAAAAATTTTCTATTTTGGGGCTGGGCATGGTGGTTCATGCCTGTAATCCCGGCACTTTGGGAGGCTGAGGCGGGTGGATCACCTGAGGTCAGGAGTTCAAGACCAGCCTGGCCAACATGGTGAAACCCTGTCTCTACTAAAAAATACAAAAATTAGCCAGGCACCTGTAATCCCAGTTACTGGGGAGGCTGAGACAGGAGAATTACTTGAACATGGGTGGCAGAGGTTGCAGTGAGCCGCGATTTTGCCATTGAACTCCAGCCTGGGGAACGAGTGAAACTCCATCTCAAAAAAAAAAAAAAAAAATTCTAATTCCAGGCAATGGGGTTGTCCACAGCTGAGAAGGTGGGTATTACAGCAGTACAATGCAGCCATTCTGGAGTCAGATGACCCTGGGTGAGTTAGTTAACCTCTCTGAGCCTCAATATCCTCATCTGGAAAATGGAACTTTAGATTTTATGAACATTAAACAAGGTAATGATGTGGAACAGTTCACAGCCTGGTCTATAACAAGCACTTAATATATGTTAAAAATTTACTCAGCAATGGTTGGGCTCCTGGTTCTGAAGGGTAACCTCAGATGGAGGAGGTAATAACACCTCATGATAGGGGCCCAGGTCTCAGCTCCTAGTTCTGGAGCTAGGCTTTGGTTCCCACCTTAGCTCTCTTGCAGGATAGGACAAAGACTCCAGGACAGGAATGAACAAAACAATCTTCTGGTTATACTGGGTCTAGGATTTATCAAGAAACAAGCAAAATAAGAGGTACCCAGATCCCTCTCTTTATTATCAGAGATAGCAGGTTTCCACATTCACATACACTCCCCTCCCCTGAAACTGAACTAGCACCAGATGAGGAGTCCAGCACCTCTGTGTTAACTGTACTTTGAAGGTCAAAGAAACAGACTAGACTTTAGGTTTCATGGGGTTCAGAGACAGAGTTTCCATAAAGCATGGGAGTGAGGTTCAGAAGGAACCTCAGATTAGACCCAGTCTCAGACTCATGCCAGTTTCACCCATTCTCATGCTCACATTCATTTCAAATGACGTGAATACCAATAAAGGTGGTGGTGAGAGGCGTAGGGGGGTCACAAGCAGTAGGAATTCCCCTTTGGGTTAGCTGCCACTTGGAAAAATGACTTTGGGTTGGGACTCTCCCATGAAACCATGGGGCATATGCCTTGGATATACTTGTTCCCTTCCAATGGAAGAGGAGGCACAATAGTTTCTGAGTTTGAACCTAGTTATCACTCCTTGTCTGGCATCTAGACTAGATTTGGGGGAGGGTGACTCCATTCTGGGAAGGAGATATGGTTACAGATCTTAGTTGGGCCCCATTATGCTTCTACAGACCCATTTCCCCCTGTGTCTGCATCCTTTAAGACTCCTCCCCTCCTGCCCTTGGTGAGTTGAGACTGGGAGAGGTAGGTCTGGCAGGTGGTGGGCTGCGGTGCTCCAGAGCAGAGGAGAGGTGTCCAGCGGTGGTGGCGGCGGTGGCGGGCCATGCTGCAGGAGAGCACGGTGCTTTCCGCGGTGCTTGACAGAACCATGTTCCGTTTCCATCGTTCCACCACATGGTTAGATCAAGCACAAAGGAAAGCCCCGCAGCGACTGGTCAGAGTCAAGGTCAGGAAGCAGCATCAGAGAGAGGACAGGAGCGCTCAGAGGAAGCAGCGTGGAGAAGCGGAAGCCGGAGCAGGCCCCCACTGAGCGTGATTAGTACCAGGAGTGGGGTTCCACTGGAACGCTTCCGAAGAGAGCAGCCCCGCTGCCCCTGTGCCCCACCCCAGGGGAGACACAGTAGGAAGGGAGAAGAACAGGAGAGAAATCACAGGATGCCCACACTCAGGAGCTTCAGGGCAGCATGGTTCCTTCCCAAGGAATGAAAGAACACTCAGACATCTGTGATCCTATCACATGCCTGAACTGAGCCTCTAAACTCCATTCAGTCACACCAGTTGGTCTGACAAGACATTAAACTTAGCAAAGTATCTTCTGCATGCTTTGCAACGTAGGCCCAACCCCCTCAACAGCTGAGTGTTTCCATCACAGCCAATCCTCTATCCCCTTAAATCAAGAGACAATCCATAGTTCCCAGTGGTCTAGCAAACCTTCAATGCCCTTCTTTAGGAAAAAGCCCCCTTTGACATTCTACAGTTCAGGAGTCTCCTTAATATCCTTTGGGCTCACCAGAAATGCTCTGGCTGATAAACACTCATCCCAGATCATTTGAGGTTTAATATAGGAGTAGTGCGGCGTCAAAAGAAAATACATCTCTCGAGCCAGAGAGACAGATAGGAAAACCAATGGGGCCTGAGGGTTTGGATTAGAAACCTGCAATCACAGTTGTTTGAGAACACCGACTTTCACAGAGATGGTGGCCAGTGAGCCTCATGATGAAGGGCCTCTTTTAGACTAAGAGAAGGAAGGACAGGGAAGCCAACTGATGAGCCTGAGGGGAAGATGCTGAATTCTGGGGTCCTTCTTGATTTCTTGCTATCTTCTTTGGCTGGAAATTATGGGAGTGAGCAGGATGAACCAATAACTACTGTCAGGATGCCAAGGGCCCAGGTGAGGGTACTCAGTTTTTATATTCCTATGTGTGATAGATCAGGGTCAGTTTCCATGCACCTGCTGACTTGGGACTTCCTCCCACTTGGGATTGGGCTGGAGATGCGCATCTTGAAGAAACTTCAGCTAAGGCCAGGTGACTGAGACCCTCTCTGACTGACCTCTGACATGAGGGCCAGTATCAACATTCTTCCATTTTGTGTTTTTGGGACTGGGTGTATGCTCTAGATGGTCTCAGCATCTCAACAGTGCACAGGTTGTCTGCCATGATGGACCAGTTAGGAAGAGCCGGCCACAGCTCTGGGTCTGGCCTCTCCTCCTTCCTAACCCTCCCACAATGTGCACTAGAGTCAGCCAATAGAATCTGGACTCTGTTCTGCTTTGACATGGCTTTGCAGGGCTCTGTGAACACTCTGGTTCTGGGTCTTCAAATTTGAGTTTGATTAGGACCCTGGTAGCAGAGCAGGGAAAATCCATTCTGTTCGTGCAAACCCCCGCTCTCACCAAGCCTTAAAATCTATTTTTCTTTCTCTTTGCTTTCTTTCTACAAAAAGAAATGGAAGGATTTGTAGGTAAATTATCAAGAGTCTTCACAGTATGTCAGAAGTCCTGGGTTTCAGATCTTGCCCTGAAAATAATACTCAATACCTTAGATAAGATTTTGCTGCTGTGCGGACCTCAATGCATCCATCTCTAGAATAAACTGGATGACCTCTAAGGCCTCTAAAAATTCGGTCATTTCCTGAGTGCTTTCTTGCTGTTTGCCCTCTTTGGACATGGCATCACCACCCTCTGTACTTTTCAACAAGATTCTTCTCATACAAATCGGGAAGGCATGAGGGAAGACAGACAGCACCCTGCAATGGCCAAGTGCTCCCAGGGGTGGGCTTGGGGTCCCAGGCAGCCAGGTGGAGCCTTTTCGGGAGGACTTAATCTGATGGTCATGTTGTGCCAGCCAGCAGCAGCATATACCTTTAAGCTGATCCTGCTGCCCAAGGCGGCGGATGCAGCTGATAGAGAGAAGCAGACACAGGCAGCTGGGAAACCAGACGCCCTGCCTAAGGAGGGGCGGGATGCATTATGGAGCAGCCCTCAAATTGCCTCCTAATTACATCAGCTGTCTTTTCAATGGGGGTGCTTTTAGGAGAAGGTAAAATACAGAGTTATTATCTGTCACATCCAGTCTGTGTCACCTGCCCCCCTTTCTTTCCTCTGGAGCTTCCTGGAAACACAGAGTTTTAGATCTATGATTTTTTTTTTCTTTTCCCTTCAAGGCCAAGGCAGGTCTGGAACCCCGTGTTTCTCAAAGCTGAGGCCTTTGGAGCTCAGGAGTCGTGCTTTCTTTGCAACGACGTAAAATAAAAGCACACAGAGTGCTACGTGTCAGGCTCATGCTGGCTCCAAACATCTCTACTTTTTAGGAATAATCTTTCTTAGTATTGATTTTTTTAAAAAAGATGTTTTAGACAGAGTCAATCCAAGAACCCGGCTCCTTCTCCCTGTTTCTTTGTAAAAATGTTCAACCACCCCTCCCCCACATAGGAAAAACAGCCAGGATCCCATAGATCTACAGGTAGGAAGACAGTGGCGGAGCCAGAGTTTGAACTAAGCTCAACCGCTCCGTAGGTCCACTTTCTATTTTCCTTTTCTCCTACTTTGTTCTTTCTATAACCCCACCCCCACCTCGCTACCCCCAACACCAGCCCACAGTCATGCCTAGCAAATTGCCAAGACTGTGATTCTGGGGAGACACCAGTCCTTGGATCCTAAACTGACTCTTTCCCTGCTGTGCCATGCAGGGCCACGGCATCCATCTGGGGTCCAAGGTATTAACGGGATACTTATGAGACCAAAGGGTCATCAAGGTTGGCAGACAATACCCTGCCCTCCTCTGGCTCTCACTGTCCCTCTTTGTGAGTACCACTGCTTGTCAGAGCTAATTAACTCAGCTCTGGCCAGACAATGGTAGGAATAGAGGCCTGAGTCATAAGGAAAGGGTCTGGGGAAAGGACGAAGTGCCTTGGGTGAGATTTTCTTTCCAGAGATGTTGCCAGGCCGAGGAAGGAACCCGAGGACAGTGTTCAGGGAATGGGTAGGGGTGGGGGCATGAGAACAGGGAAGGAGGTCATCCAAGCAACTTATTGTCTTTCCCAAATACTCCGTCTCTCCTAGATGCTGCGTGGTGTGAGGAGCAAAACGAACCTGAGGTTCACTCCTGCCTCCGCTGTTTGCTAGCTTGTGACCGTGGAGTGCCCCTTCACCTCTAAACCCTCAGTTCCCTCTCCTTTAGAGCGAAGACCTCTCCTACTGACTTCCCAGGACCACTGGAACAAGCAAAGAGGACTACAGGCCTTCAGCACCATGCTCATCACAGGTGAAAGACTGCTCTCGTAATCGACACCATCATTCTAGGGAAGGCAAATTGGTACCAACATCTCACAGTGCCACAAAGTCCCTGCATCATCTCCAGGCCCTCCCAAGGTATTTGTTTCTGTTAACAAAAGTTAAAGAGCTAAAGTTTATCATCCTGGAGACCTTGGCTAAAGAATTTGACTTAAAGGACAAGAAGATGTTGTGAGAAGCAGAAGTCCACCCGCTGGTCTTCTCCCAGTGACCTCTCCCCACACCGGGATTCTCCCCAGGAAGACTCGCCTGCATCAGAAGCTCCTGGGCAGGGGAAGAACTGCTCTTGCTGCCAGACAGACTGTGAGGGTTGGCTACAACCCACCTCGGCACTTTGTGTGATCAATCTCTCACCACTGGGGGCACAATGCAGTTTGGTGATTTTTTTTTCCGGTAGAAAAGGACACAAATGATAGCAATTTTTAGCTGCCTGTTCATGTAGCTGTCGGGTCAAGGAGAGCTACTTCTCTTTCCAAGATGGGCTGAGAATTCCCCTGCTGTTCTCCCCCATGTCCTTCCTGGGTGCAGTGAGAAGGAAGGTTTCTAGAGAGATCCTGGGCACAGAAGAACAAGGCTTTGTTTCTCCCCAAGCACGACTCTTTTCCGTTCTCTCCATGCTCAGAACACAGTAGTCTGCGGTGGACAAGATAGCCAGGGAAAGTGCTATTTGTGAATATGTGAAAGCTATAATATACTGTGGTCAAAGGGTTGTACCACAGTCTGTCTCCAAAGGGAGTGGGAGGTCCCCAAGATTACACAGACAAGCGATATTTATTTCTCTATTTGCCCTTTGGAAATGAGAAAAATAAATCTTAGCCTGTACCAGGCACATGTGCAAAGGCTGCCCCAGCCCCACCTTCTACCTAGCTCTTGGAGACATGCTGCTGCATGAGTTCTGTCTCCCCTGCAACTGCCTCCCCCTCCCCATGCCTTTATTTTGTGTGTGTCTGTATGTGTGTGTGTGTGTGTCTCTGTGTGTTTTATTTTAAATCCATAAGGTAATTGGTTTTCTGCAGGGCTAACTGAATTTCCCCAATTTAATTTGCAAAGATGCTCCCCAGGAGCCATTACAGCGCTCGCTGTCCTCCAGATTGGATTATTGGCCTCTCTGGGGTTGCTGTTTTCTGAGTCAGAAAGCGGGGCCCAGCCCCGTAACCTGATTACCTGAGCAGCGGAACTTCTTGCTCTTGATCTGGCTGATGCGCTTGTTGGCGAGTCGGCGTGGGCTGCTGCAGCGGGCCCCGCTTGTCTCAATGGGGTTGTCCTGGAGGTAGTCAGCCAGCCACTTCAAGTGGCAGTCGCACACAAATGGGTTTTGGGCTAAGTGGCTGTGAGAGGGATGGGGCCGTTAATCAGGAGAGCCAGCGTGTCTCGATCCTCCACCATCACCACCCTGCCTTGCACTGGGCCCCTGGCAATCCAGTGCAAGGATGCCTCCCCCCACCACCTCCTTTTCATCACCCCAGGAGGCCTTGGCGGGAGTGCTAGTCTCAGATAGGGCTCAAAGAGGGGGTCTGAGGCCCGCTGTCTGCAAAAGAGAGTCACAGATGCAGCTAGCATCTGGTCTGGGGAATTGGTCTCCCAGCTCTTCCCACTTGGGGCAGGGTCCACCACTGACCGCTTCTACTCTTACCCACAGCGATTCTGACAGGCAAACCCAGTTGCGGGCTTAGAGTTTGCACTTGGGGTAGAATGCATTTTATTTCTCTAAGCTCGGTGACACGAGGCACATAAAGCAGCTGGCACGGCGCCTGGCATATGGTGGGTATTCCATATATAGCAGCGGGTATTGTTGTAATTATCCTTATCATCATAAGAGCACCATGGGTTTTGCTTCCCCGGCTCAGTAAGAAAAACGGTGAAGCACTGAACACAGCGTTTGGCACGTGGTCAGTGTCAATATATGGCCACTGCTCTTACTGTGTCTTGGTTCCTGTCTCTGGCTACAGGGACAATAAACATCAGATGACTTACAGGGTCTCCAGAAGCCCACAGTCTAATTGCAGGCTTGGGCCTGGGGCTGGGGTCTATGCCTGAGGCTGGAGCCATCAGAAAATGGGCTGAAATCTGTACTTGGATGTCATCTATTTAAGTAAAACGTTTATGAATATCTGCAGTGGATGGAAGTGAGGAAATACTTCCCGAAGAGGAAGAGTCCCCACCTCGGAGGCTTGGTTTTACAGGGTGGGCAGGAGTGCGCTATTTGCAGAAATGGAGTCTGCTCGGAATACAGTAACCACAGCTACGAAGGTAGCTCAGGACCTCCTTCGCCTGGATTCAAAACCTGCTCACTGCTAGCTGTGTGACCTTGAGGAAGTTACCTAAGCGTTCTATGCCTTGGTTTCCTTCCACAGACATGAGGGATAATAACAGCATCACACAGGGTGGTTGTGAGGCTTAAGGGCTTTAAAACAGGATAAATACTCCGTGTGGTGTCAAGCACTGTGTAAGGGCTTGGTACAGCTAAGCTATTCCTATTTTTATGATTCTAGCTTCACTGCAGGCTCTAGAACTCCTCCTGGATGTGCTTGTCCTGCCCTCATTCGGGTGTTTTCCATGATGGGCATTTGGGTCTCCTGCTGCTTGGGCACCCACTGGCACCCGAGGCAGTGTACTCACAGCGTCTGGATGGACTGCAGGGGGGCGAAGAGCCCCTTGCTGATGGTCTGCAGCTTGTTGTCGTACAGGGAGAGCAAGTTGAGGTTCTGCAGGTCCTGAAACGTGTTCACCCGCAGGCAATTGATCTTGTTGGCGTTGAGAAGGCTGCAAGCAGGAGAGAGCCTGGTGAGTCACTAATCCTGGTAATTATCTTCGGGGCATGGGCTGCACCTGCAGGGGATGGGCTGCAAAGCTCCCATCACTTATCCTTGCAGCCTTGAGCTCCTGCTGCGGAACAGAAGAGAGCGAGACCTGCCTTCCTGTGTCTACCGAAACCCCAAACACTTCTGGGCACCTGCACCCGCTGTCACCACAGACACTGTCCCACGCACTGCTATTACTTGGTGCCTTCTCTTGCACCCATGACCTTGAAGGAAGACCTGAAAGGCACCCTAAGTGCTTCACTTTCTGTTTTAGGATTCAGAGCTTCCAGAAATCGAAAAGGAAAAAAAAATCATTTGGTATAATTGTTTTAGAGCTTTAGTTGACTGACTACGGGCAATTTGATTCAGATTATTCCTTACAGTTCTTTTGTCACGGATCCTATTGGCAATGTGATGAAAGTTATAGGTCATCCTCCCAGAAAAATTGCATTATATGTAGGCATGTATGTGTGCACACACATGGATTCTCTCTCATACACACGTGTGTGCACACCCACACAGAGCACAGAGTCCCATGTAGTTTGACCTTGGCCCCTTTCCCCAACCTCATCCTAATCCCACTCACCCAAAACTTACTACCCTTAAGTCCCACCACTGCCTTTTTTTTTTTTTGAGATGGAGTCTTGCTCTTGTCGGCCAGGCTGGAGTTCAGTGGCGCAATCTTGGCTCACTGCAGCCTCCATGATTCTCTTGCCTCAGCCTCCCGAGTAGCTGGGATTACAGGCATGCACTACCACGCCCGGCTAATTTTTGTATCTTTAGTCGATACGGGGTTTCACCGTGTTGGCCAGGCTGATCTCGAACTCTTGACCTCAGGTGATCCACCCGCCTCGACCTCCCAAAATGCTGGGATTACAGGCCTGAGCCACCGCACCCAGCCCACCACTGACTGCATTTTGGTTCCTCAGACACACCAGGAGACTCTTCCCCAGGACCTTTGAACACCCTCTTTACCTTATTTCGGCAGGGCTTCCTTCTTTTCCTTCTGTGCATTGTAGCTCAAATGTCCCCTGCTCAGAGGCCTGCCCTGACCCCCTCATCTACAAGGGGACCCTCACCCCGTTATTGTCTCCCACACCCCCCTGTTTATTTCCTTTCTGGCACTCATCGTGATTTGTGATTATAGGATATTTGTTTCTCATTTACCTCCGCATAGGACCTGGAGCTCTATCATGGCACCAATGACATCTGTTTTATTCCTCCTTTTCTTCTTGGTGTGTATTCTTTACGAAGATGTGTACTAAACTCCATATGCAGCTTCAGGGGTCTTCCTTCTCTAAGGTGCCACCCATCTCCCCTCACCCCTTCCACGGTCAGACTTCCTATCCACGAGGGATCATGTTTTTAGCGCTTCAGACTCCCTAAAAAAGCATCACAGGAAGCTGCCCTTTGGATGGAAATCTGGGAAAGCAGAGGATGCCATGAGGGTGACAGAGAGTTTTCCAGAGCAGGGCTGGCAAGTCAAGCACATTGAGATCCTAAGAATTACCTTTACTTATCCTAGATTGACTAGGTGTGCCTGGGAGCCAGTGCAAAATCATTTCTCACCCCCTCTCAAATGAAACTGGGGGAAGAGGAAGATGAACTAACCAGCAGAAATGTTGAATTTCAAAATTTTTACTTTCAAGGCTGCCTCAGCCCTTCCCTGGTGGGGAATGACCCATGAGATCCATCCCGGGCTGGCCTGCCTCACGAGTCTCTCCATACCAGGACCCGGGGGGTTGCAGTTGGCAATGGTGGGGCTGCCCATGGTGCTAAATCATCCGTGCCACTTCTCCCTTGCTGCAGGCCCCATCCTCCCCATGGTCCCGGTGTACTCGCGTGCAGGCAAGCAGCTGTGGTAGTGACAAGTGGAAGAAGAACTGCCTGTTTAATCTGGCTAATAACGGGCAAGGTCCCAAGGGTTCACACAGATGTCCTCCTGCCTGGCAGTGGAAAAAAATGCTCATACTACTAGAATACTTTCTGTGTTTTCCAGAGTGCTTTCCCAGTGACCCACTGTTCTCACAGGAACCTGGGCAGATGGACAGAGCCTGCCTCACAAGTGACAGGGGAGGAAACTGAGGCTGAGAGTTTGGTGGGCATGTTTAAGGTCACACGTTTCTAGGGAGCATGCTGGAAATGGTTACGATAATTGAGTTTTCTAAAGGGCTCAGTTTCTTCTTTATGAATATCTTGTCTACCCGTCCTGTCTGTCTATACTCTTTGCAACACTCCCCCCAACCAAATTCCTATGCTTTGTGTATTAAATTTAGTCAATGTCACTGCATTTTGGGGACATTTGAAGGAAATATGATAGAGCCGAGAAATGGAGAAGAGCCAGAGGACCGAACAGAGCCCAGCGACCGGGGCTCAGGAATGGACCCTTCACACACACAGTGTTTTGATTTTTTTTTTAAGTGCACACGTGGTAAGTGTTTTGTTCTAAACTTTGACATTCAGGGCCTTCTGAGTACATCATCTTGTCAGGAAATGCTGAACTATTCAGTACACAGCAGGTCAGAGGTGCCTATCTGATGACCTGAGGATAGAATCCTTCTTGCGACATTTTGCATCATGCCACATAAATGTGTTTATTCAATCCTCCCTGTGTTTTAAAAATTGGAAACTTTCATACAACACACACACACACACACACTCTCTCTCTCTCTCTCTCTCTCTCTCACACACACACACACACACACACACACACCCTATACCATACCACACCAGATTTCTATTTTGTCTTGAAAAACAAAATTCAGGAGTATAGGCCATCCTGGGTTTCCTGGAGGCAGCCATGGAGTAGCTGTCCCCTTTAAATAGGACATATGCTTTTTGCCACAGTCCTCACTACTCCCTATTGTGTCCCCTTCACAAGTTTACATGACCTTCCTTGCTGTAGTGGGCATTTAGGTTTAAAACCCCAGTGCATATTCATGAGCCCAACTGTAGCACTTGGTTCTCGGGCATATTAGGCACTAGACAGGGAAGATGGCCATGGGGAGAAGGAAATGGCAATTTAGACTTGCCTTCATACAAACTAAATGCCACCCTGGCAATGCCTCCTCACTCATCAGGCCTAAATATAGGCTCTTTTTTTGCTCATCCAGATGCTTCTTTGTTTCCTACTGCTCCTTGATCTCTCAGCATGGGATGTTACTTCAAACATGGAAGGCATCAAAACAACCCAGGCTGGCAGAATTACTAGGCAAAGATAGCCCAAGGTGTGGGGCTTATGAAGCACGGAGCAAAAGAAAAAAGGGCAGAGTCTTCTGGTCATTCATTCTCTCTCAGGATGCTTGGCTCCCTCAGGCGCGGTGCGTAGGTGCAGGGAGAGATAAAATTAAGCTGCTTATCCAGAATTAGATGCTGAGGACAGCCACACTGGTCCCCAGCATCAGCAAGATCTAACAGCCTGTCTTTGTGCCCTCTTTCCTTTGGGAGGAAGGCTGGCAGCTACTCAACTCAGCCCGGTTTCCATGAAAGAAGCTCTTAGCTATTTGGTATGTGGACAAGAGTTGGAGGGGAATTGTAAAAGCACCATATTATGGAGCAAATAGAGAGTAAACAAACATTTGGAATGAGGCTTAGCAGTTCTATAAGGAATTCTGAACGCAGGCCTCCCTCTTTCACTGGAGAGACGGATTCTCCCTCTTTGCAGCAGAGATTCCAGGATGCTTGCTCTGTCCTGGCTCATCCCGCTTTGAGGAGCAGTGGTGTAACTGCTGTGTGCATCCTCTCTAGAGACATCTCTGTGTGCTTTTCTCAAGTACTTCCCAGGCACTATCTTATTTAACCCTCATAAGAGCACTGATTACCTTCATTTTTTCCAATCAGGAAACTGAGGTTTGGAGTGGTGATGGATTCAAGGTCCCCTAGCAATAAGTGAAGCTCCAGCCTGTTTCACCCCAAAGCCAGCTCTTATCTACTACTTAAAATCTATATTCTCTTTTCCATTTTCCCTGTGTGTGAGAAGTGGCTATTTTTGCTAGCCTTGACTGTACCTGGGCATGCTTCAGGAGCACAAAGGTCTGGTTGGGTTTGGAAGATTCTATTCGCCTCTTGGGAATGCAGAGGCATCTGAAGCCCTCCTGACTCCCAGGAAGGAGCCTCAGCATGGGATGCTGATCAAGCCTTCATTGGCACAAGTGGCACGTTCTTTAGTGAGTGGCTTGAACCTGTACAAGGCAAGGCTTCCACCTTCAGGATCATCGGCTGAATGGCAATGTGTGAGTGATATGCCTGCCTCTGTGCTCTCCTTACTCTGAGCAGGCCCAGGGACAACTATAGGACAGAGATAATAGCAACAGCACACAAGCTGGGATGTCCCAGCTGGCCTCATTCAAGAGGCTGCTTGGTACTCAAACTGACAACTGTGACATCCCAGCTCTAGACCCCACCTCAGCCCAACCTGCTGTTGGATCCAGTGAGTCAGGCAGATGGGAAGTACCTGATGAATACTGTACTCATCAGTATTTTCCCAGATGCAGATCCAGTGAATTTTTGGGACCACCTGCTCCAGACCTATCTCCCAAAGGACCCTTGGCGATCACATAAATGAATAGAGAGGGAAGGCTGAGATGATCAGAACAGGTGACCCACAACCACCAGGTGAACAGCAGGGGCCACATGACCTAACAGGTAATGCCTATGAAGTACTTCACAAGGCCAGGCACTCCCATTTAATCTCCTGCTGACAGGTGACACTTCCGGGACTCAGAGAGCTTAAATAACTTTGACCAGAGTTCCACAAGCAGTAAGTGGCAGGATAGCATTTGGACTCATGCCATCATAGTCCAAAGATTTTTGTTTCCAATCATCATGCTGTCCTGAGGGCCGGTCCCCTCTCACTAAAGGCCTGAGGGAGCCACCTGAGGCTGATGGGGGGCGGTGGTGGCACCCTCTTTGCAGCCACTCCCTGATTTTACAATCAGGTAGAACAAAAGCAAAAAGAGCCATGCTCCCGTCAGAGGAAATTAAGGAGAGTGGCACATTGGAGAGTGGGAGTGCATGTACAGCACCTTCTAAATTTATTTCCTGGTGTGAGCTCTAGGAGCCCCTCTGCCACCCCCTGCCTTGGAGCACTTTCGGCTGCCACATATGTTCCACGTCAAGAGGTATTAGCACTCAGCCCACTAACCAGCCTAGCTGTGCTGCTGAGAGATCTTGCTTTCCGGGAGCTGTGGCCTTCAGGAAAAGCAAGGCAGAAAACAGAAGCCACTGGGAGTCACAAAGCTGGAGCTTGAGGGGAAAAATGAAATGCCCATATCAGGCCTAAGGAGAACCTCGTAACTCAAGTCTTCCTGCTAGGGGACGGGGACTGGCCTATGCAGAAAAGTCCCAGGTGTTCTCATCACTGGTAGCAGTTTCCAGCTTTGTTCATTTGGAGTCCAGGTAGCAAGGGGAGATGGGCACACAGCGGGGAAACCAGGTCCATTCTGATCCATTAAAAGGACCCACCACACCCAAGCTTTTGAAGAGCCCCATGGGGCAGAAGATCGCTGAGCCCTACTGTTAGCTACTGCCTTTGCTCTGATTCACCCTTCAGTGAAGATTCCCTCTGGAGCCCACAGGACTTTTTGGCAAAGTTTGGAAAACACAGACATCTGGAGTCAGGCTTAATGATCAATTGCATCGAAATCACGTTGGCAAATCCAGCAATTCACATGTTGACTCTGTGGCCCAGTGCAATCATTCTGGTGGCGTTTATAATCTCCACACTTGACCAAGGGTCTGTGGAGGACACTGGTTCTGTTGCTTCTCCCATTTCTATGGTATTTGTCTGGAAATGCTGAAAGCACATTCCAAACTCCAGAGTGCAAGGCCTCCTCGGAACACTGGTGCCAAGAAAGAATGCAGTGGCCCCTTCCAGGAGAATGGATGAAGCTCTTCCAGAAAAGACCATGGGATGGGAAGATGGGCCCAGGCTCCTGCCAAGAAACATGCTCTGTGGGCCTTCTTTTCCTAAAGCAGGGCTGGGGAGTCCATTTCTTATTTCATGAACACTCGGATGCAGATACCCAACAGGAAAAAGATGGCACCAACAGGCATCCGGCATAATCCTTTCTCTAGCTCCTTTAGTAGGAGAATAATTTATAAAAAGTGGGTTATAAAGGCTCTTTGTTATTTAAAAAAGTGGAAGTAGTTATAACCTCTACACATCGGCATGAACTCTTAGTGAGGACACCAACTAGGGGAGCTATTCTGGACCTCTAATTCAGCTGCAGGATATAGAGTCAAACCTCCTGCATTCATATGCCTTCCTTTTAATTTCCCTAGTATTAACCCTCCATCATCCTGAACTTCTTTATCCATTAATTGTAATAAGGACCACTCTCCAACCTTAGAACATTGTGTTCTCATCCTTTCCCTATAAAATATGGGGATTTAGACCTTCAGCAACCTGAGGCCAGTTGTGGGGAAGAACCCAATGATGGCTGATGCCATGAATCCTGAGCCTGGCCAGAATCTTCTCTGTGCTTGCAAATGGGTACTCTAGGCCACGTCATGCTACACACTCAAGAGGAAACAGGAGGCGCCCTCCAAGTCCCAACTAGGGGCAACAATGACTCTTTCCTTCTCTCCTGTTGGTGACTGCACTGCTTGTCAAGGGCTGTGGGTTGTCATGGTGATTCCTGACACAAGAGTAACCATGCATGCAGCAATGCCATCGGGCGGCCTATCTGAAAAACAAGACCTTTTTCTACTCCAGAGACACAGGAGGGCGCTAGGAATGGGCCGGAAGCCATTGGGTTTTCCGAAGGGAAACAGATGAAAGCTGAGACTTCCCAAGAGACCATAAAGGGACAATTATTATTTGGTCACCAGATCAAGTGATCTGACGTATTGTGGCTTGCCCATTCCTTCCCTCATGACTATTAGGGTGGTAACTTTCCTATCTGACAGCCACATGGTTACCAATTGGTCCTTTAAATGGGGGTGAACCATTCATTTAAGCACTAGCATGGAATGATTCCAGAATTTAACTGTCCAAGGGCTTTCCAGGTACACAAGAGAGGGAAGAACCCCTCCTCAAGAATGCATCACCATGTCAGTCTGCTTCTTCCGCTGGGGAGAATTCTCATTGTCCCACCTTGACTGGGTCTGTAAACACAAGCAGCTCCTTGATTCTCCTCTCATAGGGATCAGGGCAGACATTAGTGGGCTGATGACAATGAACTAGAGAAAGTTCCATGGACACAGAGCCATAACTTATACTGAGCCATAACAAAAGGAGTTGATCTGCAGTTCAGCAGCACCCTCTCTGTGGCTTGAGCCATTGAGAAATTCTTGCTCTGCATATCAAAAAAACTGGCTCTGCAGATCTGCCTGTGACTGGGTAAAGCAGAAGCCTCTGGAAGGATGTGCTGTGGTTAAGGGGATGGACTGCCCAGGTTCCAATCCTGGTTCCATCACTTACATGCTAAGTGACAATGGTCAAGTCACTTAACCCTCAGTTTCCCTATCTGTAAAAAGGGCCTTTCCACAATACTTTCCTCTGAGCATTGTGGTAAAGGTTAAATGAGATGATGCACATGAAATCGCTTAGCAGTTTCAGGTCCTGAAGCATATTAAGTATTCAATAAATGTTAGCTGCTATTATTAGCAGTAGTAAGTAGTTCTTGTGAAACAGCTGGTGGGGGAAAGTGAACTATAGGGAGTGAAGTTTTGCTCACTGCTCTGTAATTGGCATGTTGCTTGGCAAACTCTGAGAGCTTCAAATGGTCTTGTCTGCCCTCCAAGAAAATTAAACAACAGGCGCTAGAGTTGTCTTAACTTATTCCAGCCTGAAGACAGTCTGGTTTGCTTTAAGACCACCTGGAGCAGGTTTAAAAGCTTCCACCTCAAATGTCTGCCCTCCCCACTTAAGTGACTTTCCTATGCATGTCACATGATGGATGAGCACCAAATGAATGCTCCTTATTCCCTGGAGGGGAGCTATAACAGTGCAGCTTGCTGTCCATCAGCGGAGGAAATGACAGCCTTTTCCTGCTTTAGGGAGGAGGGACCTCTGAGCTACAAGGTGAGGGATCTCAGGGCACAATGCTGGCTGCCCACAGAGGATCATCATCTTCACAGATGTCCCAGAAGCCTGTGAGCCTGGGTGGGCAGGGCACTAGAAAGGAGCAAGACCATTCACCTTGAGCTTCCAGGGAGGAGGAAGACAGGTCACTTCTATAATAATTGAGCTGCTCCCATTCCTGGAGTTTGGATCATGTGCTCAGTGATATGTCCTCTTCTCACTTTGGGTTCTGAGATGCCTCCATGTGGGATATTTCAATTCTAAACATACTTCCCAGTGTCCAAACAGGGACCAACTCACTTCCTTGCAGCCAGTTTTAAGGAGGAAAGCTGGTAGATTACCTTGCATCCCCTAAACACAATAAGGGTTGCTAGTAAGAAACAATAAAGGCGTGTTTTTACAATGAATGGCTGCAGGAACTGAACATGTTTAGCATTAATTATAGGGAGACATACTAGCTATCTGCAAACATCCAAAGACAACGATAATCGACTTTTCTAGAAACCATTACTGACGTGTAGTATAAGAAAGAGCTTTCTAAGCTTTCTACTAGGCAGTGAGGGCTTATCAGAGGAACCATCAGCAAATAAGTGACGCGGGATTTGTGAGAGCATGTGCGGGAGGGATTCTTGTCCTAGCCAGGTAGGAGGCTGTGCTTGGAGCCCTGAGCTTCCTTTGAATGTTAAGATTTTGGAACTTAAACTAAAGGAGGTAACTCTTGTGAGGCTCTTGGAGACTGAGGGCGGAATATCATGTTTAGGACAGCTAGGGCTTGTCCTTGTAGATGCATTTGCTGTAGTCTCTAAAAAACGGAGACATTCTCCCCAGAATGGCCAAGAGTTTTGGGCATTTGCCCAAAGGAACACTCCAAGAAAAGCCTCCAAGGAGGCTGGCTGTGTACATATTGGACTGGGCAAGCTTGATAGGACGGCCGAAAAGTCCAGGGGAGTGGGGAAAGAGGGTAGGCAGGCAGGAGAACCAACTACAATGCACCCACTCGATTACCACCAGCATCGCAGCAAGTGCCAGAAAGGAAATGTCCAGGGCCACTTCGTGTGGCAGAGACAGTTCAGCTTTGCCAGTACCAATTATTTGAGAGATGGAATGAGAAGAAAAAGTGCAAACCTCTCACAAAGAGCCTTTGAGTCAAAGGAGAGAGAAAATTACCCAGACTACCAGGGTATTCTAATGAGAGCCTTCTTATCAGTGTTTCTAGTCTAACAGAGAGAAATCCAATCTACAGCAGGCTGAACACTAAATTAGATCAAATCAGGGCCTGCTTTCCAGCCACATAATGGCAGGTCAAAACCCAATGACAGCTGCTTGAGTCCCAGTTACCGATTCTTTCTGGAAGGCCTGCCTGAGTTGTGTCATCTCTTGGTTTCAAGAGAGGGGAGGTGCTTCTTCTTTACCCCAAACTGCTCGATTCCATCTGCTCAAAATGGTGACATTAAACTGGAGTTGCCTTCCCAGCCCATGCAAAGTCCTCATAGTTCGAATAACCTCATGACTGCTGTTAGCTTGGAGCTAAGATACATGTCTTTTTCAGTATAGATGCACTGGGCGAGGCCCTGTGATGCACATTCTGTGTCTCCTTAATGTGTGCAGGGGCATTTTCCTTCCTGCACACAAACACACAGGTTATAAAAGGAAAATCACACCAGCCTGGTGGCATGCAACACTGCCAAATCCACCTCAAGGTGGATGCTATTGTTACTCTTCTTTCAAGGGGTTAATAGCTACCGTTAACCAGCCTTATGGTGGCAGTTATAACTTACAGTTTCTTTGCTACAAGCAAAGAATACCATCTGTGAAACACCCAGCTCCCTGCAGAGCCCTGGCCTGTCATTCTAACAGATAGCCTTAAAAGCCCACCAAAAGCTGGGACCGTTGAACAGGAATATGCCCACCCAGAGACACACAGAGCGAGGCAGATGTGAAGACAGAGTTGGGGGAGATGCAGAGAAAAAGAGACATTTCTCTCTCTTGCTTTCAACTTCACTGAAACAAGCCTGGCTGTCGGTCTGACAGACCTGCTCCCTGGAAGCTTGCTGGGCGTCTTATGCCTACATAATTCACATTATTGTGTGTTCTGGGAGAATCTGTCCAGAGCTGAGTCTTAAAGGACATGGGAAGGGTAGAGGAAACGTGAGAAGAAAGGGCTGGAGGAAAACTCTCACTTCCTCTTTCTTGAAGAGTCCGTGGGCATCAACCATATAAAATGTGTCAACCTTGTTCCTCTCTCCCTCTTTGCTCTTGTGCCTGCCATGCCTTTGGAGACCCAGCTTGAGCCCTGGCCCACAAACCCATGCTGTGGGTCCTCTGAACAGCACATGGGAGGTGGGGAGGTGACAGGCCTCTTTCTCACTGCTTGCGACTTGGAGGTAATTTTAAAAAGACACACACACACACACACACACACACACACACTCTCTCTCTCTCTCTCTCCTCTCTCTCTCTGCAAACATACGTCATATGCCATTTAGAGGGCTGGGAGGTATCTGAATGAAGGGCATGGCCATGTAGGTTCTTACCCAGCTTCCATACCCATTCCGCTGTGTGACTGGGGACAGTCATGTACCTCTCTGAGACCTGGTCTTCTCCATCGCTCAAGATCAGGTCCTAATACCCAGAGGAACTGTGATGGCCACAGAGCAAATGTGCCCAGGCATGCACACGCATACACATTCCCACAGCCATGGTACATGTGTGTAGATGCTACAGCTGCCTCATCACAAATCAGAGATGATTCTACCAGCACAAAAATTAAACTATCCTATGAGCTAAATTCCTTTCCTTCCTTCTCCACATCAGAGTTCAATTATCTTCTTCAAACATTTAAGCTCAAATGACCAGAATGAAATAAATGCAAACAAATAATTCCTGAGCTTAAAATTCGAGGCAACCACCTTCCTTTAAATTAAGTAAACACTCCTCTCCACCCTGTCTTTCCCAGATGGAGTCACACTGGTGACTGATTATGTTCCTCTTGAATTCCCCTCACCCCCACCCTTCTCCAAGGTCACATGTCCATCAGCAGCTTTGTCTCAGTTTAGTACTGGAATTTGATGTGTGAATGTTTTAGTTCCCTAAATTCTTAGCACACTCCTGCAAAATGTTTTCCTTTTCGTTGGATTTGACTTTTTCATATTTCTAGCCCCAAACCCTGTGCTTAGTATCTTCACGCCTGGGAAAGGGTCCCCAGCCGTATCATGTGGCTTTTTGCACACTGACCTCGGTCTTCCTCTGCCCACTCCTTGGCCCTCCTTTCACAAAAATAGGAAATGGAGGTAAAGCACGGACAGCTCAAAATTTCTTTTCTCTTTTGTCTGCCTAAAGTCAAAAGAGCTCTCCAGAGCATGGCTCAAAGTTTTCAGGTGGGAGTCTTCCAACAGTACCAGAGATACAAACAGTGAAAAGGTTCCTACTCACAGCAGCTGTAGGGACACCAGCCCATCAAACAGTCCCTTGGCAATCTCGGTGATCTTGTTCCCATAGAGGACCCTGAAAGACAGCAGGAGAAGACATCAATCACCGCGGATGTGAGGCCACAGGAACCCACTCCGGCAGGGAGCCATCACCTCGGCCACTTCTGGGTGTGAGATCTCAGGACAACCCCTTCCACGGCCTGCCTAATCCCTTCTCATCAGACAGACAGAAGCAGCCAACAGCAGCCAGGGGCTGGAGGGGCAGGTTGTCCACGAGGCGAGGAAAAATGGGCTCTATCCTGCTCCACTCCTGGGCAGCCTAGCCCAATATGTAATCCACAACAGGAGAGGCGGTCTCTTTGTGGTGTCTCCCTAAGCTGCTAATATGACTCACACCCCAGCAATAAATACACTGTGTGGGAGACTGGCCCTGTGTCTTCAATGGATATTGATCAGGTTGAGCCCAGCCTATAGAACGTTTCTTTTTAATATCCCTTTGCATCTTAGGAATTCCTAAGCTGAGTCATTTAATCATCCATCTAGACAGGGCTTTGTGCATCTGGGGTCATCTCCAGAAGGCACAGGGACTGCTGAGTCAAGGACTGGCTCTCAGGAACAACTAGGGAGCTTTGCTGTCTCACGAAAATGGAAGCTTTTACTTTCTACCCGCTTCTCCTAATCTTCGAGTTCCAGGAACCCAGGAACTCAGAACACTTTTACCCCTTTTTCTTTAGGGCCTTCAGGGACGCTCATACTGGTATCTCTGATTCATGGGCCTTGTCTTTGATGTCTTGGCGAGACCTGGGAAGGAAGACTCCTGGGTCTCCCACTCCAGCGCAGTGCTCAGGGGTGTCTCTGTGCCTGGCCCTTGCTGGTGCTCTGTACAGGCACCAGAGAAGCTCTGCTGGCCTCTCTCTGCTCACATTCACAGCACAGACTTTGCTGTCTCTTGGGTCCAGCCTCCTCTGTGACCCAGGGAACTGATCTAAGAGGGTTTGGTCGTTTTTCTTAAGTCCTCTCCAGAGCCCTAAAGCGCATGGAATGCAAGCAATATTCAATTTTCACTTGGATCACGATCCCGGCTGTTAACTTTCTTTGAGGAGACAAAATATTAGGATGCGGAAATGGTAAATGGGCGCGATAAACCAAACTCCCCATTTCCAGACGCCACTGAGAGTGAAGGGTGAGTGTCTCCATCAGCCTGCGGGTGTGTTTCATTAATGTTTCAACAAATTAATGACTAAATAAAAGTCAGCATGATGGCTCAGGCACACATTTGTAATTCATATTAATGCCCCGCCGCTTACTGTGCCAAATGTAGTAATGTCACTGTCTGCCCGTCTCAGCTGATGTCAGGACTTCTAGTGTAGCAGAAGCTGGGGGGCTTAGGGATCCTCACACCACCCGCCACACCTTGGGATTGGAGGCCTCTGAGCCCAGTACGTTAAAACCCCTCCCTGGGCTGGGCGTGGTGGCTCACACCTGTAATCCCAGCACTTTGGGAGGCAAGACGGGTGGATCATGAGGTCAGGAGCTCGAGACTAGCCTGGCCAACATGGTGAAACTCCGTCTCTACTAAAGACACCAAAAATTAGCCAGGCATGGTGGTGGGCACCTGTAATCCCAGCTACTAGGAAAGCTGAGGCAGGAGAATCGCTTGAACCTGGGAGGCGGAGGTTGCAGTGAGCTGAGACAGTGCCATTTGCACTCCAGCCTGGGCGACAGGGTGAGACTCTGTCTCAAAACAACAACAGCAACAAAAACCCTGGCAGGTGGAGGCAGGCTGAGGCTCTCCTGCCTGTGTGATTACCTCGGGTATGTGCGTGTAGACCTGCCTGGCTTCCGCCCCCAGGTCTTGCCTTGACTACCTTCTTCTTGCCTTCTGAGCTCAAACATTTCTTCCTTGGGAGGTGTCTCTTTAATATTTCAGTTAATGTTTTACACCACCTGATTACCCTACTTTAATTTCTTCATACCACTTACCCTTATGTCACATTATATTATGTAAATATTTATTTGATTTTAATGTTTCCTGCCTCCCTCCCCTGCACCTCCCAGCTTCCTTGCATGTCAGCTCCATGAGTGTAGTAGTAATGTTACATGGCTGTTCGTGACTGGGTCTCTAGACCCCCCAAAAGGGTCTAGCACAATAAATATTTGCTGACTGAATGAATACATGAATGAATGAATGCACAGGTAAGGGTAAAGGCTCTCCAGCCCTTTACCTTGGCTGCTCCTAAGCTGGGATTGGGTGTGTTTGTGTTCAACTGTAAACTCTGTGAGGCCAAGGGTCTCGTGTGTCCAGTTCACCGCCACACTTGCAGTGTCTATAATACAGCCCAGTACACAGTAGGCATCTACTGCACGTATGAATGAATAAATTGCGAGTGAGAGGTGCTTTCCTCAAACAACGTTCACATATATTTCAGAATCGGGCAGCAGCGTGCCAATTTCATGTCTGGCAAGCAGATTTTGAATTCCTTTTCCTAAGAGACAGGAAGCACCTCAATGCCCTCAGACTGTCTCCAAATCCCGGCTAAGGGAAACCAGACAGGGGAAGAGAGAAGGTGGGGGCAAAGACAGGATCTTGGTGGCAGACGGCCCATCTCCCTTCTCCTCTGTGATCTTCAGCACAAGCAGACACTAATCTCACACATGGTCCCATCTCTGATATCCCAGCCAGATGTTCTATTCGATAAATGAAACTAATTTACTCTGCAAGCAGCAGGCAACAGCTGAAATCAGAGACTTCCCAGTCCTCATCCCTTTCCTGGGGGGATGGTGCCAGGTAGGGGGAAAATGTGCATCTTGTTACCTGCCCACTCATAAATTAAGTAAACAGGTTGCGCGGAGAGGCAAAATATAGACAGATTGATAAAGAATGTGGGCTCTGGAGCCAGACAGCATGGGTTCAAATCTTGCCTTTTCTACCAGTTACTGTGGACTTTGGCTAAATTACATTTGTGAATAAATAAATGGTTGAATAAAGCAAGATTTTTTTTTTTTGCCATATTAACTCTGTGCTAAATAGAGTTTGTGGTCCTAGGGATACATCTGGGAACAAAACAGATAATAATTCCATCTCGGTGGGGCTTAGCTGGCCTAAGTTCTTTAGCTGTAAAAGTGAGATGACAATAGATTTTATATTTTAGGTTGTGATGAGGACTAAACCCCTCAGAGTCCTAGGAGAGCATCTGGTACCCAGTCAGTGCTCAGTAAATGCTGCCAGTCATTGTTTTACTGCACGCATGATCATCATTGGATGTGTTAGGTGGGAATGGGATCACTGTCCCATCCTGCTGACTAAGAAGCATGCAAAGAAGGCTCAAGCGACTTCCCTATGTCACCCATGAGTCACTGACAGAATGAGGATATTCTATACCTTCCTGCCTGCAGGGGTCTCGGAACCCCTGGTGGGTGAAGCTTTGGTACCAATCAGTGGGCTGCCTATGGGTTTCAAAATCAAAGACAGGAAGGGCTATGGGATGGGGTGGATGTTTTCTTAGGACAATGGCCGTGAGGGTGGTCTGGAGAGAAAGCCTGAAACTCAGCAGAAGAAAAGGAGCTCTTCACTTGGCAAGGCCACGTAAACGGGTGAGGGCAGACACAGCAGTAATAAACACGTATCACCATCTCTCCTTACAGCCGAAAGACAGCGCTGTGGTGGTATGTGGGGTGGGAGGGGACGTGAGGTTGGAGTAGAAGATGCATTCGAATTAGAAGCCAATAACTGGGAAAGCTGCTAGGCACTTAATCAATAAAAATAATGCATTTGGGTTGTAGAAATATTCCCCAAGATCAATTTCCCCTGAAGAAATATTTGTTTCTTTTACCAGGTTGCCACAAGTGTGTAAGGGAACATAAAGTCTTGATAAACACCTCTTGAAAAATATGGCCATGTCCCTCTTCCCTCAGGCGCCCCCCATACCCCTCCTCTCAGCCCCCAACTCGGCCCCTACTTACAGCGATGTGAGTGATTTCAGGCCCTGGAAGGCATCTGGAGCAATGTCTGATATCTGATTCTTGCTGATGTCTCTGAAAACGTTAACGGCAAAGTCTGAGAACATGGCTCAAAGATGTGATAACTGTCCATTCTAAGTGTGAATCAAGCATTTCAGGCATTCACAATGGTAAGGATTAATTAATCAGTCAAGCAATTCATTTATTCATAGTGCAAGAGAAGAAGCTTTGAGAGCCTTCACTTCAACTACCTCGTGATAAAGCGCACCACATTTACATCACTCTTCTTGGTTTTCAAAGAATACTCACCAGGGGCATCTTGATCTGGACATGAGGCTGTGAACATGTAAGCCATCACTTTATAGGTGGAAAATTGAGCCCAGCCAAATTAGGACCTTACATCTCATCACCAAGCAATTAATGGTACAGATGAAACAGGAACCAGCTTCACCCAACCAACCACAGGCCAGGGTTCCTTTAGGCATCATCATGCCTCATGCCTCGGCAGCTGCTCATTTTTCTCCCAGAAAGTCCTGAGTCATTTCACCTCCCCAGTGACTTTTCCTCCCTGACCTGAAAGGAGGTTTTCAGCAGTGACTTAAGTCTCTGGTTCGGTGCAAGCTCTAGGCTGTGCGATGTAAGCACATCATGGGATTCTCAGGAGACGCATTGGAGATGTGGCTGGCAGTGTGCTCTTCATCTGGGAGCAAGCCCAGGGCGTGAGAATGTCCCAGGCTTTGGATAATGTGAGCAAGAGGGATGCGGTGGGCCAAGAGGATTTTATTAATGCTGGGCCTGGGCCCCGAGGTAGCTAACCTGGCTTTGCAGGGGCACAGGAATCTCCTCCACCCTGGCTCCTTCCCAGGGGCCCTGAGGCTGCCCAATTGCTGGCATCCCCTTGACTTCTGAGAATCCAGACACTGGCTCTTGCTAATGGCCCTTCACTGAGGGGGAAATACTTTCTCTCAGAGTCATTAGCTCAGGGATGGCCTCTGGTCTCCTGCCACTGGAAGGAGAGATGCTCCAATTTCCTGTGACAACAAACCTCTCCAGCTCTTTTCCTTTAACAAGATAAATCAATGGGTCTTTGCTTTTGTGCAGAAGAGGGAGAGCTGGGGTCTTGGAGGGTCAACAAGGAGATAAGGAGAGAATATGGAGAAAAAAAGTACAACTGAGAAAATTCTTAAGCAATTGCCTCCAGCGAGGCCAGACACTCCAGCGTCCCAGCCTCTTAAGCACTGCAGTGGAAATCTCCCTGGGCCCGCTTCCTTCCTTCTTCTAACAGACTTCGAAAGGACCATGCCACAACCTTTGCTGAGGCCTCTGCTTCCTCCCCTCCCTGCCTCTAAAGCCTGTGCTTTGAAAGATATTTCACAGGTTAAGGCTTCTTCGGCACAGCTGTCTAGTTGATCCCTTTAGCTGGCAAAATCGCCTCCAACAAATCTGCAGATTGCGCTTGCAAACTCGACAGCTTACACTCGGCTTTTCTTCAGCACTCCGGTTTTGTTTAAGGGTCTTAACAAGCAAATACCCAGGATTATCCTAATCTTACTTGCCCTCAGTGTGGCTGCCTATGCAAAGCACTCCAGGCAAGCACGAAGGATCTGTTCAGACTGGACTAGCGGGAGGGCCTGTGTTGTCTTTTTTCCCCTGATTATGAATCGTCCCTTCAAGGTGCTGAGACTTCTAGTTGCAAGAGGAAGCTGTGTGGCTAGCAGGGAAACCCTCTGCTTTAGCTTTGGGAGAGCAAACTGGTTTTCGGTCCACAACTAGACTTTTTTGGACCCATCTCTCCCTAGAGTATGAGGTGAGATGCCTCATGGTTTGGAGATGATGGGGAGTGGGAATTGGAAAAGTGATAGTTTAGCTGGGAATTAACCTCGGTCACTTTCTCTTTTTATTATTATAATAAAAACTGTATACTTAGGCTGGTCCAGAGGTAGTGAGTTCTCTCAATGGACTGTTCACAGTTACAGATCAAATTCCTTGTTCTAGTCTTTCCTCCTTTTTCACTACTGCACTTGACTAGTCTTTAAAAAATGTATGCATATTTGGTGTGTAACACGATTTTCGTTGCTGTTGTTCTTTTTTTTTTTTCCTTAGGAAACCACTGTGTTAAACTTGATGTTTTGATGTATGCATTCATCACGGAATAGCTAAATCAAGCTATTTAACATATGCATTACCTCACATACTTATCATTTATTTGTGGTAAGAACACTTAAAATCTACTCTCTGAGCTATTTTCAAGTATACGGCATGTTGTTGGTAACTACATTCACCGTGTTGTGTAATACAATGAATCTCTTGAACTTATGCCTACTGTCTAACTGAAATTTTGTAGCCTTGGCCAACATCTCCCTCATCTTCATCTCCACCCCACCCCTGCCCCACCAGCCTCTGAACACCACCAATCTACCTTCTGCTTATAAGAGTTTGGCTTTTTAAAGATTCCATATGTAAGTGAGAACATCTGGCACACTTGGTCTTAATTCTTAATTCCGCAAGCAGGAAACAGCAACCCTGAGAGCTGAAGTACCTGGAGCCCTAAGTGACCCGACACAACCATTTGGGCACAGAGCAAGCATCTCGAGTCTCCCATCAGCTCAAGGCCCCCTCTGCTATTTTGCTGTGATAAATGCACAACACAGGGCACTGAACTGAAAGGCAGACGGGAGATGACTCTAGCTGCCCACTGACCTCCATGCTTAACCCTGCCCCTAGCCATAGCCCCTGCCCCTAGAACTGATTCTGGGCACTCGGATTACCCCTGACCAGTGCTTCTCACATCTCATGAGGGTGTGGATTAAAATGCACTGCAGAGAGTCCAATTTGTAGGGTCCAGGGGTAGGGGCTAGGAATCTGTATATGCAACACATCTCTAGGTGATTCCCATTTAGGTGGTACCTGGCTCATACACTTCAGGCCATGATGTTTTAGAAAATGGTCTTAGACCCACCTTCGTCCCCTGGGGCTTATAAACTGGATGACCAAGAAGGGGTAGCTTTTCCAGACTGTTCAGAATAGAGGTGGCAAATTCAAGTGCCTACAAAGGTCATGCAGGGAATATGTGTGAGATGCTAGGAAGTCTTGGAGCTTGTGGAGTAAGCTGCTCTGCCTAAAAGCGTGTAAAAGAAAAGAACTCCCAACACCCCATTCTACCAATAATACAGGTAGCCCAGGTGTCAGGCCTACCAGTTAACTAACCTTGCAAGACTGAGGAGCTGTCTCCAGTGCCTTCTACTGCTTCTCTGTGGCTTCTCTGCTTTGATACAGACTGAGTATCCCTAATCCAAAAATCCAAGATCTGAAACGCTTCAAAATCTGAAATTTTCTGAGCACTGACATGATGTCACAAGTGGAAAATTCCACACCTGACCTCAGGTGGCGGGTTGCAGTCAAAACTTTGTGTCATGCACACAAGTATTAAAAACATTGTATAAATTACCTTCAGCTTATGTGTGTAAGGTGTATATGAAACATAAATGAATTTCATATTTAGATTTGGATCCCATTCTCAAGATATCTCATTATGTATGTGAAAATATTCAAAAATCTGAAAAATTCAGAACTCTGAAACACTTTTGGCCCCAAGTATTTTGGATAAGGAATACTCAACCTTTTAGTTTGTACCTGGAATGTTTTTTATACTAAGATGACCACTAGGAACAGGCAGGGACAAAGCCATTCAGTCAGGGAGAATTTTTTTCCTCCCTCTCCCCTTTTTCCTTTTTTCTTTTTTTTGGTAAGAGATAAGAACAGGATGTGGTTTACCTGTAGTTGATGGGGAAATTTCTTTTTGTTAGACATTAGGGATAAACTGGTCACGTATATTTTGGAGAAATTAGGGTTTTGAAATCCATTCTCACCAGGGACCTTCCCTCTCCCAAGCCATCGATTGCACTTGAGTCTAGGTTTCTGAAGTTCCATTACTTGAAAAATTTTAAGTGCACTCTCTTCTCTATTGCCATCCTCTTGGGGGAAAAAAGGGCATCATAATAAATATCAGTAGCATCATAAGTGATCAAAAATTAAATTCACTTTCCAGGTCATGACTGAGAAGGTCTTATGAATTTTGAATGCAAGGATCATGGTAAGTCCAATAGGATGGAGAAGGAACAGTAAAACATAGTCAAGCTTTAAATTACCTGGACTTCACAAAAAATTAGAGCAGTAACTTAAATCATGCAAGAGATATAGGTTGGGGCAGTGACTGAACTTGTCATTTTTCACTGAAATTACTATCTGGCTGCATAATCAAGCTGAGCTTTAAAAATGAATTGGGGGGGTGCATGGAGAGCGAGCTGGGGAAGCAGGGACACCAGGAGATTAATGGCCCGAGGTTTTAAATATTAAGGCCTATATTTATACAGCTCCTCCAGCAGGAATGCTGCCAAGGGGAGGGAAGAAGAACGTGCTTCGAGCTGCCTCATTATGTTGGTTTCCACTTCTGGAATTGCACCAGGAGAAAAGCTTGTTTGGTTTGGATTTCCAGGGAGATGGGAAGTTGGCTTCCTGAGATCTGAGGGTAAAGCCTACCCATGCCACTGTTTCGCAGAGATATTTGTTTTTAACATAAAAGGAATCAGCAGACACTTAACCTCTTTCATGTGGGCCCTTCCACTCAAGGGAAAGCAATGAATCAGCCTCGTGCGGAACAAAAAACAGGAATGAGTCCATGCATATTTCTCTTTTCTCTGTGGGAGGGTGCCGTGGCTGGGGGTGCAAAAAGAATAAATGGAATGAAAACAGCAACTTTGTTTCCTGACTCTAATAAATAATTTCTTTTTTTTTTTTTTTTGAGACGGAGTCTCACCCTGTCACCCAGGCTGGAGTGCAATGGCGTGATCTCGGCTCCCTGCAACCTCCGCCTCCTGGGTTCAAGCGATTCTCCTGCCTGAGCCTTCCAAGTAGCTGGGATTATAGGCGTGCACCACCATGCCTAATTTTTTTTGTTTTGTTTTTTGTATCTTTAGTAGAGACGGGTTTCACCATGTTAGCCATGCTGGTCTCAAACTCCTGACCTTGTGATCCGCCTGCCTCGTCCTCCCAAAGTGCTGGGATTACAAGTGTGAGCCACCGCATCTGGCCTACTAAATGATTTCTTAGGCTGAAAAAGGGAAGGGGTATCTGTCCAGAATTTTAATACCTGTGATGGCAATGGTTAAGCTGTTTCTGAATCCTATTGGCCTTCCTTCAGAGACTCTCAGCTCTGAGTGACTCACAGAATAGTGCTCAAGGTCATCATGGGATGGGGAAGAATGATGACATTGTCACATGGTAGGCATGAGGGCAGTGATGCAACGGTGCCATCAAAGCTGCTGCGGTGAGGAAGGAACAGCAGGGTTGATGTCGCCCGGCAGTGATGTAATGCAGTGGTGGAGTGATGTGACTTACAGAGCTAATGGGGATGTAGGGGATGCTCACATGTTGACCATACCCTCCAAGGCTTCTCATTTCATGCAGGAAGAACAGAAGGTCTGTACCATGGTCTAAGGAGGCCATGTGATCTAGTACAAACCTTTCCAACATGAGCCTCATCGTCTCCCCTCACTTGTTCTGCTCCTTCTTGCTATTCCACAAACCATCGATGCAGGCTCCCTATGGCCTTTCCCTTGCTCTTTCTGCTGCCTGGAACATTCTTTCCTGAGAGCTCTGTGCTCACTCCCTTCCTTCCTGTAGGCCACCTGCACGTAGAGACCTTCATGGGCACACCTACCTAAAAGATCCTCCCACCATCACTGATATTCTGATTTCTCGTATTTGTTCCTTTATTTTCTGTGTTCTCCCACTCGAATATAAGCTCCATGAGAGCAGACTTGCTTTCTGTTCACTGCTCTACCCATAGATCCTTGCTTGTAGCAGACATTCACTCGGTATTTGTTATACGAATGTATGCACGGTTGTAGGGATATTGGTGACAGTGGTATAGACAGCTGAGGGGACATCACGTCTCTGCTGAAACTCTTATTTTAGGTCCACATCACTAGAGCCAAGTGACAAAAACGGTGATATGGGTTTTCTAGGCTAATCCATCTTTACCTCCCACACAGATAATTTTACTTTGCTCTAGTTGGAGAGGTTCTTAGCTCTACACATCCAAGCCCACATACCTCACAATCTCCAGGCAACACTTCCACATCTTACCTCCCAAGCTTAGGAGAGTGTTCAAGGTCTGAAACAGAACTGCCCAGGATGAATGGACGTGGTCTATCACCTGGACAGGCTGCCCACTACACATTGCAAATGACCCCAGAAATTGAAAACATTTGGGCTCATTGCTCCCCAGGGGAAACTTACATTCGCTTCAGTTTCTTGTACTGGATGAAGGCTCCTGCAGGGATGGATTTGATGGAGTTCTGTTCTAGGCGTCTGGGAAACAGAACAGAGAAGGGTCCATTAACCATCCACCTGTCAGGAAATGGTCATTGAGGGTTACTGCGTTCTCAGGCCTGAAGGACAGGGAGGTCTCTCTTGTCACAGGTGCATGTTCTGGTTGCGGGAGATCAGGCAAAACAATGCACCAGACAGAGAACTCAGGTCCTAGTCTATGGAGCCCCCATCCAAGGGTGTAACTCCCCTTGGAGAAAGCTGGAAGGGATGACCTTTCCTTGCGGATTTTTGATTCTTGCTTATTATCAACTGCCTTTGGCGGCAGCTGTCTTCTTCAGAGAAAGCTGCAGAAGTAACCAAGAATGCAGAATAAGTCAAAGGGATAAAAAGAAGGGTAAAGAGATGGACCATGGGCCAGCAACGCTCATCTGTCATGGAACCATGTCACTGTTCAGCTAAACACTCAGCCACACTGCTAATGGGGCAGAAATGTCAATGGTTGACTTCATTTCTGGGCTTTTCCATGGGCTGTCTTAACACACTCAAGAAACAGCCTTTACATCTTTAGGCTCCCAGCCTGTCATTCATCAAACTGGCTCCCTGATATCCTGTAAGGCCCAGGGGTCCAGACTGGACCACTCCCCTGGGCTGCTGCTGGAATCTGTGGTTTTAAGCTATTATGGAATTTTCTGAAATGCTTCCTCTCCTATCACTTTGAAAGGAACAAGAGATGCTGCAGGCCCAGGGCCCAGAACTTCCTTGGAAGTGAAGAGGCCATGGGGAATGAGTGAGCATTTCCATTCTTTATTCTTTCGTCTCTCAAATGACTTCCTGTCACCACGAACAGGTGTGGTGGGAAACAGGCATGTCGGGGAGGCAGAGGCCTCTATTAGGGGTGATGAATGGCACCCTGGCCCAGGCTCAGGATCTCATCCTTATCCATCTCCCATCTCTCCAAGGTGCACATCTTTTCATCACCTCCTCGTTTGGCCTTGATGCTCCCCAAACCCTCAGCTGGGAAGACACACGCACATATGTATGGCAGGGGATGTAGGGGGAACAAAAGGGATAGATGGGAGGAACGGGCTCCCTTGAAGCTGACAGCTAGTGGATGCACATTTCCGGCTAGGATGGACCCATTCATCTTGAAGAGTAATCCCCGCTGCAGAGTGGGGGAGACAGTCGTATTAATTTGTGCCTCTGCGATCTCATCTTCATTGGGGGAACAGAGTATTTGTTACTGGAACCGCTAATGGAGCAGTTTGCCAGCAATTTTCCCATTTCAAACAACATCTCAGCTGCTAATGTGGAATGGTTTGTCAGGCCAACCCATAACACAGACAAATCACTCTCCAGGCAAAAGGAAGGGAGAAAGGGGGGAGAAAGGGGAAAGGCGGGTGGGAGGAGAGAGGGAGTATCAGGACATATCATTCTTGGCTGCCGGATGAATAGAGTCTACAAATGAGACTGCCACGGTCTATTAACAATGCCTTTGTACCCTGCTGGAGGGGGGTGGGGAGCACACTTTACAGGGAGCACAGTCACAGGCAGGCTGGACAGGGGCCTGGCTGGCTGGCTCACGGAGAGCCACAAAAGCCTGTCACAGGGTCTCAGGGACTGTGGGCTGCTGGATACAGCTACCCACAGAGACAGCAAACTCGAGGCAGCCTGCCTTGCCTGAGAAGTTCCAAGGACATGCTCATTTTCCAGCTGAGCATAGAGTTCAGTAGGGATTTCTTAGCCAAGGCAGCAGCCCCATGGGTCTCTGGAGCTGCCAGTCAGGTGGTGAGTGCTCTCCAGGAATCCTGTCATTCACCTGCCACTGTGGCAAGGGATTTCGGCTGGATGATGCCTCCAGAGAAAGCCACTGTTTGTAACAATGGCAACCCCCTCAGCTTTTGCAAGAGGATCCACTGCTCCCAGCTGCAGGCCAGTGAGCCTATGCCAAGTCAGGCTAGCACTGGGTGTGAGCTCTGTGGGCTCTCTATGCAGTTCCTAATCAGTTGCCCTCCATTGTAATGAGGGGTGCAAGAATTAAGGGAGAGATAAATCAACAAACATGATATGACACTGGACCCAAGGAGTTTGATAATCTGGTAATAGAGACCAGCCCAAGACGGTGCATCACAGAACTAAATTTTATTGCTACCATAATAAACACGAGAAGCCATCATTTATGGGGTCTAGTTGACTATGTCGATTATCTCTTTTAATCCTTCCACATGTGAGGTAAACCATGTTGGCCTCATTTTGCAGATGAGGAAAAGAAAACCTAGAGGAATCAAATAGCTTGTCCTAAGTGACAGGGCCAGGAACTGGAAGAACTGTTATCTCTGTTTCTATCCATTGGATATGCTGCCTCTATATATTTGTGAAAATGGAGAAACTGAGGCTCAGAGATGAAGGAGATGTTCTCAAAGTCAGAGAAAAATTGAAGGGATTGGGGCCCCAGGGCTCACATACTGAGACAACACACGGAAGCAGGTGCTCAGTGAAAAGGCTGCAGGGGTCGAGAGGATGAGATATACATGTGAATATACATAAGACATGCAAATGGAGAGCAAAGGTGTGGCTTCTGAATGAAGCATAAAGAATTCCAGGCCTAGCCTGTTAAGCCTGGCAGAGATGTTCCTCTGCATCCTGCACTCCTCACACTTGGCTCACTCTAGCTTTGGTTTTCCTTCTTTCTTTCTTTTTTTAAAAGAGACAGAGTCTTGCTCCATCGCCCAGGCTGGAGTGCAGTGGTGTGATCATGACTCACTGCAGCCTTGAACACCTGGGCTCAAGTGATCATCCCACCTCTGCTTCCTGAGTAGCTAGGACCACAGGCACGTACTACCATGCCTGGCTAATTTTTAACTTTTATTTTTGTACAGACAGGGGTCTTGCTGTGTTGGGTAGGCTGGTCTTAAACTCCTGGCTTCAAGCAATTCTCTTGCTTCAGCATCCCAAAGTGCTAAAATTACAGGTGTGAGCCACCATGACTAGCCTGGGTTTCATTCTTGTCTGTGGTCGCTCAGCTTCTCAGGCTGTTTTAGGCACTGGCTGAACACACAGCCCCTCCTGGAGGGCCAAGGCCATTGCATGATGAGGGTCAACCCTGCCTCCTTCAACGCTGCCCCAGGAGGCAGCAGGAATTTGTCTGGGGTGGGAGCATGGTTGTGAACAGTTTGTGTACCTTCAATGTAAAGGAAAGAAAAGGATAGGTGTAACCATAACCCTCACCACCACCGCCGCCGCCGCCACCACCACCAAGAGCTAAGATAAATCAGGTGCTCAGATGTTAGACACAAGGCTGAGTTTTACATGGTTTGTCTAACTTAACAGTGACACTCTCTGAGGTAGGTCTTTCTAGTTATTACCACGTCCACATTAAACACAAGAATATTGAGGCTCAGAGAGATTAAGGCACTTGCCTAAATTCACAAAGTCAGGGAGAGGTAGAGCTAGAACTCAAAGCCAAGTTCATCTGACTTCAAAGCCCAAGCTCTCAATCATCAGGCTTTGCTGAATATCATTTGGAGTGTAAGTGCCTTCATTTTCTTAGTCCTTTCCAGCTTGTCCACAGGGAAAATGGCCCTTGGTCATGGGAGCAAGGCTGGAGAGTGTGCACAGATGTGTGTGTGTTTACATGCAGTCTTTGTGCAGGAGGTACCCCTGGAAAGGCTTTGCACTTAGCCCAGTCCTGCAGCCTAGAACAAGGATGCAAAGGTCCAGACTCCCAGTGTGAAGAGCTCAGTGGAAAGGACAAAAAGAAGCATTCGCATCAGCAAAACCTGTCACATTTAGGGATGTGTCTGAAGCCAATAGCTGATTTAGGTCTCTCTTAACCAGCACATGTGTCTTTCTTTGTCTGGCAAACATTCTTCAGGCTGCAAACTGATTTAATAGAACTAGCATAAAAACAAACATACAAATCAAACATCTGAGCATCTTCCCGCACCAGCAAAAACAATGGGAACATCTGATGGGGATTTCAGCCATTTGTGCTCTGTATTGATTTGCCCTAGTTCCTCGGATGCTTCCTTAATGATCTGTCATTTGCAAACATGTGACTAAACACAATATATTTCTAGCAATACAGAAGTCAACACGATGCTGGAGAGACTGGCAGGGGCATGGCTGCAAGGTTAAAAGTCCTGGAGTATGTGGAAACATTGGCAGTAGTGGTGATGATGATGATACAATGAACACCTACCACTTACTGAGGGCTTTTGATATGTCAGACACTGTGATCCTCACACACTGGCTCAAATTATTTTTCTCAACAGTACTATGAAGCAAGTAGTATTATTAATATATCCATTTTACAGATGAAGAAATCATGGAACAAAGAGGTCAATTTGCCTGAGATCAGGTAGCTAGTAATGGTGGAGCCTGAACTTGAATCCAGGTTGGAACACAGTGCCTGTGTTCTTAACCCTTAAGCTATCCTGCCTCCCACCTAGAAGCCACTTTTGTGGTTTTTTAACTCTTTCCCATCTCTCTCAGTCTTCTTTGACTTGGGAACACTTGTTAGGAAGTCCAGGTCATGCTGAAGGAAGGAAATCCCATCCTTATTCTTCCTCTAAGTCATCCTGGGCCAGCTGGTTGGACCAGACAACTTAGACCCCAAGGTTCAGTTCCTGATCCTTCCCTATGCTGGAAGAAGGCTGAAAAGGAAGGTTCCTTTCAAGGTTATGCTCTGGGCCCACCTTCTGGGGCAGTCCCTTTCTGGCCTCTCTCTTTCTTTACCAATGGTCCTCAAGGTTTTTCAGAAAGGTAGATTGTTGACCAGGTGCAGTGGCTGACACCTGCAATCCCAGCACGTTGGGAGGCTGCGGTGGGTGGATCACCTGAGGCCAGGAGTTCAAGACCAGCCTGGCCGACGTGGTGAAACCCCATCTCTATGAAAAATACAAAAAGTTAGCTGGACGTGGTGGTGGGTGGGTGCCTGTATTCCCAGCTACTCAGGAGGCTGAGGCAGGAGAAATCACTTGAACCCGGGAGGCGGAGGTTGCAGTGAGCCAAGATCATGCCACTCCAGCCTGGGCAACAAGAGCAAAATTCTGGTCCACAGAGAAGATGAGGAATGTGGGTATATCTGAGACAAGCCATTCCTAACCCATGCTGTGTGTAGACACCTGGCATCGCCTACAGAAAGCAGAGGTACAGACACAGCACAGAGCCAGGTTTGCTTTTCTTATTCTGTGCATGTGCTCAGATGCCACAGAAGAAATTATTTTTTTGTCTTAGAAAAAAATGTATGAAGAACTGCATGGGAACTTGAGACTAAATCATTCTGTGATGACACATACATATACATGTGCATAGGTTTTTGCTTTTTACATTCTTTTTAGTAGCTTCCAAACAGTGTGCTCACCTTCTCCATGTTATGTTATTTAATCTTCATGGAGGATTTCTAGGTAGGTATGATGACCCCCTTTAAGCAAAATGGGGAACTGAGCGAGGCATGAACATGCTAAGGAATGTGTTCAAAGTAAGAGGCAGAACAGGGATTTGAACCCTTGAGTATGGATCCCAAGACTCTGTTCCGAGCCACTCTGTCTGATTACCTTTTTTTTGTACCACCTGCTCCCATCCCACCCTATCACCCCTCCTTCCATGTGGCAGTCCCTCACATGGAAACTTGGTGCTCTCAGAAAATCCAAGAATCACTGATGTCTATGATTTCTAGAACATTCCAGCTCTTTGGTTCTGTTTGCTGGTTTGTTTTGTTGTCCTTTTAATTCTCTCTATGTGTCTTTTAAACCCCTCGGTGGCTGGGAAGAATGGAGTACTTGCTATTGCTAAGCGGCTGCCTCCCTATCTCAGAGAGACAATGTGGTTAAGGAGTGGCAGGGTGAAAACTGGGGCTATTTCCCCACCTAAGATGCTCTCACTTATGACTGGACATGAAAACCTGTCTATAGCCTTTCTTCATGGAAGACATTTAGCTTCCATAGCAGAAGATATGAGACAGGGGAAACCACCACGGGGAGATACACAGCAAAAATGGAAGAAGATGAGGCTCTAGGGACAGATGGTCCCTTCAGAGCTTTTGAAGACTCATACGAGTGTCCTGAAGACCACAGAGCAGAGGAACATGTGGGTTTCTGGGTCTTCCCATCATCTATCCCTGCTGGAAGCCAGAGCTGGTTCAGAGAACCGACAGGGTGCAGTGAGAACGTTGCCATCAGTGAAACTCAGTTTCGAAGAAAATCTGCAGTGAATCATCATCTCACTGTGGGTTCTCTGGAAGAAAGCTATTCTTAGAGGAATTGGCTCTGGTATTCAGGGACACCAGCAAACATTTCTCTGAGCTGCTTGGTTTTAGAAAACATCGAAGAGAGTCTGCAAGACTGCTTTGCATGAGAGATAGGCAACCCCTTCCCCTTCCTCTAAAGTTGGGGAGTGCACAACCCCTCCCAAGGTTCAGGCAATTTAAGAGAATCACTAGTAGCTAAGGATTCAGAAGAGGGAGTGGAGAGCCTAACACGGTATGAAGCATTCCTAAGAAGGAAGTACGAATCTGGATTATATAGGTGGGCCATGGACAAGGGATGGAATTTTCGATAAGAAAAAGAAAAAACAAGCCACATTTGGATGTCTTTGGAATGATAAATCAGATACCTCCTATTCATCCTGGGGTGCATCCTGCTGTTTCAACTCTCTGCTTCCCTTTTTCTCATCTTCCCACCCATCTGCTGACCTCTCACATGCTAAGAGGATGCATTTTCCCTGCTTTAAAGACTTTTAGGCCAACACACAGGTCCCCAGGCACATAGAAGAAGCAGGTTCCCCCTCCAACTCACTCTCAGGTTCTCTTTTACATGTCATCTCTCCAACTGCCCTATCCCCAACCACAGAGACCTGCCTCCTCTGCTTTAATTTTTCAGTTTCATTTTATCACAGAGGAGGAGGAGGCAAGCCCAGCAAGGAAAGTCCTGGGCGATCCATCTGGTAGACCATGGTGCCCGATACATAGGGGCAGCCTTATTTCCATATATGAGTACATTTGCATGAAGATGAGCTACTCCCAGGCTCAAGTCATAATGCAAGTGGCTAGCCAAGTTCCAGAATCTATTCTCTCAACCATAACCCTTTGAAGAACTGACTTATGTTTATGGCGGAATCTCTTGTGTAGGTAGCTCCAGCTCCTAGGATGTGGCTTCTAACCATTGTCATCATCCTAACAAAGATGGTGGTGACAGTTGTAGTAGTTGCCACCGTGCACTAACAACAATCATTGCTAACACAGTATATCATATGGGCCAGGCGCATTTTACTATTCTCATTCATTTAACTTACTTTTTTTTTTTTTTTTGACAGATCTCTCTCTGTCACCAGGCTGGAGTACAGTAGTGCAATGTTGGCTCACTGCAACCTCTGCCTCCTGGATTCAAGTGATTCTCCTGTCTTAGCCTCCCTAGTAGCTGGGGCTACAGGCATGCACCACTATGCTCAGCTAGTTTTTGTCTTTTTAGTAGAGATGGGGATTCACCATGTGGGCCAGGATGGTCTCGATCTCTTGACCTCGTGATCTGCCCGCCTCGGCTGCCCAAAGTGCAGGGATTACAGGCGTGAGCCACCATGCCCGGCCTTCGCCTAACTTTCGTAAGAACCAGTAAGGAGGTGCCGTTAGCCTCTGCATTTTGCAACGGAGAAAACCAAGGCTCAGAAAAGTTATCTGCCCACGGCTATCAGGCAGAGCCAAAGCTGGAATATAGGTCGGCCAGGATCCACAGTCTATACGCTTAACCTCTTCATTGTTTGTCTCTGCCTATTTCTGGAAATGCTCTAGCTAGGATGGTCATTCTCAGACTTGGGTTTCAAAGACTAGGTGGTGATAAGACCTTTTATTTTGCTAAGTACGGCAATCTCTTTGTGTGTACTATATAAAACACATAAATTATAATTATACAATAATTACACATATATAACACACACAGACTACTCTGTCTTCAGTGGCTATCATTTTGTAAAATAAAAGACATTTTTAAAAACAATGCTAACGGAATAAGGAAGTCCAAAAACTTAAAGGATGTACCTTTAAACTGAATATTTTTGCTCAATAGAAAAATATCACATTGTTCTGGTTTTTTGCACTTTACCTGTTATCAGGAAAAACTCAGTCATAACACACAGGCTCTGGGCAATTACTGTTCTAGCTTGTCAATGTCGCTTTTAAAATTCAACACATCCAGGTGTGAGTCCAACCTTCCGGGTATGATCTGGTCTGCATAGAGCCCACCTCTGATGTGGTTATCTGTAATTTCTCTCTCTCGGAGAGCTGAGCTGTGTACCCATGAGGTCTAGGCTGGGAGTAGAGAGATGTGAAGTGGTAGGGGGTGGCAGGCCCAGAGCCCCTGAATCAGGGCTGGGGTGGGCTCACTGGCTACAGCCTGGCTTCCTGGACTGGACTCTTTCATCAGACTGTAGTTTGGGAACCTGGCCAAGGAAAGGTCTGTGGCTGCCAAAGTGGAAAAATAAAACCTGGCAGATGGAAGGCGAAAAGAATAAGGTGGGGCAGGGAAAGAAAGGAATGATCCATAGGAATCTGAATTGAGATGAGGGCTGGTGGGAATTCCATCTTGAATATCCATTGTGGGTATTCAATGGGCCAGAGGCCCATTCTGGTATGGATGGAGAGGGAAGGGGAGCGAAGGTCAACTGGGGGGAGAAAGAGATGGGGGTAGGAAGAGAAGTGGAAAGACCATAGGTGGGGCAAGGGGGAGAGGGAGAAATGCACCAAGGGAGGGAGAAAATGATGAAGGGGAAACAGCGCCAAAAGGAAAGAAAGCAAGAATAGAAAAGAAGAAGAATGATGTAAGGATGGACTATTTAGAGTAGATTAGATAGTATGTTGGAAGGCCACAGGAGGAACAGGAGAGGTAGGTGAGGACTAAGCAGACTTTGTGGAGGAAGAGCTCTCTGAAGCCAGAGCAAAGGAACACAGGGACTGAGGAGAGTTGCATTAAAACCCTAAGGGAATGAATTGTCAGTGTTTGTGGAAAGAAAGGCGGAGGGCCACAGAAGGCGGAGGGCCACAGAAGGCGGGGATGGCAGGCAGAAGGATCATTACTGACCAGTTCCTGCCTTCCACGTGGTTTGAAGGCATGGGTTGTGTCTACTGGGGTTGGCAAATGGGACTGTAAAGGCATCAAAGAAAAGCTGGCAAAGTATGTGAAGAAAGAAGAAACGAAGACTCCACACCACTGTGGTAGGTCCTGTGCTTCTTCCCATTTCAATCAAGGTAAAGTCAAAGTCTTTCAAATGTCGCAGGATGTGGCCCCTCCTTACCTCTCTGACCTCATCCCCTGTTACCATCCCTCTTGTCTACTCTACTCCAGTCACACTGGTTTTCTGGAGCATCAGGCCCACTCCAGCTTCAAGGCCTTTGCACATATGATTCCCTCACCTAAAACACTCTTCCTCTAGATAGCCATTTGGTTCTCTTGCTTATTTCATGTCCTTTTCCTGTTTCATTTTTCTCCATAGAATCTACCTTCTGACGTGTTATCAAACTTACCTTGTTGCTTATCCCCTCCACCACTACAATGCAAGTGTTATAAAGGCAGAAACGCGTGTTTTGTTTGTCCCTGTCTTTCCAAGCACAGAACAATGACAGGAAAACAGTGGGCTCACAACAGATGTTTACTGAATGAATACATGAATGAAAGAGTCCATGGCCATCTACTGAAATGCATTGGGAGCAGAAGGGCATACACAGGGAAGGGGAAGAGGAAGAGGAGTGAAAAAGAAAGAAAGGAGGTTATGACAAAGCAGAGAGGCAAGGGAAATATGTATCTCTTATTTGGAGGGATTTTACCTAATGATGTTTTCAGTAGAAGGGTTCCATATAACGATTTTTAAAAATCAAGCCAACTAAAGGTGAAGGCAGAAAATGAAAGCAACTGTTGCTATTTAAAAAGTAATCTTGAGGTCAATGTTGCCTGGTCCTCTACTCATTTTAGAAGGAGATATTTGCCATTTTCTAATGTACGAGGCAAGAGTGGACTAGGCCAAACTGTGGACAAACACATTTTACTGGAATTTTTGACATTCATGTATACACACAGACATATACAATCTTGTCTCATTACCTATAAAAGATCAACTCTACAGGACAAAAATCAGATCTGAGAGTATTAAGAGCTCAGTCCCCCTCTCAGATAGTGGTAGCTAAGAAATGAATCATTCGTTTACGCCCCACCACTTCCACCACTATTGTACGGAGTCCCTGCCCGTGTGCTGAGGACTGTACGAAGGGTTCCACGTGTAACATTTCAGTTAGTTTTCACGATAACCCATTGAGGTGTCATACTATAATTATCACATTAATATAGGTGAGAGAACTAAAGATGAAAGAGAAATTATTTTACCTGATGTCACACAGCTAGTACATGGTACGGCCAGGATACAAATACAGTGTGACTTTAGGGCAGGGATTGGCAAACTCATTGGGATGGGCCAGAGGGAACATACTTTAGGCCTTGTGGACCATGCAGTCTTCTGCAGCAGCTGCTCAGTATATGAGACCAGCCATAGACAGGACACACATAAATGGATGCGGAGGTGTTCCAAAACATTATATTTACAAAAATAGGCAGTGGGCATCCTTGGCCCTAGGCTATAATTTGCTGATTCTGATCTCGAGTCTGTGCTCTTGACCACTGCACTATCATAGCTGGGAAAGTGTCAAAGGACAGCAAAGAGATTCCTGAGTGTTTTTAACCGTCAGCTCCGACAGCCCCACACGAAGATGGCCCAGTGGGTGATTGCCTGGAAAAGGGAGCTGAACTCACCAGGGACAGGTGTGGGGGTGTCAGATGGGGGCACTTACATTTCGACGATGCCCTCCGGCAAGTTGGCAGGAATCTCCATCAAGCCCTTTCCTCGACAGTCCACAATATTATTGCTGCACGTACAGGGCGAGGGGCAGGAGATGGAGTTGGCATTGCAGGATGGGGGCTCTGAGTGGGGGCCTGTGGAGCCAAGACACAACTGTCAACTTATGTCAGTGTCAGGAGCTGCCTGGGCTTCTGTGTCCTTACCCAGCATCCCAAGGGCACAGCATGACCTGACAGCCATCTGAGAAATCATCACCAGCTGACATCTCCCTTCACCTGGGAGACACAGGTGCCACAGGCTAAATATTCAGCAAAGAGGAGAGAGTCTGACCTTGACCTTACCGCTTCTGGGTTGCTCCGCCTGCTCTGTTATCCTGTCACCTCCGTCTTTCAGAAAAACAGGGGCCCTGAGAGTCAGTCACACATGAAAATACGCTGCTAGAATCTAAAGAGCATATGAGGGGACCACCTTTGCAGGGTAAACCTTGGGGTTCTGGCTTTTATCTGATGATTGGATGCTGAGTGTAAACATAGCTTTTAGACCTTTCTCTAGTGGCTGCAAGCCACAAGGCTATTGAAACCAGGTGGCAGAATCTCCCTATTTGGGGCATTGATATTGTCAAAGTGTTCATACCCCCATCAGCAACTACACTGGAGGCATTTCCGAGTGGCTTCTATGTCCAGGGAACACACAGATAAATCCTGTCTCACCTGAAAAAAGGGCGAATAAGTTACTACGTATTTTGGAGTCAGCTATTAATTTTGTTTGAGGTGAGAATCAGTGTGAATTTCAAGCAAAGTGATAGAAAGCCAAGCAAATAGTACCCAAGGAGCTCATTTAGAAAGCCAAACGTAGATAGACATATCCATTACTAACCTAACTCAAGATTCAAAAAGTCACCAGGAATCTAAATGACTTTCTCTGGTGGTCACATTAAATCCTGAATACAAGAAGTAAATGCAAATGTTTTAAAGACGTTGTAAACATTTTCATGCTATGACTGCTCCCTCAAAGTGAGGTAAGACTCTCAATCACATGGCTAACTTTCCAAATGTGGAGTTTTTTGGTCCAAAACAGAAGCTCCACCCCACATCCCTCCCAGGGCCTCACCCCACTGCTGCTGGATCTGCCCAACAGGGGTTATTTCAATGTCTTTTCAGATTGCCCTCTCAGGGAAAAGAGCCAAGACTGAGACCAAACTTAGATGTTGTCTGCAGATTGCTGCACTGCTTGGACATGGGGCCTCTGGCTGGGGGATCTTAATTGTAGATTAAGTACAGAACACAAAAAATATCTGCAGGGAAAAAGTAATTTTTGGATTGGCCCCTGTTCATTGGAGAAACTGAGTCTGGGAAGCCAGAGTGGGTCTAGCTATTGGGGTTGAACCAGATGACCAGCTGAGCCTCATGTCCTCTTTGGATGCTGGGGCTTAAAATGGAGGGTCACCGTCTCCACATTCAGTAGTCCTCATGGCCTTAAAGGTGACTCTTCCGGCAGGGGCTTCAGGTGACATTTACAGCTTAATTTAGAACGTTCACCTTCCCAGAAAGTGCCAGCCCAATGACCAAAGATTTTATTTCCCTCCACCTCACTTCCATACACACAAAACAAAAACTGAAAATATGGCCTCTTCATGGGGATGTTTGGGAAAATATTCTTGCCCAGGGTACACAGACTTCAAAGTTGCCAGTGACACCACACAAGTGGATCTAATGGGGACCATGGAAGATGCCAGAAAGATGATGACTTACACTACATTCCCAGCTGGAACATAATCCTAGAAAGAGTGGTGATACTGACTTTGTTTCAAACTAGGAAAGCCTTTACATGTGTGAGAAAGTGGCAGTCACAGAGAGCCAGCCTGTAAGAGCCTCAGCTCAGGAATGAGCGAGTGTTTGTGGCTGAGAGTGTGGGCTCTGGGTCCCACTGTCTCTATCTGATTCCTGGTCCTATCACTTCATCCTTATGTCCCTGTGCCTCAGTTTTCCCATCTGTAAAATGGGCAAAATAACAATACTTATTTCATAGCATGGTTTTGTTGTGAAGGCAAAGGAAATTAATGGCTGAGGCGTCTTTAGACACAAGGTGTCTAAAGGCTGAGGTGTCTTTAGGCACAGGGTAAGCACTTAGTAATGTTTGTTTTTATTGGGTCTGCTCTGCCACAAATTATAAGACCTTTGGCAAGTCACAGTACCTCTCTCTGAGCTTGTTTTAGTACGATGTCAGTGCATAAGGAGTTTGGATTGCATGATTACTGAAGTCCTTTCTGGGAGGGAATGAAAATACCTTACATCATCTTTACCTCCTCTACTCCCCCTCTCTTTGCAGACAGCCAAGGGAATTCTGCAGTGAGAAAGGCTCCCATCCCATCCTCCACATCCAAGGGATGGTGGGAGCAGTTGGCCTCAGATGTCAGGGTTTTTGAAGTACAGATGGTGTTCCCTAAAGAAAACTGCCAAGCCCGGCCTTCCACATCAAGGGGAGAGCACACCTGACCAAGCCAGGAAGCAGCCCCACACTTGGGACACCCTCCTGTTTGGAAATGTCAGGAATGGGAGTCTGAACTCTTGCATTTTCCATCTGTTCAGGTGGAGGGACTGGATGACCCTCCCTCATTGGATCTATGAAACCATTACTTGAATGGGGTATGCTGGAAAAGGGGAAAGAAAGATATCAAATTCGAGGGCTTATAATGGCAGTGGAAGTTCTGCCATGGTATTCTTCCAAAAGTACCCCTTCTGACTTCTATGCTGAAATTAATTCCGTTCTAAACCAGACCCAGGGTATAGCCTTGAGTTCCACTGAGAACTCGCTGTGTCTTTCCAGGGTGATTCCCATTCTGTGTGGTAGGATGTGTTACATTTCAAGGGATGCTATCAAGGCAAAAAAAAGTCTTTGAAAAAGATTCCTTAACCAGGTCACTAACAATACCTTTAATCACGCAGAGAGAAACAATGGTAATTACAGTCTCTGATAGCAGCCTGGGCTGGCAGCTCACCAGCTAGGCATTCACACATGGTGAGGACATTACCTCCCTGTTTAAAAATAATACTTCTGGTTTACAATGAGGGTTGAAGGATGGGTTCGTTTTCCCTTGAAACATTCTCCTGTGCTCGATGTCCATGGACCAAGCCCATTTCCCTGTGGGCCACGGACAGCTAGACGGCAGAAATCCCTCCACTTCGCTCCCTGTCTGGACTGAGATTGGAATGTAAATTCCATAACAGCAGTGGCTTTTTCAGTCATAACCACTGGTGTACTCTCAGTGCCTGAAACAGGGCTCCATACAAAACATGGATCCGTAAGCATGCCTTGGCTAAACGAGAAGATGGTCCATGAAGGACACCAGCCCAGGAGCCTGGCAGATATAGAGGTTAAATGTCACAAAGCTATAGACGTGAGTGTTCCTTTTGGAAGGGCCCTGAGTGGAGCTCCCTGAGTTCTGAGGGCCCTGGGCTCTGGTCGGTAGGACGAGCTGTAGAATGGGGAGGTGGAACAGCCACGGGAGATGGGACTCTGTCCGCAGCTCTCTTCTTTCCACCACAGCTTTCCATGCTGGCAAAACCATTTGTCCAAGTCACCTGGGGCCCATTTGAGCCCATCTCACCTGCATAGGCCAGGGTGTCCTAGGCACTGTACTGAGCTCTAAATCCATCCCTTCCAGCCCCTTGCTGATCACACATGTTGGGGAAGGTAGAGGCAGTGGATTTCCAAGCAGGACGAAGTAAGGAAACACCTTTTTACCCAGCAAATTACATGACTACAAGCTGGGAAACAGAGGAAGGGGAATAGTAATTTTATATTGGGATAGAAGGAATCGCTCTCTATATCTTTGATGAAAGGGGAACCCCTGTCTGCATGCACGTGTGTTCCTCTTGTACAGCATGCTCTTACGGGGAGTCTCACGACCCACACTGCCCTTGAGTGAGCCTATCTACTGGTAAGGAAAGTGGCCTTCACTGAGAGCATGGTGAGGCACTAGGCTCCAGAACCCGTTATAAGATGTTTTGCCTAGGAGCATGTGGACTTGCTCTCTATGTCTTCATTTTTAAGTAAGCATTTAAAAATGCTCTTTCAGTGGCACTAAACTGCTGCTCCGCTGCGGTGGATTTCTTCTCCTGGAAAGGGAGATAGGGTTGCAGCTGAAGTACACGTCTCCCCTCTGGGGGTCTTGATCCACTACAGTGGCTCTGGGCTCTCCAACTGAAGCCAAAGCTGCCTTTGTCTCAAACCAGGCAGAAACTAAAATTTCTAACCTTCAGATGTCTTTAAGGCTCCCCAGACCATGGCCTGTTGACTTCAAGGAGGATGGGGCAGAGCCTGGGGGAGTGGAGGCCCCTCCCCGTTCTTCCTGATCATTGGTGGGGCTGTTGTAGTCAGTGAGGGAGGAGGGATGCATCTCCAGCTCAATCTCAGGGAAAGTCTCTGCGGCTGCTCACATGGGTACTGTGCCTGGTATCCCATCCCTGCTGCTTGTGTAACTCCCCCGAAGTTATCAGAGAGAAGAAAGACTGAGCCATAACCAGGGACCCAGCTCCTGCCCAGCCACTTTGTTCTTTTCCTAATTGGTAAAACAGGGATGATGATTGCACTGAAAGCAAAAGGCCCTAACTTGTCTGCCGAGATGAGTGGGGAAAAGATGACTGAACTTCAGACTTAGATGGGCCCATGGAGATGGCAAGGAAAGAGGAACCCTGAGAGAGGAGGGGACTCGCCCAATGACACCATGGTGGCCAAAGTAAGAGTAGCCATTAGTGTCGTCACAGCAACTAACATTTATTCAATGTGTACTATGTGCCAGATGCTGCATTGAGTGCTCTACACATATCTCACTTGATCCTCATCAAATCCATGACTTAGGAGGTTCCATTCTTCTTTTTCCCCTTAGCATGAGATGAAGAAGCTGAATAGGGAAGTTAAGCAAACTGTCCAAGATCATAAAGCGAGTGAACGACAATGTTTTAATGTTTAGCCTAGTGCTCTTCTGTCTGCTCTGCAAAAAAGGAACCCCAAATTTCTCTTTTTATTGCCATGAAATTGAAAACCACCAGAGCCCTGGAATCTTAGGAGGTAGGAAAAGCAGGCTCAGGGACTGAGACATAGATCGCGTAAGCTACATTAGAGCTGGTCAAACACTCTTGTGTTAGAGCTGTGCTTATTTCTTTCTATCTTTAAAAAAAAACCCTCAGCCACAATGAGCTATCACCCTATCCTAGTTAAAATGGCTATGACCAAAAAGACCAAAAATAACAAATGTTGGTACCAATGTGGAGAAAGAGGAACGATTATACACTGTTGGTGGGAATGTAAATTAGGACAGCTACAATGGAAAACAGTATGGAGGTTCCTCATAAAATTAAAAACAGAAGTGCCAATATTCAACAATTCTACTACTGGGTACATAACGTAAGGAAATGAAATCACTGTGTTGATGAAGTATCTGTACTCCATGCTCACTGCAGCATTACTCACAATAACCAAGATATGGGATCAACTTAAGTGTTCATCAGTGAATGAATGGCCAAAGACAATATGCTGTAGATACACAGTGGAATGAATACTATTCAGCCATAAAAAATTCTGTCCTTTGTAGCAACATATGGATGAAACGGAAGGACATTATGTTAAGTCAAATAAGCCAGACACACGAAGACAAAATACCACATGATCTAAGTCATATGTGGAATCTAAAAAAGTTGATCTAATAGAAGGAGAGAGTAGAATGGGGCTTACCAGGGCCTGGGGAGGACATTGGGTAGGAGGACATAGGGAGAGATGGATCAACAGGTACAAGTTATGGTTAGAGAGAAGGAATAAGCTGTGGTATTCTAATGCCCAGTAGGGTGGTGACAGTTAACAATATTGTGTTGTAAATTTCAAAACAACTAGAAGAGGACATTTTGAATGTTCCCAGCACAAATGTATGAGGCGACAGACATGCCAAATACTCTGATTTGATTTTTCCATAATATATGCACGTATTGAAACATCACACTGTAACAGTATGGTCAATGATTGCGTGTCAATTCAAAACAAAATAAAAAAATTTACAGAGTATTTTGAAAGTCTGAACAACAACAAAAAACCTCACCTAGTAAAAGTACAGAGTCGAAAGCTCCGATGGCCTTGTGAGCACGGGGAAATAAATTAATTCCAGTATTCAAATTAAGCATCCTTACTGGCCTCTGGCCTTTCAAAAGCCAACAACAGACTGCGATGACAATGGGACTCTAGCAATTATGATGAGAATATAAATGAACGTGATTTAAATACCAGAGGCATGATAATTTTGGGAATGGCTAAATAAACCTAATAATCTCATTCCTGCAATGTCCAATTATGGTGTTTAATTAAAACCTCCTAAGGAGATGGGTGGCTGGCCATGGCTTACCTTAATTATCTTTGTACTTAGTAACTAGTCCCAAATTAAAAAAAAGAAGACGAAAAGGGAAAGTTTCTTGTTTCCAGAGAGATAAGCATATTTTATTTTTAATAATAAATGAAGAAGTACTTATTGAGAGGCCATTAGGTTCAAGCTTTGTTCTAGGCATTTCGGGCACCTGAAAAAGTGCACAACATGGCCCTTCATGACTAGAAGATAAGACCGATGTCTGTAGGAAAGTCTATCTCATATTTAAGGCCAAGGGCAGGTAAGTGTGAAACAGATGGACAAACTCCTGAGTTCAAAGACATTCAAAGCAAAGAGATGACTGATTCAGGAGGCCAAATATTAAATCAATAACCTTGAATTGCAAATTGTGCCTGGTAGAAACTCTTCCTGATTAAGGTACCAGAAAATTAACATGTGGAAAATAAATCCTAAAATTTAACCGCATCCCCCCGCCCCCAAAAAAAACCCTTTAGATGAGGATGAAAAAAAAAAAAATCAACAACAAAAACAAAACAAAACAACAACTTGCAACTCACGTAACATGAACTTCTTTGGTCTATGATCATGAACTTTGATAAAGTTCTGGTCTGGTTCAGGCCATAAGCAACCAGACACACCCAGCCGTAGGGCCCTAACCTTCCTCTTGAAATAAGAAAAGTTCACAGAAATCCTTTCTGCAGTGGCTGAAGGGAGCCAAGTAGTCAAGTTGTCTAACATAGGGAAAAAAGTTAATAAAAAAATAAAATAAATATCTATTTCCCCACCCTTGTGAAAAATTCCCAATAGTCTCCCCAGAGGAAGAAAATAAATGCCTTCAATGGGAAAGGCACAGTTGACAGAGGAGATGAATTTTGCCAAAATGCATTGCTAGCAAATTTCTGGGTTAGCTAGAGTGATAAGGAGCCCATATCCAGGGCTTCTGGGGAGAAGAAGCTGGGCTCCAGACAGCTGGATTTAATTCAAAGGGAGATAACAGGGACTTGGGGAGGCAGAGCCCTCACAGGCTGAGCGAGATAAAGCTCTTTCCTGTCTCTGAAGCCATGTGTTTGGTGAAATTTTCTATACCACTTAAAGGCTCAGGGAGCTTTTCTTATGCTGCCTGGATGGGGACTGCCGTTGATGAAGCTACACTCGGGAATGGCTTAATTGGTACCCTGATGCCTCTTTCTCTCCTGAGTGGATGACCTCTATTTAGTAAGAGAAGTTCTTATTCTCAGCTCTTTACTGAATTTCTCCTTCTGTGAGTTATCAGGTGAATAGCTTGAATGAGGGGGATTTGGGGTTTTTACAGTAAAAGGGCTGGGCGCAGTGGCTCGTACCTATAATCCCAGCACCTTAGGAAGCTGAAAGTGGATCACCTGAGGTCAGGGGTTTGAGACCAGTCTGGCCAACATAGTGAAACCTCATCTCTACTAAAAATATAAAAAAATAGCTGGACGTGATGGCGGGTGCCTGTAATCCCAGCTACTCAGGAGGCTGAGGCAGGAGAATCACTTGAACCCAGGAGGTGGAGGTTATAGTGAGCAGTGATAGTGTCACTGCACTCTAGCCTGGGCAACAAGAGCAAAATTCCATCTCAAAAAAAAAAAAAAAAAAATCACCACAGACAGGTCCATACACAAGTGTCCTTCAGATGCCTTGTGGGGCTCAGGCATTGGGGCAGGACCGGCACTGGTATGTGGAGTGTAGTCAGTGCTTGAAGATAGCTCTTCTCCTTAACCTCCCACTTCAGGGCCTCAAAGACTGACCACTTGCGTTTTAACTGTACATTCGCAGACTGAACCTTCCTCCACACTGCTTCCTCTCAATGTTTTATCACGGTCTCATAAAGTGCATTTAACAATTGTTGAGGAGGCATTAGGTTGGTGCAAAAATGTTTGCGGTTTTTGCCTTTGAAAGTAATGACAAAAACCGTAATTATTTTTGCACCCAACCAAGAGCAGAAGCTTTTGGAGGGCATGTTCCACATGCACCTGAATAATGACGGTGGGAGTTCATTCTTCACGGATGTTCAATGCACCAGGGCCCCCGGACCCTTATATCTGACCTTGACCTTTTCAGAGAGTGACCCCTTACAGCATTCTAGTTTGTAACCCATGGGAGCCTGCTAAAGCACTAAAAAAATCCCTCATGCATAGGGGTCTCAACACCTCCCTGCCCTTAATTCGTACGACAGGTGAGAGGGTGGAGCTTAACAGCATAGTAATATCTGGAGCCTTTGGACTAAATTCTCATGTCCTCAAAAGACACCTGGCTTCATACTAAGAAGCTCCAGGGACCATCACAAGCAGTGGGATAAATTCATATAAACAGAAATTGATCAAGGTGTTCCCACGTAACTATGAACCTGTCTGCTGGACCTAACCTTTCCAAAGGAGAATGAGTGAGGCATTCAGATTGCCTGGACGTTGGAGGGTCAACCTTTCTCCCATGGTTTTGGATGCTTACTGCTGCTGGGTGAGCAATATCTTGCTGCTCCTTTGACAGGAAGGTGCTTTCTGATGAAAGTGGCGTTTGTGGTCATACACCACATTAAACCTGGCACCCACCTGTAATGATGTGTTTTATCATTCTAATTAGTTTTTCTCACCAGCTCTTGGATGACTCCTACACTCTATAATTATTTCTTTCACTGGCACTTATGCCGATATTGCACCCTTTACCGAATAATTACTGTAATTATAGTCACTATATTTGAATTTGGTGCCTGCGTGATAAATGGTTTTATTATATGTGTTTGATGGGAAGTGATTTCTAAGTGGGCGTCTATAGGAAGTTATTGAGGTACTGCTTGAGATGTGTTAAAATATTTTCAGATAATAAATAACGCGATGAAATAACAACATGACGGGAGGAAGCGGCAGAGAATGAGATGAAGCTGAATTCAAGGGAAATTCTTGAATATCCCAAGTGTGATCTAAGGGCAGAAGAGTCTGGACAGTTTGTGATTATGGCCATACAGGAGTCTGACAGCCCATGCTGGGCCCTGTAAACCCTTAGTTCTGAAGGTGGGCACCAGTTTAGAAAGGTGAGAGAAATGCAGACCCCACAGTGCTTATGCTCCTGGGGTCCTTGTTCCCTCTTGCACACCACCTCCCCAGGCTCAGCCTTTAGAGGCCACTGGGCCCCAATTCCAGGACTGAGTTCCTGGAAATCAAAATACCTCTTTGGGAAACTTCTCAACAGAATGCTTTATGGTTTTTTTTTTTTCTTTTCTTTTCTTTAGAAAGTCAAGGAATTAACTTTACTTACTTATCACAGAAAAAGGAAGGGTTGGTGAGAATGGAAGGTGTCAATGAAACGTAAAAACAAACAAGTAAAATTTAGGACCCTGGGTCGAGCGTGGTGGATCACGCCTGTAATCTCAGCACTTGGGGAGGCCGAGGTGGCCAGATCACCAGAGCTTGGGAGTTCGAGACCAGCCTGACCAACATGGAGAAACCCTGTCTCTACTAAAAAAGGAGGTTGTGGTAAGCTGAGATTGTGCCATCGTACCCTAGCCTGGGCCACAAGAGTGAAAATCTGTCTCAAGAAAAAAAAAAGAGAACCCTGTTTTTTGGTTTTGTTTTGTTTTGTTTTGAGATGGAGTTTCACTCTTGTGGCCCAGGCTGGAGTCAGTGGTGTGATCTTGGCTCACTGCAGCCTCTGCCTCCCAGGTTCAAGTGATTCCCCTGCCTCAGCCTCCTGAGTAGCTGGGATTACAAGCATGCACTACCATCCCCAGCTAATTTTTGTATTTTCAGTAGAGATGGGGTTTCATCATGTTGATCAAGCCAGTCTCGAACTCCTGATCTCAGGTGATCCACCAGCTTTGGCATCCCAAATTGCCAAGATTACAGGCGTGAGCCACTGCTCCCAGCCAGGACCCATATTTAAAAGCTACATTCCCCTGGGAAGATTTTCCTGAGTTACTCAGCCACCTCCCATCCCCAGAGATCTGAGGTGCCTTCAGTGATGTGTCAGTACCATTCTGTTTTCCACGCTATGTAGGCAATCTGTGCTGCTATTACGCTTCGATCACCCACAGATCAAACTCTTATGTTTGCTCAGCACATTTTGTGGGCTCACTAAACTATAATAATTAAGCTCCACTTATTTAGCTTTTACCAAGTGCTGTGTATTCTGCTAAGTGCTTTATGTGCATTATTTCACTTAATCCTCCCAACCGTCCTTTGAGTTATGAACTATTATTATTTCCATATTGCAGATGAGCAGTAACTTGCCAAAGTCACACACTACTAAGGGACAGAGCTAAGGTTTCCAGCCAAGCAGCTGACTCCAGAGCCTACATTATCTTGTCTTCTAATTTCTATGAGCAGTGGGATGGCAGGAACATGTTCAGCAGATGCTAGAACACCTCTGTTATACCTGTTTCAATTTTACGTGTGGCTCAACAAATGTTCGGTGTCTTAGCATCGGTGGACTATGGGGCTGAAAAAGTGGTTCATGAATTCCTTTAGCATTTCCCTTTACCAATGACAAGAGTTTGTTTTTAAACCCTTTGAGGCACATCATAGTTCTTTAAGTGACTACCAAGTACCGAGGATGACCTATGGGGTTCCTTCCACACCAAGCTCTGGGCTAGGGTGTGTGTTCAAGGTCAGGGTGATGTTGTGGGAGCTCCTGGGTAGGTGGGTCATAGCACAGGAGGGGAGAGCAAGTAGGGCAGCCTCACCTGGGCATACATACTCCTTCTTCTGCACATCTGCCACATTGAAGCCCCTCAAGTGCACAGGAGCCATGCAGAGTGTGAACTGGCCAACTGTCCGTCGCTGTCGCAGCCAATCTGAGAGCCAAGCCAGGTGGCAGTCACAGTACAGGTGGTTGGAGTGGAGGCGTCTGGGAGAGGGTGGGACAGAGGGAAGGCATGGTCACAGAGTGAATGGGGAGGCTTCAGACAGAGTGGCCAAAACCCCTGTCGCCCCTTTCTCCAGTGTGAAAATCCCCAGGTGCCCAGGGAAGCACCTCCCTCTGCACTACCAATAAACTGGGACCCTCAACCCCTTTATTGCCAGGTCACATTCAAAGGATGCCTCCAGGGTTCCAAGCAATTGCCCATTTCTTAATAGCAAGTCCACTCCCTTTTCCTTTCACTCGAGCAAGTCTCAGCACATAAGAGAAGGGGAGTGACATTATTACAGTGGCATCCTGATTCGAGTCAAACTTACGAAGGGGCTATTTATTTCTAAATTTCAGTACTTCAACCAGCATGAGTTACAGGTCACTTGAAATATGCTTCTCAATCTCAATGCCCCTGTCTCCGGTGTCATGTAGCTGAGATGCTGTTGCCTTTACCTAAGTTGTTCTTCATTCCCTCCCTAAACGTCCTTTAATAAACCCACTGCATGTAATGCTTGTGGGCCTAAAACCAATACCAGTTTGTGTGCACTAGCTGGAGTGAGCACGGAGCAGACAGAAGAGGATATTTTGGAGGATGTACCTTCTTTCCACCCTCCCACTTGAAGAAGGTGTTGTCCACACCAGACTCCTGGAACCCACAGCCATCTGTCCACAGTGCCCTTGCTTTCCTTCCTGTGTTCAATTCTGTCTGGTGTATTTGCTATTCTGACTGATTCGGGTACAGCTGGACATATTTTCTAACCAGTTCTAGGACTCTTCGGCTTTCCCCCTTTGACAGCTGTGGTTCCAGTTGAATTTCCTGCTCCTGAGTAGATAAGAATCCCTTGAGGGATCTGTGTGTTTCACTTTCGAGGGGAATCCCATCGGGTTAAGGGACTTGAACTTCCTTTTCACGACCAGGGAGGGAAATTAAGGCTATCCAGAAACTTCTAAAGGTTCTTTCCCAAGGTCTCTCTATCAGGGGTTTCCAGTCTCCACATTCCCTACAAGCCTAGGTCATTAGAAGTTGGTAGTGGGTACGTTTTCATCACATCAGCTTATCATGTACTTGTATTTCATATGCACATTTTAAATGCCTAAATCCTGAACATGCTAATCAGCTAGCAGTATCTAAAGACTTTCAAGTACTCTGTGTCAAGCTAGTTATTACTGAGTGTCAGCCCTGTGGAGAGGCTCAGGCCCCCTCCACACCTGAAACAGAGAGAGCTGAAGTGCTCTCGACCATGCTCCATGAAGTGTAAGGTCCACATTGCCAGACACTGGCCAAGCGCAGCTACCTCCTGCTGGATGCCAGCAGGGCCTTCCCGCCACTGCATGGGCCTGGGCCACTGGGGCCTCGGTTGCCTCGGGGCCCCCAGATCCCATCATTTCAGACAGATTAAATGAACCTCTATCCCATATAAAATGTAATTTTTTTCTGCTAACAATTTTGGAAATGACTTTTATGTTTTTGTTTCAAAAATGATTAATCTGGATGTAATTTTCTTTCTGCATTTCCTAGTGGGTTGCACACACTTTCACAGGTTCCTAGGGCCAAGACACAGTGAGTACAATGGGTTCCATGCAGTTCTCCCCTTTGAGTTTGAAAGCTTAGAATCCCAGAGCAGAAGCAAGCACTGCTTCCTCTTAGCCTGGACTCTGGAAAGAAGTGAGGTAGGCAAGAAGGGGTTGGGGAACCAGAATCTTAAGCTGGTGGGAAGGACTTCAGTTCTAGGAGGGAAAGCAAAAGCTTTGTTTATTCATTAAGCATCAACCACTTTGTGCCAAGAACAGAGAGGAGGGTTGGCAGTGGATTTTCAGCTGATTACAATTTCCTAAAAAGTAGGAAGAAAAGGAGGGGGGGTTTCCTGGCCAGTAAGCCCCCCCAAGGTATAAATGTTGCCCAAGGAATGTGGTGGCTACAGTAGGTCTCTCTGTGGGATAAAGCAGAGCACAGAGCAGGCTGCAGGGGCATGCACAGCATGAGGTGCCGTTCTTTTGTGTGTCAGGAGAAGCAGAACGTTTTAATGAGCGCTTGGCTTTTATTTGGAAAGGTGGTTGTCCTCTTGTGCAGTGAGGCATGGAAGCTGAGGCAACAGGGATTCTCTATGAGCCAAGGAGCGTGGGTGCATGAGGCAGATCACAGATCAATGCAAACAAATTCCCGTCGGTTCCGATCAAGGGTAAGAGATCAATGGAACAACAAAAATGATGTTCAGATAAGTCAGATCCTTACTGAGCTGATTAATTTCTGGGATAATAAAAATGTCAGAGGTTTCCCCTTTGGAAGATTCTATTAGGTAATCCTTTCTCATTCCTGGCTGGCTGGCCCCAAGCTATCTCTCTTCTTAATCTTGCTGTAGATGGTTCCGATCCCTTTGTCTACCTTCAAAGAAGTTTTTCTCCTCCCAAGAGTACCAGAGAAAAGAGGTGACCCAAACTGATTTGGGGCCACGAGAGGGCTCTCGTCAAAAGCCCAGGGCAGTGGAGTCCAGGGTGGTGGACAGAGACTCTGTTCCCTCTTCTTGGAATTGCATACACCAGAAGCACCAAAAGAGTCAAGCTGGGTAAATTCTTGCCTTTCACGACATGTTTGGGAGATGAAGTTAAGCAATATCATCCCAAATAGTAATATTAAAAGAAAAATAATCATATTAAGCATGAAATTAGAGCTTAGGCAGTGTCGGGGGAAGCTCGAATCCTCTTGAGTGAGAAAGGACATGATTTTAATCACTTTCAATAGTTTTGGTGAGGTGTGATGGCAACGACACAAGGGAGGGTGGCCTCCATAGGCTCCTGGGCTGTGTGGACACTCTCATCCTCCTTCCTCTGTTCAGCTGGCACCTGATCTTCTGCCTTTGTTCCTGCTGAACGGCCTGAGCTCAGGCTGCGACGGCAAACTGCCTGAGTCTGACAGAGGCTCCATGCTTTCTGACTTTGACTTTGGGCAGCAGTTTAACTTTGGGCCTCAGTGGGATCATCTGTCAAATGGGGATACTAGCGGTGCCTCCTTCCTAGGGCTGTTGTGAGAATTGAAATGATTCACAGGAAGTGCCTACTACAAGGCACAGCATGCAGCAAACCACTGAAGACTGGCTCCAGACTTCAGTCTCTTCCCAGTCCCTGGCCCTGCCTGGACAAGGCTACAGTTTCTGATTTAGATACTGAAGCACCGAGGTGGCCAGGTGGGTACTGCATGTTGTTCTGCAATCTTTTGCTGATGGACACATCATACTCCATGTTGATGAAACCACCACTACAGAACATAAGGTGAATGAATACAAATGCCAATTTATAAAAGGTGCCTTTTAGACACAGATGCTAAATTAAATTTCCAGCAAATCCTTTTAGAGAGGGTCAGTGTTCATTTTCTATAAAATGTGGCTTTCTGAATTCAATATAAAAGCTTTCCTTTAGAAATCCCATTTACGACTTCCTTCCTCTCTCCTCTTCCCCCTTCTCCACCACCACCAGCCGTCTCCCCCTCAACCCCATACACACTTTAATTACAGTGAAGGGGGATTAGTCAGCTCAAGTCTCCAGGGAGTTCTGTACAGAGCCATCTCTGAAATTAAACTAAAGAGAAAATGGCAGCAGGCAGGGAGCAAAGAGAACAGACGAGATTGATTGATTGATCTGAACTCATCAGATGAATGTTCAGGATGGCAGAGAAGAATGACAACAGAAACCAGCAGAAAAAAACCCTCCTGTTCTCCTCCCCCTCCCTACTGCAGCCCAAACAAAGCACCCCAGATCCAGGCCTGACCCTGTCCCCACAACTCCCATGGAACGAGCTCAGCTTCTCTTATTGCTGCTCCTAAACCGAAAATAACAAAGAAGGGAAGGATAAATCACAGGAACAGCTCACAGGAGTTGGACGGCTGATTCCTGCAGGTGAGAGTCATTTTTCTTCGATGCAACCCGCTTGTCTGGGGTAATGCAAGCCCAGCACCCTGAGGTGCACTCTCGCCTTCTTGCCCAGAAGCCCTGGGCCCCACTCTTCACCAGCTCATTTGCAGTTGGCTGGGAACTTTGAAGAGGTCTTTGAAGACCAAATGGCTTCTTAAAATTCCATTACTGTACTATCCTATTTTAAGAGGGAGGGAAAAGAACAGATTTTCTTGGCTGAGTTATGCTATTGTATGAGGGATCCAGGGAAGAATCTGGGAAGCAAAGATGGGAGCAAAGATTATTATTCCTTACATTAACTAGTATTTGTCGTGTGCACACCGTGTACCAGGCACTTTATGTGTTAAACTGCACCTCATCCTCACGGCAGCTTTGAGGGAAGCATTCATTAACTCACTTTCCTTGAGGCATAAAGAAATGAAGAAACTTCTCCAAATTAAGTGGCAGAGCTCCCATTTAAACTCAGGCCTGGCTAACTGTGAACTTTGTGTCCTTCTTAGGGTTCTCTGCATTACCTCTTTACAGAAATTGCTTCTTTGGTCTTTGTTTTATCTTTGTCCAAACACAAAGTTGCCTTCTCATGAACGCAGTGGTTCTCAAACTTCATGAGCTTTAAAATCTCCCGGAGGTCTTATAAAAACCAGATTGCTGGGTGCCACCCCAGGAGGTTCTGATCTGGTATGTCTGCTGTGGGGCCTGAAATCTTGCTTGTCTAACATGTTCTGGGTGATATTGATGCTGCGGGTCTAGGGACGCCACTAGGGAAGCATTGCTTTAAGGATTTCCAAATATCATGGATTCTGTGTTGCTCAGGGAGCACAGATCAGATGGCCGCTTGGAACTTTCAGTCCAGATTTCTGATAGTGTGATAATAATGTAACGATCAATACCATTTATTGTCTACCGCTTGCCAGGCACTTTAAATATCCAATTTCATCTGATCCCCACCACCATTCCTATTTATAGAGGAGGAACAGAGGACACAGGGCTAATAAAGGGGGCTCCAGGAATTCTAGCCCTTGGCCTTGGCCCTAAATGTTTCTGGCTGACACCCTTGGGAGCTGGCTCTCTCTGACTAGTGTGATGCAAATACCAGCAAAGCTCCGCCAACACAAGCCAAGTATCAAGTGTGAAAGTCTGGGAAGGCTGACAGAGTCCACTTTCAGAGAAACTTACAAAGAGGTTCCTGACTGGGAGCGGAAGGGAACTCCCCAGGTAGTAAGAGCACTAGAACTGCTCTCGGTATTGGTCATGATGGGGAGATTTGTTTCCTGAATATGCACACTGGAAACTTAAGCCCACCTAAGACATTAAAGGTAAAGAACCAAGTATGAGAATGACTGCATTCTGATATCAGAGTATCATCCAGGGAGCAGGTGAGCAGGGAAATGTGGTGGGTGGGGGCTGGGCAGGTGGAGAGAAGGAGGGGCTCATTCTCCTCCACTATTCGTTCCCAAGGGGAAAATCATTGTAACCACCGGCAATGTGACAGAACTGCCGATGTTATGTGACATTAGCTAAGCAAATGGTGAATCATTCAGTCAGGGTTCTATATGTTCTGTGACAATGTAAAACTAACAACATTCTCTATCAAGAAGGAAAACATGCAGACAATACAGGAAGAATTCCCACAGTTCTAGGGTAAGAGAAATGAGTCTGTCTGATGCAGAACAGTGGTTCGGAACCACGGGTGGCACCATGACCTGTCTTTGCATCCACCCTCACTCGCCAAGGCACCCCTTGGTTAACAGCAGAAGAAGAAGGCATTTGAATATAGGCACCATCTGCCAAGTCATAGCACAACAGGTTTCATCAGCAGCTTAGAGCGCAGTACTTTGGGCACGAGGTAGGGAGTCAGTGGGAGAGATGCATGGACTTCTTACTCACAGAGTTCGGATCTTCGGCATGTGGTTGAAGCTGGTGACCAGAATGCGACTGATGTTGTTGTTGTTAAGGGTGCTGTGGAGACAGAGAAGGGAGATGGTCAGCCAGGGAGCAGCAGGGGGAGGCACCAAGATGCTTGTAGAAGGAGGCGGTGGAGGGACGGATGTGACTGCAAGACCATGAGTCAAGAATCATGGCCCGACCAGTGGAGCAGCTGAAGACAGGTGGATGGGTCTCTGGATGAGAAGAGCATGTCCAGGCTCCTTTATTCAGGTGGAGCCCTCCTTCCCTCTACTGCCATCTCAGGACTTGCCTACCTACCTTGAGTAAGAGTATTGGTCCCTGAAACCCTCCTAAGCACAGAGTGCTTCATTATAACATCTCTAATTCTTACATCTGCAATGCCAGTTACGTATTCCTGTCCTCGGTTTATAGGGAAGGAAACAGATATGCTTAATAACACACAAATCTACAAACACGTTATCCTATTACAGATGAGGAGGCTGAGCTACAGAGTGGCAATATAACTTTTCTGAGAACAATCACGGCAATGCTCTGGAGATGGTACCTGAGCCCAGCACTACCTCACTGCATTCTCCTTGTCCCATCCACTGCATGTGTCGCCTTGCACAGGACGCTGTGGTGATAGGTGATTCTGTATTTTCTTTTTTTTGGGGACCGAGTTTCGCTCTTGTTACCCAGGCTGGAGTGCAATGGCGCGATCTCGGCTCACCGCAACCTCCGCCTCCTGGGTTCAGGCAATTCTCCTGCCTCAGCCTCCTGAGTAGCTGGGATTACAGGCACGCACCACCATGCCCAGCTGATTTTTTGTATTTTTAGTAGAGACGGGGTTTCACCATGTTGACCAGAATGGTCTCGATCTCTTGACCTCATGATCCACCCGCCTCGGCCTCCCAAAGTGCTGGGATTACAGGATTCTGTATTTTCTAGACATCTTCTGACTCTTTCAGAACAGCTAATCTTTTTTTTTTTTCTTTTTTTTGAGATGGGATTTCGCTCTTGTCACCCAGGCTGGAGTGCAGTGGCGCCATCTCAGCTCACTGCAACCTCTGCCTCCTGGGTTCAAGCGATTCTCCTGCCTCAGCCTCTCAAGTAACTGGAATTACAGGCGCCTGGCTAATTTTTGTATTTTTAGTAGAGACAGGATTTCACCATGTGGGCCAGGCTGGGCTTGAACTCCTGACCTCAGGTGATCCACCTTCTCATCCTCCCAAAGTGCTGGGATTACAGGTGTAAGCCACAGTGCCTGGCCTTCAGCACATCTAATCTTAAGCAAGTCTGTGAGACCTGTGCGTCTCTTCTTTCTGGTGCATCTCCACAACCATAAACAGAGCTCCTATGGTGCATGCTAGCACTCACAGGTACTTTTGGGCAGGGAAAAGCAAAGAGAAAGGAGTGAGCTCCATAAATAAACCAGACTGAAGTGAGGCTGTTGAAGAAGGAAGCCGGGCTATAGACAAGCACCTGGCTTCCCCTTCTGGAAGAACCGATATACAGATGCTTAGGGAAAGCATAGCAGCTAAGGAAGCCACCTGCAGAGGCAGAAACATCAGGTAACAGGACGGCCTTCTGCATCGGTTAGTTCAGTGACTACCCAGGTAGAGACACATAATACGTGGAAAGTCAGACCTAGCTCTCAGCTTCCTACACTGCACCTCTCAAAGAGCAAGAGTTGGATACAGCCCTTGGTACAATCCCTCATGGTGGCCCCTTGTTCCTGTGCGCTTCTTTTTTCCACTCCTCCCAGAACCACATCAGACATCCCCCACTCAACCCAATTCCTCTTCCCCTCTCCTGGGTCTCCATGGGCCCCTACTGGCCCAGGAAGGACCCTTCCTTTGGAAGTCTTCATGGGTTAAGCCAGATATCTTTTGCCCTTGGCTTTTGTTAAACACATTATCTTCCTCTTCAAATGCCCTCTATATCCTAAGTCTACCAAGACAGGACCATTTGCTATCTGGTGCATTCCTATAGCCTGATATCCTGCTCTGTACATGGCTGAAATCAAATCCTACTACTTCTGAGTTGTGTGGCCTAGGGCAAGTTATCAACATCTCTTCTCTGCAGGTTCTTTGTCTGTCAGAGGAAACAGGTAACAGTACCTGCCTCACAGGCTGGTAAAAGGCTTAGGATGCGGTATGTGCTCCGAAAGTAGAGGCTTTATATGTTACTGACATTGGTGAAGAGAATCTAGTCCTGGCCTGGCCAATTATATTCCCCTCTACTGCAATCCCCATGGAAACAGAAGCAGAGGTTTACCCAGCATGCAGTGGCCCCCATACTCTCTATCCCACTCAAGGGGACCTGTAAAGATTCCTTCTCCAGCCCCCTTGTGACCCCAGTCCAAAGCAGGGTTGCAGTGCATATACCTCCCTTGCCCCAGACTATTCCTATAAACCCCAACATTTACTTATCATCTGCTTGGTGAAGGGCACAGAACCTAATTCTTTTTCTCCCTTCCTCCTTCCCTTCCTCCCTCCCATATTTACTGTGCACCTACCCTGTGTCTGGCACTGTTAGGCATATGGTACAGTAAAGAAGAATGAATAGACAAAATTTGCATTGCCTGCTTCTGCCTACTTTGTAACTTCACTAACTCACTAAAGCAGGTACTTGGCATCTGATGAAATTGAACCCACTTAGCTGTTTTGTTTCTGTGTGTGTGTATGTGGGGGGATGCTTAGTGGGGGATAATCTATCCTGCCTCTGTCCATCCAGAGAGCCTTCAGAATATCTCATCAAACAACACTGAGGGCTATGCTCCTCTCCCCTTCTCCACTGGATTAGGAATGTTTCCAGGGCAGAAATGATGCTTCCATTTCCCTTCTGTCTATTTCAGAGTTCTGGGCTGTTCATTTAAGGGAAACCAAGTTAGGGTTGTTGACTGAGCACCAAACAAAAAATCTGAGCATCCTTCTTATCTCTCAAAGAGCAAGAAGCCTTTGCAGGAAGGGGGCTTCTTTCCAAGCATGCCCAGTCATTCAACATCAGGTGGAGTTCACAGACCGGCTCTAATTTAGCTGAATATACAGTACAATTATAAGCAGGGCCTCAACTGTAACTGCATCCGGCAGTAGTCCGGCAGCGATGACTTATTAATGTATCACTACACTGATATTTAAATGTGAGTCGTAATGAGGGCTATAAAACATTTACGATAATAGCAATTATTCCAGAACCAAAATGACTAAACACAGTATTCAGGCCTTCATGATTTGCTGCTTGGGGCCGGCCAGCTCGAGGATGTCAGAGGGTTGGTAAACTCTCAGACGCTGATCGCTACGGCAGCCACAGTTTTCGTTTCCCTAATAAACACAGATTTATTTGATTTCCAGTCCTGGCAGCTTTTGCCCACACACAGAGCACTGCATTCTATTAGGTTCTTGTGCCGCTGCCTAAGTGGCTGGCATTCAATGGAGGAATTGTTGTTACAACCCCAACGCCAAGGAGAGGTGGTGAGCATGGACCTTGAAGGCAGAGACCCAGTTTAGACTCTGGCTCTGCCACTTACAGCCTACGCAACCATGGGTAAATGTCTTAATCTCATTACGTTTCCTCCTTTGTAACATGGGGGTAGTAATAGCACTGGGCTCACAGAGGTTTAGTGGCAATTAGATGAGATGTTACTGAGAACTGCTAACACTAACTGAGAGCTTATTATACGCCAGACGGGCTTTGGGCTAAGGGTGCTGCATTTCATTTCTTTCTATTTTTTTTCCCCAAGATGGAGTCTCACTGTGTTGCCCAGGCTGGAGTGCAGTGGTGTGATCTCGGCTCACTGCAACTTCCACCTCCTGGGTTCAGGCAATTTTCCCTGCCTCAGCCTTCTTAGTAGCTGAGGTTACAGGCCCCCACTACCACACCTGGCTAATTTTTGTATTTTTTAGCAGAGATGGGGTTTCACCACGTTGGCCAGGCTGGTCTTGAACTCCCAACCTCAGGTGGTCTGCCCACCTTGACCTCCCAAAGTGCTGGGATTACAGGCGTGAGCCACTGTGCCCGGCCTGCGTCGTTTCATTTAACTCCTTCCATTACCCCATGAGGCAAGGCCTTTTGATATCACCTCCATTTCATGAACGAAGCGAGTGGTGGTGCCAAGACTTATATCCAAGCAAGACTCAGTCCAGAAATGAGGCCTGTGTTCGTTTCCTATTGCTGCTTTAACAGATTACCATGAGTCTGGTGGCTTAAAGCACCACACATGTATTCTCTTAGAGTTTTGCAGTCCGAAGTCTAAAATAGGTTTCCAGGGCTGCATTTCTTTCAGGGGCTTCCAGGGAGAATTCGTTGCCTTGCGTTTTGCACTTGTAGAGGCCATCCATGTCCTTGGCTTGTGGTTGCTTCCCTGCTCTTGCTTCTTTTTGTTACTTAAGAATTTTTTTTTAAAATATACTTGAACACAGCTCTAAACAGCCATTGATGCCTCTTGCTTCTGTTGTCACATCTCCCGCCACTCACTGTGATCTCCACTCACTGGGGCCTTTTTCTTACAAGTCCCTTGTGAGTACCCTTAGAACCTATCTGAACGATCCAGGACAACCCCCCATCTCAGGAGCCTGAATGTTGTTCCATGTGCTAAGTTCCTTTTGCCATGTAAGGCAACATCCATAGATTTCTGGGATGGGGTCACGGACATCTTTGGGGGGCTATTAGCTCAATACTAGGGTAGGACAAGGGATCCCCAGGAGTGATGAATACATGAAGATTCACATAATGGACAGCTCCAGGAGTTGGCAAACAACTGCCCACAAGCCAAATCCCATCCAATGGTGCCTGTTTTTGTAAAAATGGTTTTACCTATTCACTTCTGTATTGTCTATCTGCTTTTGCACTATAGTAGCTGAGTAGTTAAGACACAGATCATATGGCTTGCAAAGCCTAAAATATTTTCTATCTGGATTTTTACAGAAATTCTGTTGGCCCTTGGTTGCTCTAGAACTGAACCATCCTGCCCCTGCCTTTGTAGGTGATTAAATGTGATATGCTATACAAGGCAAATAACGGCTTGGTAAGAAGAGGGGGTTTCGGTCAGAGGCATTTACAACTTAAAAACCACAAAAAACATTTTCAGGAAATCCCAAGTGGCAAGCAGAACTGGGATTCAAAAGCAGGCAGTCTCACTCCTACCTTGGAAGATCAGTCCCACTGTTTCTGGAACCTGCAATGCCATGATGGAACTGGATCCTAGGAGAAGGCCCTGCTCAAGAGATAGGACACGTGAAGCCACCTTGGGTTGAACATGGAAGGAACTTGGGCAGTGGTTCTCAAAATGTGGTCCCCAGACTGGGTGCAGTGGCTCATGCCTATAATCCAAGTACTTTGTGAGGCCACAGCAGGAAGACTGCTTGAGCCTAGGAGTTTGAGACCAGCCTGGGCCACAGAGGGAGACCCTATCTCTAGAAAACAGAAGAGACCTGGGTGTGGTGGTGGGCACCTACAGTCCCAGCTACTTCAGGGCTGAGGTGTGAGGATCACTTGAGCCTGGTAGGTCAAGGTTGCAGTGAGCCAGGATCATGCCATTGCATTCAGCCTGGGTGACGGAGTGAGATCCTGTCTCAAGAAAAAAGAAAAAAAAATGTGGCCTCTAGACAAGGACCATCACCCTGGTAATGTGTTAGAAATGCAGATGCTCACACTGCTCCTGAATCAGGAACCCTGGGGTGGGTCTCAGCCTTGTGTGTTTAATGAGCCCTCCAGAGGAGTCTCGTGCAAGCTCATGTTGGAAAACCATTGAATGGGGGGGAAAGCTAAGAATAGAGCCTTTACTTGAGTGTAGAGGGCATTGTACAGGATGCTCTTTTGTGGCAACTGGGACCGAAAGCCTCTTTGGTGGCAGGCATGGTATTTCCCACTTAGGAAGAAGCCCAAGCTCTGAAATGATAGTCCTCAACGGAGATGACTGTAACCACCCTTGGAGAGCTCCAACTTGGCTTCTGCCCCTGGCTTCCATTGTTCCCTTCCAAGTGCCAATGTGGGGTTCTCCACTGCGTCCCTCAAGATAGCCATCTTTGATCTGCAGGAGCCATGTCCAGCTGCAGCCAACCCACCCTGGCTACCTTAATAAGGCTGACATTTCCCTCTGTCTCCTCCGATTAGGCCATCGCTTTATCATTCTGTGCCTTCCTGGCTCTGGGTGTAATCTGCGTGTTGTGTGTCCATAACACCATGTAATTGGCTCTAATGCAACAATATTATCTGTGAACATGTATCACATAATTGCAAAACCAGGCATCTGCAGTAAGTGCCACTGTAGCCTCTCAGTGTGCCAACCTTTCTGGGGGTATTCTTGGAGTCCCTCCTCTTCCTGTCCACATAGGTGAGGATCCAGACTCCTTGGGTCCAGTAGACCCTCTTGGCGGACTGGCCCACTCATGTCCTGTCTCAAGGCAGGTAGACTTCTCCCTAAGTCCAGATAATCAAGGTGGTTTCCTCCTTAATGGCCCCCAAGGAGGAGATTCTTGGTGAGTCATCAACCACCATGATGACAGGATGTCTATTTAATAAAGGAGGCTGAGAGATACCCTGAGTTATACTAACAAATATGGGTGTCCAATGACCAGCATGCTAAGCCTGAAGAAAGCATGATCTCTACTAGTGCCTATAATGAATTCACAGTGGTGGATACAGCCACGGTACCGGATGCCTTTCCTGAAGAGCAGCTGAGTATGGAAGTACCGTGGCTGGACCCAGTGAGAAATACCTAAGCCGCTGGCAGGGGACGATGTGCACAGACAGGTTCTGGCAGTATGCGAGCTTCAGGCGGGCCTCACTGCTGGCCCTCCCACTTGTTTGGTTCAGGCAGGGCAAGAGGAATGAAACTGGGGACACCACAGGTCCCTGGGACTATCCTTTATGTGCCTGCTCTCCTCTCTGGCTCATAGGTCAAAGCAAGATGCTCTTCTCAGCTTGCTGGGCAGCTGCTGATTGGCAGCCACCATGGGACCAAGAATCAGGGCCTGCTGATGATGACCAGGCCCTAAAACACTGTCTGAGGTTCTACGAGTGTGAGCACTATTGGGTGACTCAGCTCTGCTAGCATCTTCATGGATGGCTTCTCTTTGTGGACTCGGCCCCAGGAGAGCACACACTGAACGCTCAATTCCACTCTCTCAAAGAGGCAACCCTAAGCCTCCCTCTCAGCCCAGGGCCTCTGCCCTCAGCACCTCCTCCTAAGTACCCTATCATTTTTAAATGAAGCTCCCTTTACTGTTTCCCTGCTCTCCACGTTGAACTTGCCTTTCTCATCCAGCTGCACCCTGCTGTAATGTGCCTGGGGGCTCTAGGAAGCTCCAGAAACTAGGAATAAGAAGGATGCAATAAAGCATCCTTAGAGAAAACCTAAGCAGGATGGTGTAGGTTCTCCTATGAATGCATTACTTTCCTCTAATGAGCTAGACTAATCAAGGATATTGCTTTGAAGTAAGCGTGCCAACATCATCCAATAAAGGTATCTATGATGTTCATAATAATAGCAGAAATAATGCTGATACTATTGGTGAAGTGTTTACTAATTCCCAGCACTAGGCTGAGTGGTTTTCATACATTATCTCATTTAATTCTCCCAGCACTCCTGAGATGCTATTGTTACTTCCATTTGGAAGCCCAGGAAATGACAGAAACTCTGCCCAGATCACACAGCTAGAGTTGCGGAGCCAATAAAGCCCTGGGGTGTGATACCAAGACCTATATTTTAAATCATTACACAAAACTGTCTCTTACAGGATTGTCTTCAGAGAGACAGATGTCACCTTTTCAGCTTCCACATTTTTCCAAAGTGGAGGCGAATCACATGAGTTTGTGGGGGACCCATCATTTCCTGGTCCCTGAAGTGGCAGGGACCATGGTGTTGGCCTCACCCCTGAGGCTGCTCCAAGGCAACAGCATTAGACAACCCTCCTCCTGTCCAAGGATCAGGGAGAGCTCCGTACAGACAGCGAGGGAGGTAGGAGAGGCAACGTAGGAGAGGGACCAGCTAGGTCTCAAAGCTGTCTCAGGTCAAGGTTTGGCTAGCCTAGTGGCCCTTACTGCTGGATGGGTTGATTGAAGTTTTTAAGAATACCTTAAAGAATAGAAAGGATCTGCTGCTCCTTAAGCAAAGCTTCTCTTTTGCCTGTTTGGAGTGGGCAATGGGCCTCCAAGGGCATATAAGGCGGAGGAATAAGAGAGACTGGGGGGGTGGGGGAGAGTGGAGGGAGATGCGAGACAAGGGTGGGAAGCCACCCCTTTCGCATTACCTGCTCTCCTGGACTATCCTGGGTGCTGCATATTACTGAGTTCCTTGATCTCCCTGCGGACCGTTTAAATTAAAGCTCATAACCATTGTGTGGGCATATAATGAAAACAACTGATGCTGCACTGATTAGTCCATTACTCTCAACTGTTAGAAAACATAATGATCTCACAAGGGGCCTTATTCACTGACGTATAGCAGTCGAGCTCTCATTTGACACCTCAAATTAGCAGCCAAAGCAATAACAGCTGGGGTTTTTGTCTCAATATTTGTACCCGACTCTAAAGTGATTTGGCACGGGGTGAGCGTTATTTTTAAACACACAGCTCTCACCGCCAAGTAACATTTTAAATGGTCTCCAGGTGTCATGTAAAACCTACAGAAATAAATAAAAACAATCAGCTGCCAATTTGGGCCTTTGATAATACAGATTCCTTAACAAAAGGGCTTGTCTTTCGTTCTTCTTTTATTATATATTCATATTATGACAGGCAGAAATTCGTCTCCATCCACTCGGCAGAGCCTCAGCGTTCAAAGAAAAATAATGCCTCCTAAAAATGTTAAAAGTGGAAGATCAAAAGAGAAAGATAAGTCCTCAAATCCCACCACTACTCAATCAGATCCCGCGTTTGGGGTCCCGTGACTCTGAAGAACTGCTTACTCATTTTTTGAGATGATCACAGATACTGCCTAGCAGTGATTCCGAATGGCTCAACTGCCTTCCAATGATGGAGTTGATTTTAAAATGTACTTTAAATGACCATGTGAATGAGATGGCCTTGGCCTCCCAATTCTGTTTCATCATCTACAGCCCGGGACCACGGAGAGTCTTGACTTAGAAACCAGGAAATTGCCAACATGTCCACAGATACAAGAGTGACCTCCAACTTACATTACTGGACAGGTGAGTTTGCAGATGAAAAGGGAAGAAACAGACAATTTCTACCTCAGCTGCATTTGGTGCCTAGCCCAGTAAGACAGGAAGAAGAGGGACATTTTGAAAATATCTACGAATGTGTACACTGGGCGAGGACAGAGAGCATGTCTGTTTCATGCAGTTTCATAGCCAGAGCCTGGCTCAGTGTTTGGCACGTTGGGCGGCTCACTGTTTACTGAATGGGTTGGTGAATTTCAAAGCATGAATGGTCATGTTTTTGGCATCTTTTGAAACAAATAAATTTCCACTCTGAACAGCCTTCTGGGCTAATCCCGGAGTACAAACACAATCGCCTACAGGAGCGAGGCTTGTCGTGGAAGTCATGTAAGTGAGTGAGCTGCCTGGGGACTGTCGTAAACACAGCCTTACTAAATGGGATCGTCACTTCTTGTTTCAAGAGATTGTGCTACGCTGGAATGGGGGTGCAGCGTCACCAGTTTTCCCCTTGTTTTATTTTTAAAGAGAAAGCCAGACGTCTAGAATTTTCATATGAGGTCTCCTGGTTTTTTAATATTGGCACCTCAATCACCTTGAGTATCAAAACCCACAAATGAAACACCTGGGGGCTGGATCTGGCTTGCAGGTGCCAGTTTTTGGTCTCTGAACCAAACAAATTAATTCCATAATTTAAATCGGAAAAATATAGTAAGAAAATCAAAGTGCATCAATGTTATTATGCTGAAATGTGGTTGAAGACTTCCTTCTATACTGCAGCTCCCCAAGGGCAGCCACCAGTGATGAATTATATTTAAATGATTTTAAATTATTCAGTGTTTCTCCCCCTACAACCATTATTACTTGGGGACAAAGAGCCCTGAATAAGTTTGTTTCTAAAAGTAGGACTGTTTTCCATCAGGCAGGTGAGCTCTTGTTTGGTTTTTGCATGCTGCCCATTAGTTCTGTGGCCAAATACATAGGCTATTTTTTTGTAGACATTTGGAATGAGCCACTTTAAAGCTGTTAAAAAAAAGCTGCACCGGGTGCATGAGGCTGTTTCGGGGCTGAGATGCCAGAGAGGTCCTACTTTTTATTCTCTGATATTTGCAAGGGAGGGATTCTTCCAGGGAGCTGAGTGCAATTTACAGCTTGGGCTGTTTGAGCTCAGCAATGGGCAGGGGACTCCAGTGCTTGCTCGATGAGTTTCTGGTCATCCCTGGTAGCCAGGGATCAATGATGTGGAATCTCATCTCTTCCAGACTGCCCTCTGACTGGACAATCTATTGGGGCACTAGAGTGGTCATTTCCCAAGCAGTGGACAAAGGCCTGGAAGGCCCTAGGGAGGGTGTTGTCCCCATGCTGAATGCAAAACATTCCCTCTGTCAAAATGCTGGAGATTAAGAGGTGATTGCAAGAACAGGACATGAAGGCTGGCTTCACTTACTTTTCTTTCCTGTCTGCTAACATAGGGGCAAGCAGACAGCAATAAAGAGAACTGGAGAAAGAGCCAAAAAACCTGCTTTCTGGCCTGGTTCTTCCATGAATTTTTCCTGTGGCTGTGGGCAAGCCATTGAACCTTTGTGGGGGAGTTTCTTTCTTTTAAAATGAAGTGGTGGAACCAGTTGACTTCCGGGGTCTTTCTAGCCTAGAATTTCACTCTAATTCCAGTTGGGTTGGTGCTGGCTCTAAAATTGCATTTCAGGATTGGGAATCATTTTCCAGACATTAGTAGAAGTGGTCATGGGTGCCCAGATCTGCCCAGCTCTGCACAGAGACAGGACATCTGGGCAAACTCTGAAAGTCACAACTAGCCCCCACTGGGCAGCATGTGAAAACAGTTATGCAGGGTCTGCTCTTTTCCTTTCTATCTTTATGCAGATACCTGGCTCAGCTTCCGTGGGGTTAATGGGCTTGCTTCCCCAACCGGCTGCCGCATCTCTGCCATACCTATGGAGACAGGAGGGGCTCAGACAGGGGAGTGATTTTCTTACCTAGTTGACTTTGTGGAATTCATTTTGCAAGGTTGTAAGAAGCAAATAATGAAGATGGGAAATAAATTGACACAGAGAGGGTTTTGTTTTGGTGGGCCACAGTTGTACGGATCACACTCCTGGGTTTTGATAAAAATGGGTCTTTTGTGAGTATAAGACCCAGATGTTTAAATTTAGATGGAGAAAGGGCCAGGCATGGTGGCTCACACCTGTAATCCTGGCACTTTGGGAGGCCGAGGTGGGCAGATCACTTGAGGTCAGGAGTTCGAGACCATGGGAGTCCAACATGGTGAAACCCCGTCTCTACTAAAAATACTTAGCTAGGCATGGTGGTATGCAGCTGTAATCCCAGCTACTTGGGAGGCTGAGGCAGGAGAATCACTTGAACCCAGGAGGCAGAGGTTGCAGTGAGCCAAGATTGTGCTACCACACTCCAGCCTGGGTGACACAGTAAGACTCTGTCTCAAAAAAAAAAGGAAAAAAAAAAAGTGGAGGTGGAGGTGAGGGGGGTGGCAGATATTTCAAAGATTTACTGTTAGAAAAGACATTATTTAAACATTGTTAATAGATGTGAAATGGCTGGCGAGGTTTATCGCTGGACAGGGAAGCAGGCCTGGTGGGAGCTATGGTGATTCGCAGAGAGTATGGCCTGTCCAGACAGGGTACCCACCCACACTAAGTTCAAAACTTGCACTGTCCAATAACGTAACCATGAGCTACATGTGGCAATGCACATTGGAATCAATTAAAATTAAATAAAAATTTAAAAATTTGGTTTCTCAGTTGGGTAAGATGCACGTCAAGTGCTCAAGAGTCACGTGTGGCCAGGGGCTTCCATCCTGGATAACACCGAGATGCAATACTTCCCGTATCACAGAAAGTTCTATCAGATGGTGCTGCTGGTGAGATCCTAGCCACAGGCGGGCCCAGGGTTGGCAAAGCTTCTAGATATCCATTGGAAGTTGAATTATAAACTTTTACATAAAATTGCCTGAGTTTTAAACGTTGGCAACAAATTCTAATTATTTGTAAACGTTGGAAGGATCACAAAAATTAAAGAAAAACATGAAATCCCACATCTGTTGGTTTCATTCAGCCCATGGGCCAGCAGTTGGAGTCCTCCGATTTAGTTATAAGTCAAAAGAAAATGGACTCTCTAGAGCTTTTTGACAATGAAATTGAAGAATCCAAATGTGACCTTGGAGAAATGGAATTATTATTTCCTTCATCCCTCCTTCATGTCACCATCCCTTACTTCAATTTATTTTTTATTTTATTTATTTTTGTTGCTGGGTGCGGTGACTCATGCCTGTAATCCTAGCACTTTGAGAGGCCAAGGTGGGCAGATCACTTGAGGTCAGGAGTTCAAGACTAGCCTGGTCAACATGGTGAAACTCCACTTTACTAAAACTACAAAAAAATTAGCCAGGTGTCGTGGTGGGCACCTGTAATCCCAGCTACTCGGGAGGCTGAGGCAGAAGAATCGCTTGAACTCGGAAGGCGGAGGCTCCAGTGGGCCGATATTGCACCACTGCACTCCAGCTTCGGCTACAGGGAAAGACTCCATCTCAAAATAAATTTTGTTCTTGTTTTTGTTTTTGTTTGTGTAGAGGTGAGGTCTTGCTATGTTGCCTAGGCTGGTCTCAAGCTCCTGGGCTCAAGCAATCCTCCTGCCTTGGCACTGGGATTACAGGTGTGAACCACCTCACCCGGCCCATCCCTTACTTTTTAATACCTTCAAGGACAGAAAATGAAACCTCATGGAAAAGTAGGAATGTGGCTCCAATTCTTCTTAGTCCTGTGTCTCCATCACCTTCTCCACATCATCCTTCCTTCCATTAAGCCAATGGGTAGGAGGGGGCCAACTTCCTGTGAGAGCTTATAGGATCTTGGCTTTCAAGACTCAGGTCTATAGAAAACTGGACTCTTGGCCACAGGTAAGCTGAGTTGTCCAAGCTTGGTATCCCTGATGGGAATAGCAGTGGCCGTGGCAGGCGGGTTTGACTGTTAGGAGGGACAAGGCTCCCTGGCATGGAGGTCCATGAGTGTCATGGGATGAGTGCTGATCTAGAGGCAAGATATTCACTAAACATGCTCAAATACTGGTCACCAAAGCCCCTGCTGAGAGCTGAGGGGACGGTGAACGGGCAGAGGCTGTCAGTGCCGGGCGCCTTTGCAAATCAGTGCAGAGGCCCTGTCTTGGGCGTGAACTGACCACCGGAGGCACGTGGCTGCTCTGCGGCATTTCCCCCAGCCTCCATATCTCGCCTTTAAAAGAAATGTCTCTGGAATCTCCTCACAGATGCAGAACTATTTTTCCATTTTGTTCTAGGTGGGACAAAGCATCTCAAAAGACTGCTCCCAAACGAAGTTTGTCAAGTCTGAATTCCAGTGCAGAGCTGGAATCCGTGGTCCCTAGGAACAGCAAGGCCACCATGGCCTGACCCCACCTACTCACAGGAGAAGTTAACAGGAGGTTTGTTGATTCAAGATCTTTCACTGATCCAAAACAACTCAATTATCTTCCCCATATCCTCTTAACCCAGGGATGTACACCAATACATTTTCAACATCAGAGGCGAAACTAGCTTTTGGTTAACGGGAAAGTGAAATCAACTAGAAATCGAGTTTCCCTCATATTCTAGGTACTTTCAAGATGAAAGTGCTACTTATTTAACTGGGAAAAATTTTTTAGATTTCAAAGTCGTTTTTATTTTTTTCTTAAGCTGGGGTTTTAAAAACCAAGGTGGTCACTTGAAGAGTATGACTGTCATCGAACTTGGAGTCTGGAGGGCTATGAAGGAGGTGTGTGTTGAGTGGCATGAGAGCATTTACGGAAAACCCGGTTCCTTTCCTAGTATTCCGGGGGCTGAATGGAAGTTACAGATGCCTTCTACAAAGTGAAATTTTAATACCGATTGCATGAACGTATCACAATTTACAGCACAGTGCCAAATGAAAAAGAATATCTGGAGATATTTTAAGACTTTCATTAAGCAATGACAGTGCTATATTCAAAACTATGTCATGACTAAACAGCCTGATAAAATGTTTGTAACCCAGAGAAACTCAGGTGAAACATTTTATAAATAAATAAAAATGAGTCTGGTCTTTATTGTAACACACCAATTTTCACTGTAGCTCCAATTCTCCTCCTTATTCAGATGAAAAAGAAAAATCACCGTGTAGCCAGAGAAATGCAAAATCAAAGGTAATGTGAAAAGGGCACTGGTTCAGTAAAATACTACATTGTTCAACATTTAGAATAATTCCAGGACAACCACATCTTAGTTCTATTCAGGGACGAGCCATAACAGTCTAGAGACTGGTGGTATGGGCTTCAGTTAATATTAATTTCAACTCTATTTGGTTCCACATACTTTAACTGACCACCTAGTACATGCCAGGTGTGGGTGAGGTGAAGATATAAGGCAGTGAAACATCACAGAAGTATTTACAAACTTTACTTATTATGAGCGCCCTGACTGGGAGCCTGCTATTTGCTAGGCACACACCAACGATATCTCTTTTAACCCACACAGCTATTCTCAGGGTTGGGTATTACAGTTTCCATTTTTCAATAAGGAAATGAACCCCGAACCACCTAGTTTGGTAAAGATGAACTGGAAGCTAGTTCTATGAGAGGACTCTAACCCCTCCAAGCTCAATGGTGGCTCTCTACCTTCATGTCTGGGGCAGTTTTGTGGAACTGGATCTGATGCTGGTTAAGCTGAGGTCACAAATTTAGATCTAAGCACCCTATGAGTGAGTGTTTCCGTAACTATGGTTTCTGAATTATTCTGGTCACTCACTATAGATAATAATCTCACTAGTGCATATAATTGTTTCTGTGGTATGCATGTTCTGGTAGATGCTTCTAATTTTTATTTTATTTTATTTGTAGCCGAGCAGTTAGGGCAGGGTCTAAGATATCAGGCAGAACTAGATCCGAGTTCTAAAAAAGTAGGCTCCTTGTACTTGGTGGCGTGACTCTCGGCAAGCCAGTCAGCTTTTCTAAGCATCAGTTTCCTGACTGGTAAAATGAGGCGATTACTAGGATGTGCCTCATCAAGTTGTGGTGAGGATTTAATTGAGATGCCTCATTCTACTTACTTATCACGGTGACTGAAGATGCTCAAAAATAGAAGTAGACTCTCAAAAATGGTAGGTGCTCAAACAAGGAGGCTATAACAATAATCATATAACCACACTAATAATGACTGTACCATTGTACTATGTATCATTACATCATTATTATTATTCATTAATAATAATTAACATCTGGCTTTGTATCCAGAGGAAGCTCAGCTGAAGTGGCCAAGACACTGCCACTTGCATTAAACGCTGGGTTTTCAGAACTGGGCAACACTGTGCTTGAACGTCCTAACAGCAATTGTAATTGGGTTTATGCCGATGAGGGTGAAAAACAAGACATGACTCCAGCTCCACCGCTTCATCACAAGCGCCGCCACAGCCTGCCCTGGGTCTTGCACCCCAGGCCCTGGATCTACTGGTGTACCGAGCCAGCTGCCCAGGACACCAACCCCGCTCTAGGAGAGTGAGCACACCCTGACCTGGGTTTCAGGACTGCTGGCAATTTATTTTCACTGCCTTCTTCTCGTATCAGAGAAGGACCTTTTCCCCATAAGCTCGTCTGCGTCTACCTGTGGGGTTCTGCATCAGGCCACGTTGAACCCACCGGGATATGAGTGAATTAGAACTACTCTAAAAGTCTGGTTAATTCTGCTACTGCTTTAACTCTTGAATCTCTCCTCTCTAAACATGGGCTCAGTGGGGGCTCAGTCGCCTCTTGTACAACTGCTGTAACATCAAAGGCAATGTGGAGGCTAGTTTAACCCTTGAGAAGAGCTTCTCAGAAGGTGAGACGTGAGGGATTCGTGATTGCCTCTGGGGTGTCCTTGCTCAGGTTTGGGTGTCCTGGACTCCATGTCATTAAGCTCTCTCTGTGTGCCCACTCTACCATGCTGGTGGGCTCCGGCCAATGGAGCTCAGTCCGTCAAGCACCTGCTCATGTCAAGCTTAACTGTACCCAGCACCCGGCACTGTGCTGGGTACACAGCGTGTCCTTACTTCTTGGATGGGTCAGCACAGGGTCCACATGGGCTGGAGTTAATATAAACAGGAAGGGGTCAGTGGCAGAGTGGGGACGACACGCCTCATCCGAGGAGGGCAGGTGCCCCCCAGCCACAGCTGACTGCAATGCAGAAATGCCGGCTCATGTAAGATATCTCAATTTTTAAATATGAAATCCTGTTTTCAATTTTTGAAAAACATTCCACAGGGCAAAAAAAAAAAAAAAAAAACCACCCTCATTTTTGGGAGCAATATGCTCTGTGGTCTGGTTCAGAGCCTCTGGTTTAAAGAGAGCTAAAAGCCAGATCATCCCTTGATTCTGTCACAGACAAACGTTTGCCCCCCTCCAATCTCCTAAATAATACCCAAAACTTAATGGTGGCTTTGAAAGGATGACCTGTGCTTGGGATCCTTAATCTTACCAGAGGGTCTCTTATGAACAACCTAATTACACGGAGGTGTCCACTATGGACAGAAACACAGGTCAGGAGTCTGGAGTCCCAGGTTCAAATTCCCCTGCTACCATCAACTTGCTGCTGACCTCAGGAAAGTCTCCCAGCCAGGGCCAGGCCTAGGGTGAGCCAGGCAAGGTGCTCAGCATGCAGGAGGCCAGGAGGGACAGGCCTCTCTCCAGTGCTTTGTCTCTGTGTCTTAATCTGGACAATGAGAGGTCATCCTGGAGACACCTAAGGTCCTACCAGCGCCAGCCTATAATAATGTCACTGAATTTCCAAAATTGGCAAATGACATAAATGCGAGTAAGGGCTTCAAAACAGCACACGCTGGTTATCTACAGACCTGCGGTATCTCTATGCCATTTAGCTGGCACCAGTGACTTCGCAAGGGCAGACCAATCACTGGCAGATGAGCGTATTTTCAGGATGTGTTTCTGTTATCTGTGGTCTGGCATTTTTTGACAATGTATATTTATTGAACTTCTGACTTGCTACCTTTAGTCAAGAGACAATGTCCAAAAGTATTTTTTATTCTCCTATAACACAACTGAAAAACAATTAAGGACAGCATATTTTGTTAATGAGGTTTTCTCATTTTTATTTAATTTGCCTCTACTTTTCTTCCATTAGAGTTAAGCACTTTTTTTCTGAACGATGATGGCATGTTGGGCATGGAGGTGCCACTTCACCTGGTGAAATGCCTGGCCATCCTCAGCCTGGCTGGTATGAGCTAGACACCCATGGCTCAGAGCACCACCACAGTGCTTCCTGACCACGCAGAGCTGGGAATTCAGTCTTGGCATATTCAACCGCAGTATAAACACGACTTACTTGGAGAAAACCTAGTGCTGTATGCGAATTGCCAAAAGCATAGAACAGGTGGAAGTTAAAGGACAACGAGCTGAGTAACAGAAGGGGGTCTGACTCACAGAGGCTCAGTCCCACAATTAAGAACCTTAAATGCCACAAAGCTGACGCTGTATTTTCCTTAGCGGGGAGACAGGTCTGGAAAGCAGAGCTCCCAAACGGTCGAGTGCCAAAGTCGATGGCAATGGCCATGAGTGGGAATACATCATCTCTGGGACTACAAGTATAACAGTGAAAAAGCAGGACGAGTTCCTTTCGCCTGCAAGTTTGATTTACCTTCAACTTTGTGAGCACCCGTGAACTGGGTAAAAGGAATGACAGGGCCAATTTCACAAGCCTGTGAAAGGCTCCGACCTTCTCCCCAGCAGGATTGTGAGTCATTGCTAGTTTGCCTTGATCAGTTCTTGGAGGCCAGTTCATACCACCCTGCAGCACACACCCGCCATGCCTCAGGGCAGCCAAACACCATGACAGCTTTGGCAACATGCATCCAAAAGGCAGCTTGGTAGAATGGTTAATCACACAGGCTCTGCTGCTAATTAGGTAAGCAGTTACTTGGCTTCTCTGAGATGGGCTACTTTTTTTTGTAAAAGCAGGGTGATGGTAACAGTAGCTCTACTGAGCGATTGTGAGAATGGCAAGAGCTAGCACGTGTAAAAGCACTGGTTGTATCGCTGGGCTTGAGTAACTGCTAGTTATTTTTATTTTCCTCATTATTCCTCCCCTGTAGTGGCATGGAAGGCATGAGAAGTTTCACCCCCCATTCTATGCTTTTCTTCTTACTTCCTGGAAAGGGGAGGGGATGGCTCCTTTTCCTGTCCACCATACTCTGTGCTGGGCATCCCCCATTGGGAATGAGTCAAAAATGAGGTTGAAGTGGTAGATTTCAGTCTTTCCCAACCTTGTACCAGTTCATTTCTCCCCATAGTCAGTGGTTCCCTCTCGGGCTCACCTCTGAAGTTCTCATTCAATGTAACTGGTGAAACTGACCTCAGCCTGGATGGAAAGAAGTTTTATGGTATTTCCATCCACAGAAAGGATGGAATAACAGGGTTATTGCATGTGAAATATTTCTACTAGCAATTGACATCCATAAACTTCCCTTAAGTTAATTTGAGAGATTTCTGGGACAACCAATGTGTCTTTCCTTGATTTTTACTTCATGCTGCCTAATGTCAGAGAAACCACACCCGAACCATCAAACCATTACATTTTGTCTTCTTTTTTTTTTTTTTTGAGACGAAGTTTTGCTCTTGTTACCCAGGCTGGAGTGCAATGGCGCAATCTCAGCTTACTGCAACCTCTGCCTCCTGGGTTCAAGCAATTCTCCTGTCTCAGCCTCCTGAGTAGCTGGGACTACAGGCGCACGCCACCACACCCGGCTAATTTTTGTATTTTTAGTAGAGACGGGGTTTCACGTTGTTGACCAGGATGGTCTCGATCTCTTGACCTTGTGATCCACCCGCCTCGGCCTCCCAAAGTGCTGGGATTATAGGCGTGAGCCACCGCGCCCAGCCACATTTTGTCTTCTTAATTTGTAGACTTTTAAGCTTTAGATATTTTAGAATGCTCTTTCTGGGGACAGGATGTTTTGAACTCTCCTCTTTCACTCTGTGAAATTTATCAAGCTAATGTGTGATACTGTCACTGAGTTCCTATTTATTATTTCATTGCCAAGATTCTTTATGGTGTCTAAATTGTGATTACAGAGAAGCATTATAAAATGTCAATGTGTGGATGAGATTTGGAAGGTCTAGGGGTGGGGAGGGGAGGTCCTTTAAATGGAGATGTCAGCTCCAGCCAATTTCGGAATGGCTCACCATTAAGATGGATGGTTTCAAAGCCATGTGCCTCTGCTGGAAATTAAAAACCCACGGAATAACTGATTATGATTAATTTTAAGTACTTAGCCATGTGAAGCCAAATGAGAGTGTCTTTAAAACAAAGCTATTGATCTGGCTTTGTTTGGAATTGAGAAGATAAACTAATCAGATCCTATGGGCTCTTTGCAATCATAGGGAATGAGAACTTTTTTTTTTTCTTTCAGTCACAGGTTTTTAAAGCTTCAACTCGGAGACACCTGGTGCATCTGGATACCAATTTTTTTTTCTGGTATCTGAGTAGAGGAGAGCTGTCTAAATCTGTCATGGGCAAAGGCTTGATGGGGGTGAGGGTGTATAGCGGCAGAAGTTAGAAGAGTAGAAGGGATGGTGCTTTGAGAGCCCCTCTGATGTAGTACATACACTGTTTTTAAAAGTTGAGGAGACAGACTCAGAGAGGTTAAGACACTTGACCCAAGCCCCACCCAGGTGTGACAGGCTGCAAAGCCCGCTCTTCTCTCTCAGACCGCCTTCCTGGTAAGGTGAGACAACACCATTCCTAGCTCAGAGAATGAACATGAGGGCTGTCAGGTTGTCACAGCTGTTTTGTGGCAGCTGGTGACTTCCATTTCCTGGTCTCTTCCCAAGGAATGTTCTTATCTTTCTCATTCTCTCTGTCAAGGGAGGAAAAAGGTGATGTGCTCCGAGCAGCCCTTTCTACAAATGCTATTTTGCAGGCAGGGAAAATCCTGCCTACCCTTCTCAGCCTCAGCCTCCCGATAAGAGGAGTCCTAGGTTACTAAATTTGGGCTGGCATCCTCTCTCTTGCAGACAGGCATTTGTTGCCAGTTCCGGGGGTCAGAGTTTGGGTGAGAAGAGACAATCTATCTCAGAAATGACAACCTGACCTCCCTGGCTGTGGGTCCTGTCTTTTCTGGACTGGGAATTCTCAGCGTTCATCGGATGTCAAGCGGCTTGCAGCATCAGCATTCCCTTTTATTTCCCGTGATTCCTCTTGGAATCACCTTCCTCTCAAACAACGTGGAGAGGCTCTCTCCAACCCGTTGCTACTGTCTGCGGGGCCAGGTGAAGAGGAAGGGGAAGGAAGACCTTTCACTCTTTCCTTCACATACAAAAGAATGCTTTAGAATATTCACTCACTTATTTATTTGGCATTCATTCATTCTTCTGCAATCAGAGATAGGTAACCTGCGACTGTGTAGTTTTTTATTTTTAGGAAGATGCTCGAGAATCCCTGCTCTGCCAGCAGTCACTGGCTAGAATCATACCTCAGAATTATTTTTAGAACCAAGCAGCTACAGAATTTGGAAAGGGGAAGTCACTCCCAAGACGGAGCAACCAACCCTTTCATTTTACAAATGAGAAAACTGAGGCTTGCAGAGCTGAAAAGACTTGTCCAAGGTCACACGACTAATCAGTGGCAGAATCCGGACTCAACCACAAGTGACACAAGTTCTTCTGTGCCGTACTGCCTTCCTCTCTAGGTTTCTCTAAATCAGGGACAGCTTGAAGTGTAGCTATGGTGAGAATAACCGAAATGTTTTCTTACACAATTCAACTTTAGTTTGAATGGCCCCAAGATGACTCCCAGCTGACTTTCCTCCTGGGAGTCAGATTTTCTTAGTTAGACTCATTTGAAAATCCAGAACTCAGAAAAGCAGCTACACATTCTTTCTAGACAAGGTGGAAGGGTGGGATTATGGGGAAGGGGCTGCCTCCTCTCATCTCCCCCCATTACCCCTCACCGCTCCTGGCCCCTTTAAGGTCAATTACTGTTTAAAGTTTGAATTGATGCCTGAGATGAGATACCAGGAGCAATAGCAATGACTGGGCTTTCCCAGGCTATGTGGTATTCCCCTGCCCTGTGCCAAGGTCCCTTTCTGATTCAGGTAATTCCAGCTGACCTCCTGGCACTAACCCCTCTCTCTCTGGCCCCAGCCCCGGACCCTGTCTCCTCCCGGTATCCCGGTACTCAAACACAGTGTCCCTGATGCTCTGGCAGGCTCGTGGCAGTGGGGAGGCGGGGGTCCTGCTCTAGCCCATCTGTCTCTCCCAGCCACAAATACTGCGGGAGCACTGGGGGAGAAAGACTCAATTGAGACTTAATTAGCAGGAACCCCAGTTTGTGGGAGGTGAGAAATCACACTTGGCTGCTTGCAAACACTTTGGCCAAGGTGAGCCGGAGGGATCTCCTGGTTCCCAATTTTAATAGCACTGCAGCAGAACACCAGAAATGCATCCACACAGACCCTTCTGTACACACTCCCCTTCTCTCCTCCCCACGCAGACACCACACACACACACACACACACACACACACACGCACGCACACACAAGGCAGCGATCGCAAAATCAACTCACAGGATCTCCAAATCGCGCAGCGCTCGGAAGGCTCCATCTTCAATGCAGCTGATGTGGTTGTTGTCCAGTTGCCTGTGGAAAAGCAGGGGAGAGCGTGAAGGCTGAGCGGAGGCAGCGTGAGGGGCCGGCGGCCCGGGCCACCCGAGCGCCTGTCCCTCCACCCCCTTGCAGGCGCTGCTTGTCCCCGCCAGGAGCTCGTGCAGAGCCAGCCTGTCTGCCACGCTGCTCCGTCTCTCCTCTCTGACTGTCTGAGGGAACTACACAGACGAGCGCACCAAAAGGCTGTCAGGTCTCAGTAAATATTAATTGCGCATTTTTTTTTTTTTTTTTTTTTTAGGCAGAAGGGAGTAATTTCATTACATTAGGGCATCCAATCCATTACGAGCTCTTACCGTCATGTCACTGAAACAATTTCATTAAGCTAAAGGCCTGTAAATCATTGGAGGTCACTGCTCTGCCCTCCGCGACCTCCCAGAATGCTTTCTTCCTCTCTCCCGTTCCCTCGTCTCCCTTTTACTGGAAGTTGCAGTGTTCTGCTCTGACACAGTGCTAAATCTCAAGGCTTTATCTGCCCAAGAGCGGCAAGGGTGCATGGGGAATATACCAATTCCAAATTAGACTCAACTAATCTAATTTTATAGTCTTTTTATTATTCTAAGCACCAAATGTCTGTGGTGGTTTGATTCCTCTGTGCATTGTTACGGGGCCCATCTGGTAGGTCATTCTATTGAAGCATTTTCTGACTAAATACAGATTCCCTCAAACTGCACCAACCATCATCAGCATTAAAGAAATTCATTGATGGAAGCGTTCACGAAGGGGGGAAAAGGGAATATTGTTATTGCCTTAAAGATGTGCCACTTCGAGTTAAATTGGGGAGAATTAAATACACCTAATTCAGGACTCCCTTTTAGTTCCCTTTTCATCCTGTGAGCATGAAAATAATTTCTTTTAAAAAGATGCCTTGACTAATACACATTCTAGTTGGAGACTGAGCTATTTCAGTTGAGGGATAATACATAGATGCCTTTTTTTTTTTCTAAATCAAAATATATATATGATGTGTAAGTCGGGATATTAACCATAATCACACCCCAACTTAAATATCATATATACATAACCCATTTTATTCCTAAAAAAAAAAACCCTTAAAAAACAACAAAAAAGGTGTTACACAGGAACGAGTTTTTGACACCAGATTGTGGTACTTTGTTCGCGGGGCACACCATGGTCTTTGGGGCTGCGGGGCAGGTGGGAAGAAGTGTGGGTGTACTAAAGAGCCCCTAGGCTTTCTGAATTTTCTCCACTTCCCAGGTGGAGGGATTTCCTGGTGTTGGAATTTTCACTTGTAACTTGTCCTAAACTCAAGACAACTCTTCACAAAAGACGTGTCAAAGATACCTCTGGGAACCCTGTCCCAGGGCTTTATTTTCCACCGAAGGAAGGTAGAATTATAATTAAAATTCTATTATCTTTGGAAAAGTATACAGATGTAGAATTGTGTAAATGCACACAAATGAAGCACAATGAGAGTGATGCTGTGGGTTACAACAGACAGGCTCTGTCACGATATTGTGGGCAATTATTAACACATCATCTCAATAAATGCTCATGATAGAAGATTTAGATATTTACAATTACAAACATAAACAATCCACGGGCATCTCGAGAAGCAGAAGCACATTTTCGGCTGGCGAGTTCTGTATCTAGCGTTCTAAGTTCTAGCTGACACCCACTCACACGGAGTCTCACCGCGTACTCTCTGTCCCTAATTCTTCTAGAGCCTTTCTTCACATGAGTTTGCTGAGCCTCTTTTTCATAGATTTCTTGCAGTGTCGGGACCGCTGATTCTCTGCAGAGGTTCTATGAAGGCAGTCTAGTCCTGCTGCCCAGCTTCTAGATTTATCATCAGCTTAAAGGCTAATGAATCAACAACCCCTGCCCCACGCCAAGGCCACCAAACCTTACCAAGCAGAAATGCAGTGGAGTTGGCTTTTGGGTCCAAGAAACTGTTCAATGAACATGCTGAATTCGGCAAAATGGCACCACCTGCCTAAGCAGAGAAGGATCTAAATCATCACATTGGGAAGTCCGGGGTGTGTAGAGATGGCAGTTTGTGGTGCATCAGTTTTCGTGCAGACATTTTATAGAGGTCCCTGCTATTAGTATATTATTTATTTACTGGATTTGTGAAGTGTTTTCTATTCCTTTTCTTTTTGAGAGCACCAGAAATCAAACAGGAGCCTCTAAATGTACAGAATTTTACATGGAAAGAATGGAATCTGCAGGAAAAAAGAGAATGCCACAGAAAGACGAGAAAAAAACCAAAGTGGCAGAAAGAGAATTAAAAAGCATGTGGCGAGGAAAGATCACCAAAAGATTTTTTAAAAAGACAAAACACACCTTACTCAATATCCCATCACAGTCCTGCTACTCCGCAAACTGAAGTGGCGACAAGAGTCTTCAAGAGGGCTCTGATCATTTTCAGGCTACAAGCAGAGACATCTAATATGTTACTAATCACATGATGTTTAAATATTTTCAGTAGGTGGCACAAGTTGACATCTAGTTTATTTGCAATGGAGAAAACTGAACTTTATCATAAGCATCTCCGTGGGTGTGTTTTATAGACTATTTTAAAACACAAACCACCAACATTTAAAATATTTATGCGTAAGTGTGCTTTTCTAGAAGACGTTTATTATAACTGAGATTGTCTTCTTTTGTTCTAACTACAGATAAATGAAACAGACATGGTATCCAGCCGTGATGGTCAAGGAGCCATTTTCAAGATGCCCCATTCATTACCAGGGTCTGCAAGGGTATAACACCTATGGGGGTCCCATAAAGTAAACAAAAACCACAGCAGTTACTCCACTTCCCAGAGCTTATATCTCCACGGCACCCAGCATCAGCGTATTTGTAAAAAGTCCAATTAATCATCCATGAGCATTCCTGATATTTCATGCAAATACACTAGGTCTCTAAAAGAAAGTAAATACACACTTGGTTCAGATGGGCTTCTTTTTCTTTGCAGAATGACACCTCAGTGACATAAAAGTTAGTCCTGACGCACAGGAGAAGGGAGGCGAAATAAACACAAGCCCCACATTTCTTTGAGGATGGTGGAGTGGAGCGTTACTAAACACACAGAGACCCTTCTGAAGCTGAGGCCAAAACATTTGACTTTGCAGTTTGCTTCTCGGGGTTGATGTGACCGGAGGCCGCTGATGTGTATTCTAAGCTCTCAGGTCAAAGGTCCATATCGTGCCTTTGAAAGGTCTCGTTCAAAGGCCCTCTCAAAAACAAATCAACAAAGACCATTACCTACCCTGCAACATGCACACCATCACTCGGGAGGCATCTGCAAAAAAGACTTTGGAAATGCGCACAGAGAGAACTCAGCAGTTGGAGGACCCAGCTCTCTTTCAATTTTTCCTGGGCATAAGAAGTGTATTTCCCACAGCTGCTGACTATTTGCTTCTTATCACACAACATCATTTACCTCAGTGCCCAGCACAGTGCTAGCCACTTCACAGATGGTCACCAATGATTGCAGAATGAATACCTCTAGGGAAAGGTGTCAGGGCTAAGCCCAAGCTGTATGGAACACTGAGCCATATTGTCACAACTGTGGCCCTTCTAGTAACAATAGTGAATAAGGACTGAGCACTCCTGCTGTGCCCGTACATGGCTAAGAACCTTCCCTGCTTCCTTGTCTTTCTGAGACACAGACCTCTACCAGGGAGCCCTTGGGAAGAAGACTTGGAATAAAACAAGATTTCTATGGGTCCAGGATGAAGACGGGGAACGGGAAGGCAATAGATGGCGGGAAGGCTGGCTACTGTTTTGGAGACCACTTTTACTGTCCTCTACTTAACACAGAATACTCAATTTGATTTATACTCCACTGTCTCTGAATAAGCCAAGAAGCCCCAAAATGTTTCATGATATTAAATTAACTGCTCTAATTTCTCCAGGAAGCTCGAATTTCGGCAAACAATATGAGTGCTAAAATGATATCAGAGTCCATTTAGAGAGGATTCCTCTGACAAGCACTAAATGCAGACTCCCCGAGAGCCGCTTTCTGACTACTGTATTTTTATACTCTGAGAATATAAACAAGGCAGAAAGGAAAGCCAGCGTGAGTGAGGACTTAAAATAATCTCCACAAACAGCAGACTGGGAGATAACACTTTTGTAAGAATTCCCATTAGTAAGCATAATATACTCCTAGTATCACAGTTCATCTCTTTCAATTACAATGTGAAATTTCGTAATTGAAGCAGGATTAGAAATATTTTTGTGCTTCAAAAATTAAAGCAGCATATCTAAATCCTTTAAAAAGGGTTAAAAAACTGGCTACAATTTAAAAAGTAATCTAGCTATATCCCAACAATAACCAATAAAAGGAAGAAAGAGATAAAGAATGAAAAGAAAAAGAAAGAATTTTTTTTTTTAAATTCAGGACTTCAATGATGCATTTGAGTCCCCATGAAGAATATCTTGAAAATAGTTATCTCCAGAAATAGGCTTTGGGTATCTGGAAGAAAAGTAGAATTCCAAACTAGTTATCTACATGCAAGGCCTGCACACCAGGGGATACCTATCCAGTTGTTCACTCCTCATCCAGATGTGCTGGGGGCCCAGTATCTCATCACGTGGATGGTTAAACTTAGCCTGAGGGCACTGTCCCTCCAGGGTCCCCAAATCCAGCCGCAGCATTCTGCTCTAGGCATTCTGTTCGTGTTCCTCCTCATGCTAAATGGGAGAAGTAGCTAAGGCTCAGCACCCTTTAGAGTTTAACAGATTGCTAATTTCTGAATAAAGTTATCCATCCCAAATGTGCCAAATAATTGCAGGGATTTCTGTATGAAATTCACAAAAGGGAAGACTTACTAGATACCCCAAGCAAGTCAACAGTCATGAACTCCAACAAGGAATTAGCCCACAAGAGTAACATAGTACTATTAGATGTTCACACTGTATTAGGTACTCAGGATATAGAATAAAGTATAAGACATCCTTTGAAAATATTTGGAAGAAGGTTGCCACCTGTGGTTTTTACGTCTTAATTATACTGAAAGGTTTAAGAGAATTTAAAAACCTAGACTATAATAAGTTGAATTTGTTTTTGATTATATATGTATATGCTCATCCTTGTACATTTTCAAGATGTTCTTTTTCTAGATTGAGGAGAAATAGAATGTTGCAACCGTAAAAAGAAAACGGGGGAATCCCTGCTTTCATGGAACAAGGCAGAAGACAAAATGTGAAGCAGCCTTGACATGCTATTTCTTTCCTCACTATTATCCAATTGTCCTTTAAGCAGAAAATAAGAAATCTAGAAGCGCTTTTGAAGGTTGTTTTTTTATGACAGTTTAACATTCTAAAAAATCATTATAGGAGAACAAATTATAGAAGCATTTGTCTGCTGCTAGCTGGGGTCTTTGAAAAAAATAAAGCTCAAGGTTATTTTAACTGACAAAAGGAAAAAAATTATCTTCAAAAGAAATGCACATACTTTATATAACTGAGTACTGGTTACACTTCTTTAGACAAATCGAACACTTGATCTAAGCCACAATCTGCTAATGAATTGCCACTGCTTCTCATCATTAGAGGACTACCGTAATTCTACATTAAAACTACATCTCAAATGAGCAAAAGGAGGTGAATCTACCATTTTGCTCATTTTGTACTCTTGCCCACCAGACCCTAGAATACATGCATATAGATATGTTTACTGATCCATGAATTATTTAACTATCCACAAAGACCCCTGTCTATAAAACTGACAACTTTATGCCCATTTTTCCTACAAATGTAGTTACATGTAATGCTGTATACATGTAAATACAAACATATATAACTGGTAAAGCAATTGTTGACCTCTGACATTTAATGTGGTACAGCCAGTTATATTTACAGAGATATTTAGATAATTGTTAGCATTCCAAAGACTTCAACCAACCAAATCTACTTTGTAAAGTCCCAGGTTAATGAAGCTCTCTGATCAGAATAGCCTGCTTAGAACTTAGTTGGAAATTGAACAAGTCTGTTTCAACAAATGTCGTTATGCATACTTTGCCATATAGCTGACCTAACACCTTTTATTTTGTATAGATCATAATGCCGTTCAGCAGATGCAACTTCTCAGCAGGAGAATAACTGCATCCACTCCAGTAGATGCTCCTGAAAGCAAGCTCTGCAATAATGCAAACAGCGATGATGGATTAACCACAAAGAGGCACACCAGGCCTTGGAGAATAAAGAGGTGTTTTACACATCACTGGGAAATATCAATAACTCCACTTCTGTGTTTACATAGTTTCCTGCATGTTGGGCATTTGGCAAATGAATTTGTGATGAAAAATGCAGGGGGGAAATCCCTGCAAACCAATTTAGCATTGAAGATAGTTATGGGACAAGCAGAGATCCCATTTAATTTTGGCGAGTTTAAATTTAAAACAAATTTCTGGCATTTCTAGATAAATAAAAGAACAACAATAACAAAACAAATCCAAAGCAAATCAAACACAAACATCCCATATTCACAGTGAGAGGGTATCATTTGTTTTCCAGCAACTTTTAGACCAAGGGACCATGGAAGTTTGGTTACTGTTTGCAAAATGTACTGTCACACTTCGAGGCTCACCTCGGATCTACAGTCATCCCCACGTTAGGGCCAAAGGGTTGTCTCTCTAGGTGGACCCACTCCCCAAGCTTTGCCTGAGACTTTCCCTGTTTTACCATTGAAACTTCTGTGTCTAATCCTGGGAAACAAATCAATTCCAGGCAAACTGCGATGGCTGCTTACCCTGTTACACCTCATGGGGCTGACTCAGTTGAAAATAGATTTATTCTTGGCATATCATTCCCTCAACCATTTCCCTAAACCTTAAAATGTCTGTTGACTCGCAAACCCAGCTTTCAGTTCTCTCGGCTCTAAAAGGCTCCTCACTGCAGCTTCTGTAAAACGGGCTGTCCCGTGGCAAACGCACCCACAGTAAGGCTGGGGGGAGCCTTGAAAGTCACTGAAACGTTGGGCCTTGTATTCTCTGCCTTCCTCATTGGGAATTAGAATTTCTTTGTAAGAAGTACCAGTGTTTAACTCGCCGGACTTGCTGATGTCATGAATACTCAGAGGCTGGACAAATACATGGCTGTCTCCATAGTGACTGGGGCAGGTTTATGGTTTCCCTAGTTACACTCTTGAGCGATAACCATCTGTGGTTCCTCCCCGGCAGAGGCGCAGGAGGGAGGAAGGAGTGAGAAACTGGGAAGATTGAAATGTGCTTTTGTTAACGGGCATGAAAAGTTATCTCCCACATTTCTGTTTTTTACTCTGTTTTTCTAAATCACCCAGCACAAACTGTAGTGAGGCAGAGTTTTTTTCTTTTCATCCCTGTGGGGGTTTCAGAAAATTTTCCCATTGGGCTCTAAAGATTAAACGATTCCTGCTGCGTGACTATGACCAAGAAGCAGGAGCCAGAGCTGAGGTATTTCTTCCCGGATAAGAGGCTGGCACCCAGGTGAGATGTTACTTTTCATTCAAATACAAGATTGCAAGCATCCCCACTCTGGGTCAGGCCATGAACCAGCCCATCCTGGCGAGCGCTCCCTGACAGTGCACTGAAGCCACATCAACTCCTTCAGCCTTGGCCTCGAGAGATCTTTGTTTCCCTTTAAAATAATCACATAGAAGGCTCATCCAGAAAATTTACTAAGGCTTCCTTGAATTTATTCACATTTCCAGCCCATACTAACTAACCCTTTGAAGGCTCTTATTTGCTACCCATTTTTTTTTTCTTATAAAAATGGAAGACTAGGGCTTATATAATTTGTAACTGCAAACTAAGTGATTCACATCCATGCCCAGAGTCCCAGTTGTAAAAGGCAGATAATAAGAGTCCAAAAGGAATTTTTGTGTATTAATGAAATGTGTGTGCTCTGAAAATGTATTTGTGGCATTGCTTAATTTTATTTGCTTTAAAACAAGTAATATTAAATTTAGGAATTCTTCTTTCGTCATCTCCAAGCTCTCTTTCAGTGCTGAAGTTACGTGACCTGAGATGGATTTCGTATGAAATTTTAAAGAAAACATTCCTGTTCATCTAACTTAGACCCTTCTGTGATTTGAACCTATCTCTTTATCCCTTCTTCTTCCAGCCCAGACCAACATATCTATTATATAAGATACTCAAAAAAGTCTTTCTGAACTAAGGGCAGCAGTTCAGACTCACACGCTTTTTGTAC
>NW_016107401.1:6735124-6843032 GCF_001604975.1 Cebus imitator
GCTGGAGTGCAATGGCGCGATCTCGGCTCACCGCAACCTCTGCCTCCTGGGTTCAGGCAATTCTCCTGCCTCAGCCTCCTGAGTAGCTGGGATTACAGGCACACGCCACTTAAACTTAACATTCCATAATCTGTACATGAACCTTCAGTGTCTCCCTGTGGCCGACATTATAAACTGTAGCAACCACAAAACCATTGTAAACATAATAATTGCACACAACACTTATTCAACACTTATTAAGCATCAAGTATTGAACTGAGCACCTTTTAAGTGTCTTATGCCTGTCTGATCTCACAATAATTACCACAAAAGAAGAAAGGGAGGCATGACAGCTTTGTCTTTAAACTTGGCATTGAACCCAGGTCTGCCCATGCTGACGATGACTGTAAGAGATGCTGCTCCTCTGGAAACAGCGCAGACTCTTTAGCATGGCATTCCTGCACCTCCCTCTGCATAATACATGAATGCACCAAGTTCATGTTTCCATGTCCACTTATGCTTGTCCTTGCCCCTTCCCCTGTTTGTGAAATCCCTCTCCATCCATCAAGGCCTTCCTCAAAGGCCACATCCTCTAGGAGACCGTCCTATACAAACTCAGGCAAAATAAACAGCTTTTTCCAAGCTCTCATGAGCCTTCGGCCATGCCCTCATTCAAGCACTTACTTCACAGAGTAGGATGAATTGTGAATACAGGACCAAACTGAGGTTCAGAGAGGCTGTCATGTAGCATAATCAAAGGAGCTTGGCTAGTTGATGGGAAAGTCAAGTTCAAACCTGCCTTCCCAATCCAGGAGACTCAGGGCTCACCCATTAGGCTATTTCACTTCTCCTTGACTTTAAAAATACAAAGATGGGAGCCTAATATGACTATGTGGGTGTAACTCCAGTTACTGTAGGCTGGGAAGATGCTGGTGAGAAAGCCAAGCTTTAGTTTGGTATTTGTCACTGGGAACTAGTTGCTTTCGTTGGCCTGCAAAGTATTCTGACCCAGAAGATGGTGTTGGGGATGGGGGAAGCAGCACACTCAATAGTGTCCACCCCACTGCCTCCTGTGTCTCTCCGTCAGACTCCTTGGGAGTCCCAGTCCATTTGACTTTTAGGATCACTGGGGATGGTAACTGATTTTAGCTCCAGTCACTGAGGATCATGTGGATGCCTGCACCATGAGAGGATGCTTCAATTCCCGGTCACCTAGTAGGACTCAAAGGGTGGCCTTCTGACCAGGCTGGGACAGCTTAGTGCTCTCTTGGGCAGAGGCATGCCCTCTCTGGAGAAATGGTTCTCTTTGTTCTAGGCATAAGTGGTAAATTACACAGATTCAAATCCATCATTCCTGGGCATGGCCTTCCCCAGGGATGATAAGGCTGGTCTTCCAAGGTATACAAGCCACGGGAACCAAAGGAACAGGGCAGCACTACCCAGATGGTATCATAGAGTGTTTGGGGTGAGTGGCCATTAACGAGGCATCACTCAAAGGTATGTTTGTGGCAGCAGAAGCCAATTAAAATGTGTCTTGTAAGCTCAGTATAAGGGGGATATCAAGGTCCTTGTAATTAACTGTTGAAAAAAGGAGCATCAAAACTCAGCAGCACGTGCTGTGCTGATAACTGCTTTCCATCTAGCTAATACACAGCATGGAAATGCTCTAGGAAGAGGCCAGCTTCCTTTTTTTTATTATTACTTTTAAGGAATAATGAATGAACTCATCAGCAACAGGGGGGCGGGTACAGTCTCTGTTTTACACACTACTGTACCTGGCCCACGGTGCCTGGCATACAGGAGGTGCTTAGTAGAAAGCCCTAGGGTCACACAGGATTCCACTTCACATGCACTAGAAAGGCTATAATTAAAATGATGAAAAACAGTAAGTGCTCAGTGATGATGTGGAGAAATTGGAACACTCCTACATGGCTGGAGGGAATGTAAAACGGTGCAGCTGCCATGGAAAACAGCTTGGTGTTTCCCCGAAAAGTTAAAGATAGACTTACTGTATGACCCAGCAATTCCATCCCTAGGGATATAGCCAAAAGAATTAAAAACAGGTGTTCAAACTAAAACTTGCACACAAATGTTCATAGCAGCACCATTCACAGTAGCCAAAAAGTGGAAACAACCCAAATGTCTGTCAATGGATGAGTGCGTGGATACATGAATTGTGGTATGTGCACATAAAGGAATATTATTCAGCCACAAAACAGGAATGAAGTACTGATGCACGCGGCAACATGGACAACCTTTGAAAACGTTACGCTAAGTGAAAGAAGCCAGACAAAAGGTCACCTACTGTGTGATTCCATTAATAGAAAATGTCCAGAACAGGTAAATTCATAGAAACAGAAAGTAGAGTAGCAGCTGCCGGAGGCTGGGGGCAGGGAGGGAATGGGGACTGACCGTGAATGGGTATGGAGTTTCCTTTGGGGGTGATGAAAATGTTTGAGAAACAGATGTAAGTTTACCATTCCCATTCTCTTTGGCTGACATTTTTTTTTTTTCCCTGTGTCTTCGGTGATTTTTTGGGAGGCCAAAGTGGGCGGATCAGAAGGTCAGAAGTTCGAGACCAGCCTGGCCAATATGATGAAACCCGTCTCTACTAAAAATACAAAAAAATTAGGCAGCTGTGGTGGCGAACACCTGTAGTCCCAGCTACTCCAGAGGCTGAGGCAGGAGAATCATTTGAACCCAGGAGGCGGAGGTGGCAGTGAGCTGAGATCACGCCACCGTACTCCAGCCTGGGCGACAGAGTCTCTGTCTCAAAAAAAAAAAAAAAAAAAAAAAAGAAATGGATAAAAGTGATTGCTGCACAACATTGTGAATGTACTAAATGCCACTGAATTGTACTTTTAAACGGTTAATTCTATGTTATGTGACTGTTATCTTAGGAAAGGAGAAAAAGTGAAGTTTGTTCTTTATAAGCCCACCCCATTTTGAGAGTGGTTTTCCTCTGACGACATCACAGTGAAAGGCAGGGAAGCCTAGAGTCAGATCTTAACATTGCATATGATGAGCTCACAAACCTGATTCTATCTGTGAAAAGAAATATCTTGGCATTGACGAGAAATGCGAATGAAGGAGAGAAACATGAGGGAATTTAATTCACCTATTTTGGGAGATTATTTATAACAAATTTTAAAACTCCCTCTCCCAGCTTGCTTTGGGGACACTACCAATCACTCAAGACTCGGGAAAAATGTCAGTTTAGGCAAAGAGAATGGGGACGGTAAACTTGATGGAAGGGGAACAATCACCTGCCAGGCTCCCAAGTCCAGCATAAAATAGCGTGGGATTAACCACTGTTTTGTATTTTCCACACCACTGCTCCTCCTTTTGCATCAGTAGGCAGCACAGTTAACTCAGTAGATTGCATTTGCATTTCAGAAGCTGAGCTCCTTGCGTGTGTGTGTGTGTGCGCGCACGCGCGCACCTTTGCTCAGACTGGTTCTCTGAGAAGAGAGAAAGGAAGCCAGATTGTTACCCTTACTCAACGCAGTGAGGGAAGTGCCTTTGACCCGAAACCCCTCCCTGCAGAGGCCTCTGGTCTTCGTGGGCTGTGGACTCACGAGGGCTCCTGGGGACGAGAAGGTGGGAGGGCCTGGTGAAAACGGTGGGTGAGTCGTTTCCCTCATGCTGTCTCTAAATTCTCCCAGCACTCTCTGGAGAAGCCACATCAGTCTCACTGGGCTAAGTACATCCAAAAACATCTGGGGACTCCACAGAGATGGTTCCTACTTAGGTACCAACTGGGTGGGGGCCAGTTATACCCACAAGCTTCCATGTCCAGAGCTCTCCACTGCAGCTACTTCTACTTAATTGACCGCATCAAGCCTGAAGAAATTTGTAATTCCTTCCCTGATTCCAGAAAGGGGAAATAAGGGCATTGTTCACACTTCAGAACTGAGGTTGAGAGCCACTGACCTGGGGGGAAAAAAGAAAGAGTGATTTTCTTTTTCTCATTTGCCAGTAATAGAGATTTGTTTGTTTGTTTGTTTATTTTAAGATGAAGTAGTTTAGTGGAAAAAATGAAAACAGTTTGCTCAGGAATCAGATGACAAGGACATTTGACCTTGTTGGACTATGGCCTAACTTCTCTGGGCTAAAATTTCCCCATCAGTAAAACAAAGGCATGAAATAGATGACTTCTATGGACCCCTCAAGAGCTGGCATTCAGGGTTGCTGGATTTTAATTCAGTCCCTGAGTCCTCACATGAGGTTTTTCTCATTTTGTTGTTATAAGTACTGTCTGAGGTGTCGGATTTTATTTTTAACGCAGTACATTGAGAATGTAAGTGTAAGTTTCCTCCTGTTTGGAACAGTTAAGACAAGGACTCTCCAGGGTGTCGGAGGTCTGATCAGCAGGGTGGAAAAAACACAAATATGAATGAATGTGATATTAACTTCTGCCAAAGCTCCACGGAAAACCACCGAGCTCAAAAGCCCTCAGAAGTGCCTATCAGGTAGAGATTCGTGTAGGAGTTCTTCCGCGGGACAAGACCGGCTCTCCAGCTTCTAGATGCGTACCGGGTCAGACACGAGGTGCCGGGCCACTGGGGCTCCTTCTACCCCATCTCCTGGAGATGACTCCTCTTTCCTCTCAGCTCTTCTGTGTCTTAGAAACAGCATATTTTCCCTCCCATCTGCCACAGAAACAGCTTTTAAAGAGCATTCAACAGTGTTTCCAGCATTTAATAATTTCATAGCTTTTAGAAAGCTAAGGCTAGACTCCCACATCTAACAGGGTATTGGAAAAATGAGAGTCTGGAAGTGGAAGCAGAAGAGGAGAAAGCCATCCCCAGGGATAATCCAAATGGAGTGACTCACCGAGGAGTTCCAAGAGATGCAAAGGCATAGAATGGGCCTTCTAGGACCTTCCCTAATAGTCTCCAGTAAATTACATTAGAAATGGGCCACCCCACTCCTTTGCCTCCTTCCGAAATGATCACTGGACTTGCACTGCCCTTTCTGGCAAGTTCATTCTACTTTTATATCCCAGTTAAAGGCTAGTTCTCTTATAAGTCTTGGTTTGGGAAGAGTAAGTTCTTTTCAAGTGAGACTTGGGGGGAAAAATTCCTTGTTTCCAGATTGAACGTACTATTTTCTCAACCATCTAAATGCTCCTTACATAGTGCCCTGGACTCTATCCACAAACTCCCCTGCAGCAGCCTTCCTTACACATTGGACGCCCAGCAGCGTTCTGAGCTCCCTCAGCTGCCCCTGGCCCTTGGAAGCCTGTCCCCGATAGATACAAATGGGTGAGCTGTGTCTTCCTATACTTCCGTAGGCTCCTTCACTTCATTCTGTTCTTTTCTTTAATGTTCTGTTCCATTTCAAGTTCATCACTGAAGGTTTTGATTTTCCACCCTAGGTTACTTGCAGGCATTCTCGGCATTTACCTCCAGGTCTCCGAATATCCCATCAACCATATTAGGCTTTGGTTCCTAGGCCCCTGGCTGGGCTGGGTGCAGGGGGTGCAAGATCCACTCGTGAAATGTGAAAGCAGCTGGCTGCTGCTGCTACAAGCCTTCTCTAAACAGAGAGTACATGAGGCTTGCGGTAGGGTGAACGCACAGTCCTACAACATGAGTGATGCCATCTCTAGGACTTCAAAGCGGGGAAGTCTGAACCCATCAGATCAGAAAAGGTTGGAAAATCAGCGCTAACATTTCTTTTGCCTGTGATGGATAGCCACTTTGGAAATATTTTCCATCCTGACTTTTCCTTGGGTCAGCACTGTGGCAGAAGCAGGGGGTGGAGGGACGGGGTCTCTCTTGGTCATGATGTTCTGTACTAACCTCTCCAAGAAGAGGGCGGCCCCAGAATTGTCTCCATACAAAAGGTTTGCATTAACTGTAATGAAGCAAATGACAAAATCAATAAAGTGGGAATTGTGTGGCTATCATAAAGATGATGTAAATCCAGGGTTCACGATGGTTATGAAGCTATTTAGAATTGTAATTAAAACCAGCACCATTTTTTTTCAAGATAAAAGCCCCTTTGACAACCATAAATGCAAGCTACAGGAAATTTTCAACAAATATATTCAAAATTAATGTATGGCACAAAGATGGCATAAATTAACTGAGGATAATCCATAAGCCCGGGCTTCAGAATGTAAGAGCACTGAGTAAAGAGATTTCGATTTCACGTTTGGTTTTCAAGCAATGTGGTTTTCAATTTTAATCAAGTTAAAGCTTGACAGAGCACTTAGAGACTCTGAGTGAATGGCATATTTCTGACAACTACTTTTCAATGAGACTAAAAATGCTGTCTCTGTATTTGCCCAACTTGAGATCTGACGGCATTTGCTATTTTATGCATCCCGCGTATTTCAGAGCAGAATTCAGGGGTTTGCATATAGAAGATGACCTTTCTGTTTTATTTGGGAGTGGGCGTAGGATGGGGTGGGAGAGGAAAGGGATGGGCTGTCCAACTCTTCTGGTCCTAAGGAGTTACCTTCCTTGGACTTGTTTTCTGAGCCTTGATCACCAACTGTAACACCGAGATTTCTCGGGAAACATTCACCTACTTACTTATCTATGATCCTACCTTCCTCCCTCCCTCCCTACCTAGCCACACACCTAAATTCAGAACATCACTGTTTGCCTTTATGTCATTAACAAAATCGCCTGCTATGAACTTCAACTCTGCTGAAGGAGATTCCAGCCCTCTGTCTGGGTGGTTGCAGCCATAGAGTTGTAAAATGCCAGTGTTGAAAGTGATCTCAGAGATCATCAGATGCAAGCCCGTAATTATCAACAGAAGAGGAAAGTAAGGATTAGAGAGAAGAATTACTTAAAATCCTGAGATAGCATTTGGCAGAGAAGTAAGGACTTGATTGCTAAACCCTTGGGTCACACTATTTAGAGACAAGAGTGACACCTGATATACCAGCGAAAAAACTAAAACAGTAAAAGGTGAATAAATTGTATCTTCAAGTCTGAAATATTACTAGAACTCAGGGATGCTTGACTCCTTCATCCCATTTGGGGCTTCAATGTGGTGAGGAGTGGTGGTCTAATGGGGAGGGATTGAGGAGTCTCAGGGATTTAGGGGTGTATTAATTATGTTTTAAAATTTTCTCTACTTTATAGTAGTTCGACATCTTGGTAGGGGAGGGAAGGGTTCTTGGCTGGGGAGAGACGACCCCTCCCAGAGCTACTCATTCCTAGAGAGAGTAAACAAATTGCCAACAAGCCCACCTTCCATATACAGACCAACCAATCCCAAGTCCATATCCTAACCACCAGCTGTATCTAACTTACACACCAAGCTAGTCTTTACTCTGCCCTAAATCAACCCAAGGCTGGGTACAGGACAACTAAGGATAGCCCCATCCCTCAAGGCCCACAAGAATTACTCAAACTAGCCATTCTTAAGCTGTTTCCCCTGCTCCGCCTTGCCTTTTCCAGGAAACCCAATAAAGGCTTTGGTTCCAGCTTTCGCCTTCCTCCTGTTTCTGCATTTTGCCCGATCTGGTGCTTCCCCTGCGACCCTGCATGGCATACTGTGCCTCTCAATTCTAGGGACCTGTAAGTAACGGTAAACTTATTGTAAATAGCACTGTCCTCTCTGTATCATCCATCAGTCACCTTTACAAATTAACACCCAGATACAGACCAACAGAACCCGGTTACTGGTCTTGCCAACTGCCTACATTTTTAAAAGGAGAAATTTGGGCCATATGATTTATTTCTTAAAGCTCTCTCTAGCTTGGTAAGTCTATGACTCTCGGTAGAGCAACCTGAATTCTGCACCCTACACCCCTGTCCAATTCACCCCATTTCAACAGACAGTGAGGCTGGCAGCAGTAGAGGAATTGCATGCTAGCCAAACCACTTATTATAAAAGCACATCTCATACCTGCCTTGGTGGTAAAATGGGCAAAGAAAGGAAATCGTTTCAGGAAATCTAATTGCATTAAGGAGCTGCTCCAGAAAAGGGTCTTGGCTTGACAATCTACCCAGAAGACTCATCTTCCGTGACAACAAACAATTCATCAGAGAAAATTTGCACAACCACAACCCAATTGTACTGGTTGACAGCAGGTTCCCCAAACTGCATGTGGACCATTCTAATGGCTGGAAAGGCGCAAATGGTGTGAAACCATTTCACAATGACTCAGATGGAAGTTCAGTACCAGCCCTCACTTTAAGATGGCCAGAACATGTGAAGAGAGCCCAAGAAGGGTTAATTTAAACCGTTCAACTTCTGAGGCACACAGTAAGGGAGAACTTAACTTGGGAACGTTGGAGTTTTGGTGTGCAGGGCAATGATGTACCCGCTTTTAACATTAGCAGCTATGTCGCAGCAGTGACAGCATCATTTAATAGGGCCATAAGAGATGTAACTACAAGAGACCAACATTGTCCTTAGACAACAAAACAGGGCCATTTCTGAAGCAGAACTAAAGCTGAGAATCATGGCTTTGTGTCAATTTATTTTTCATGTCGCTGGAAACCATGCTTAAGGCTAACACTGGGTCAAAGAAATCTCTCAAGATATTTGAAAGAAGGCATGATGCAAAAGCATAAGAATGATACATTGGACTTTGGGAACTCAGGGGAAAGGGCAGGAAGTGGCAAGGGATGAAAGACTACACATTGGGTCCAGGGTACACCGCTCAGCTGATGGGTGCGCCAAAATCTCAGAAATCACTAAAGAACTTATTCATGTAACCAAACACCACCTGTTCCCCAATAACCAGTTGAAATATAAAAATAAGATATGGGCGGCGGGGTGTGGTGGCTCATACCTGTAATCCCAGCACTTTGGGAGGCCGAGGCGGGCAGATCACGAGGTCAAGAGTTCAAGACCATCCTGGCCAACATGGTGAAACCCCATTTCTACTAAAAATGCAAAAATTAGCTGGGCGTGGTGGCGCGCGCCTGTAGAGCCAGCTACTAGGGAGGCTAAGGCAGGAGAATTGCTTGAACCCAGGAGGTGGAGGTTGCAGTGAGCCGAGATTGTGCCACTGCACTCCAGCCTGGCGCCTGGCGACAGAGTGAGACTCTGTCTCAAATAAATAAATAAATAAATAAATAAGATATGGGCAGCAAAAGGCAGATTAAAGGGAATGGGGGCAGGGACACTCTGCTTAAGAAAAATTTTGGAAAACTTGTGTTTTACTTCCTGTGACATGTCTTAAAAGTCAAGTACGGAAAACTCCAGAAACTAATTACAGTTAATTGAAATGTTACTACATAATGGTGTCCTTACTCTTATCACTTTGGGTTGAATTATCATCACTCAGCAACGTCTCTCTCCCTATTCATTTTTCTCTAATTTATATAAATCCTAAAGATCAATAGAATGTTGGGTTTTTTTTTTTTTAACGAAGTTTTGCTTTGGTCGCCCAGGCTGGATTGCAATGGGACAATCTCGGCTCACTGCAACCTCCACCTCCCAGGTTCAAGCGATTCTCCTGCCTCAGCCTCTGGAGTAGCTGGGACTACAGGCACTGCCACCAAGCCTGGCTAATTTTTGTGTTTTTAGTAGAGATGGGGGTTTCGCTATGTTGGCCGGACTGGTCTCAAATCCCTGACCTCAGGTGATCCGCCTGCCTCGGCCTCCCAAAGTGGTGGGATTACAGGTGTAAGCCACTGTGTCCAACCTGAACGTGGGGTTTTATCTTCTTCATTGTGTGCCATAGGTAAGAATGCAGGATGGACGTGCAGAAGGAGATGAATGCCATGCATGCAACACCTATGCTATGAGCCTGAAAGCATCCATGGACCCAAATAAAATGCAGTCTGTTGACAATGACCCAAACTGTGATTTGCCTGGTGACTGAATAATGACCCAATATCCGTATTTTCCCAGTGAATCAATTTTTTCCAGTGAACATATGGAGCCAGGAGCATACTTTGAACTTGGATGTGGAGTCTTTAAGAAAGAAGAAAGCAAACATTTATGGCTTTGTGAGCTGAATATGCTTAAGTAGACAAAAGCGATATTCAGCCAGTGATCTAATTGACATTTTACTTGGGCTAGAGAACTGGGGCCGGCCCAATGGCAGGCAAATTCATTTTCCAAAGGTCATGGGGTTGGCTGCTGGTGATTCGTTGCTGCAAGATATCTCAGGGCTGGTCAAGGCCATAATCAGAAATGCCTGTGGAATACCAATAATTTCCCTCATTCAAAACTGACAGCCACAGCCGTGGGTCAATGTGGTTGTACTTATGCAAATGGTAATGATCATGGTTTCCAGTTATGGAGGGTCAACAGTGGCAGAGACAGAGGCAGCGTGGGGCATGGCCAGTTCAGAGTCCTGAGAGTTCTTGCTGGGAAAGTGAGCTCTGGCATCAGATGCCAGGGAATCAAGTGAAACAGGGCCCCTCCCATTCTTTGGGCTGAGTTCAGATGGATGTCTTTAACTCATAAAATTGTTTCATATTACACAAATATATGCACATGATAAAAGAAAATCCAGAGAGAGTATAGAATGGAAAGCAACATGCGTCTGCCCCATCCCCCAAGTTGTGAAGTTTGCCTTTCCAGAAGCAGTTACTGTCAGTTTCCTATGAATTTGTCCAAAAATATTTCACATACATAAAAGCTTATGTGGGCCGGGTGCGGTAGCTCATGCCTGTAATTCCAGCACTTTGGGAGGCTGAGGTGGGTGGATCACTTGAGCTCAGGAATTTGAGACCAGCCTAGGCAACACGGTGAAACCCCACCTCTAAAAAAAAAAAAAAAAAAAAAAAATTAGCTGGATGTGGTGGCATATGCCCATAGTCCCAGCTACTGCAGGGGCTGAGGTGGGAGGATCGCTTGAGCCCAGAAGGTTGAGCCGCAGTGAGACACTGCATTCCAGACTGGCCGACAAAGTGAGACCTTGTCTCAAAAAAAAAAGGCACATGTGAACAAATACAAGCATAATGCTTTAAAAACACAAATGGTAAAACGCTGTACAGACCATTTGCACCTAGTTTTCTCATTTATGAGCTCTGGATATGTTTCGTATTATATATAAAGATCAACCTCATTCCTTATAACTACTCTCCAATAGTTCGGTGAATGAACATACCATGATTCATTTGACTTGGGTCCTATTTTGGTGGGACATTAAGTAGCTCCCAAGACATTTTCTCTGCAAATAACACTTAACCTAAACATCTCTGGGGACTTGACTGAGATTATGTTTAAAGTAAACATATAAAAGTTAAATTGATAGATTGAAGAGTATGTGTATTTTCAACTTTGGCAGCTGTTGCCAGATTGTCTGTTGAGGGGGTTACACCAATTGGCACTGCCACCATCAGTGTAAAAGACGGCCCCACACCCTTGCCAATTCAGTGTCCTCTGAATTCTTACCAAGAACTCAAGAAAAAAATCTAATCACGTCTAAATTTCATGGGAAGAAGTTGAATAAGCCATCTGAAGCCAAGATAGCCATGGCCCATACATACTGATAAGAGCGTTCTTTTCAATTTACACTGTCTTTCTAAGACAATGGGATAGAGGACGGGTTTTCCCTACTCTGGTATTTGCCATCATTGGTGTTAAGTAATGTTTGGTCATTGTAGAAATATTAGAAACCAGATAAAGAAAAAATATAAAATCACTCTTAGGTATTTACACGAGGTTAAATGAAAACCTGCGTTTGCACAAGGACTCATATAGTTCAATGTTGATAGCAGCTTTATACATAATAACCCAAACTTGGACACAACCCAAATGCCCATCAACAGGGGAATGGATAGACACACTGAAGTATATTCACACAGTGGAATACTACTCAGTAGTAACAAAGAACAAATTACTGACAATATAACTTAGGGTGACTTTCAAAATACTATGCTAAGAGAAAGACACTAGCTACATAAGGCAACATACCATGCGATTCCATTTCTTTCTTTTTTTACAAAAAAAAACCAGAGTCCCGCTTTTGTTGCCCAGGCAGGAGTACAGTGGCACTATCTCAGCTCACTGCAATCTCTGCCTCCTGGGTTCAAGCGATTGTCCTACCTCAGCCTCTGTAGTAGTTGGGATGACAGGCACCACCAGCTAGTAGTTGGGATGACAGGCACCACCAGCACACCCAGCTAATTTTTTTGCATTTTTAGTAAAGACGGGGTTTCACCATCTTGGTCAGGCTGGTCTTGAACTCTTAACCTCAGGGGATCTACCTGCTTCGGCCTCCTAAAGTGCTGGGATTACAGGCGTGAGCCGTTGTGCCGGGCCTATGTGATTCCATTTCTATGAAATAGTTCTACAGGCAAAACTATAGTGACAGAAAGCAGATTGCTGTTCACCAGGGTCCGTGCATGGGAGACAGGACTGACTGAAGACAGAAGGACATTTTGGTGGTGATGACATGGCTATTCACTGGTCAAAATAAATGGAACTGTATAGATAAAACGGATGCATTGTTTAGATAGATTAAACCTTAATAAAGTTGATTTTAAAAATAAAATCATCCAAATTCCTATCACTTACAGTTGAGAATTGCTACCATTTGGTTTATTTCCTTCAGACTTTTTTCCCCTTGCAAATATATACATATATAAAACCATATTCAAACTTTTAAATGTACCTTCCATTTTATTTAATTAAATGGGAACATATGATTTGATCACCTGCTTTGTTAAACAAAATACTAATATATTGGTTAGATTCTTTGATGGTTTAATTCCTTATCTCAAACTGTTTTCTCATTTCTAATTAAACAGCTTCACCTTCCCACCTACCCCAACTGTGATACGGTAATCCAATTTGAGGAAGCTCTGTGAGTCTTGGGATCTCTTTTTCAAGATAGCTTTTTGCTTCTCTCTACAAGACATGTGGATTGAACTCGCAGCCTAGCCAGGGTCCCATTTCCAAGGTGCAGGTAGAGTCAGCATTAGCTGAAAGCCAACCCAGACTCCATCCTCAGCTTGTAGGGTACTCACAGGTAGAAACCCAAAAAGGCTCCAAAGAGAACCAGAGGTCCTCCACCCTCCACTGTCTGGGAGAAAGGCCTCAAAGTAACTGAAAGGGAGGCTTTGTTCTTTGCCTTTGTTACAGATGAGGCCCTCCCACATTCTCCAATCCATTGCCGTGATGTGGGACCTCCTTGGCTGACAACATTCCAAGGGATTGACAAATTAGGAGCAACAAAGGCTTGGATATTAAGCACAAAAGACTCAATGTAAGCCACAACCATCGCCTATCCCATCCCCACTCCCCGGCAGATGCTGAACAGCACACAGGAAAATCCAACACAGACAACAGACACTTGCCTTACGTGCATGGAAGTTCCCCCCCTTTTATTCTCGGGCCTCTTCGCTCTCACTTTTATTCTGAATTGATTTACCCCAATTGTTTTAAACACTGTTAACAGTGAGTCAGATTAATGTAGGTTCATATTGTCACTCTTCTGTGTGACCTTGGACAAACCACCTAACCTTGCTAAGTCCGTTTCTTCATCTTTTAAAGAGGGATAATCCCACCAACCCCACTGTGTTATTACAGCAATAAAATGATACAAGAATATTTAACATTTGAAGTGCTTACTGTGTGTTAGTGCTAACTCTTTTACAAACATTATCTGCTTTAAGTACTACCCTTAGTCTCCATGAAGAAACCAAGCTTAATAGAGAAGTTAGCAATTAGCTCGGGACTAGTGGGGAAGCTGAGACTCGAACCCAGATCTCTCATTTCAATGCCAAGTCTGTATTCAGTATGCCAGTGGTTCTCAAAAGTTACAGAATCCGCCGTGGAGTGGCTTAAACATGCAGATTCCTGGGCCTTGACCGGAAATTAGGATTCAGTTAGTTGCTAACAGGGCTCAGGAAACTGCATTTTAAATAAAGTCTGGGAGATTCTGGAGCAGGTGGTTTTCAAACCATACGGAAATATTGCACATGGCTATAATGAAACCACACAATTATCACTTTACCATTGTGACTTTAAAAAACAAATCGAGAAAAATTCTAGAGTAGGCCAGGGAAGGGAATGGTAGGACTTCTGAGTCGTTGACTCTACTTGGTTCTCAAAGAACGGGCAATCAATGACAGAGTCGAGAATGTGCTGGTGACAGAGAGGTACAGAGACGTGGATGCACTGAGTAAAGAATCCATCTAAATAAACAATAATGAGTCAAGCTAAAGAATGTGTTGGTCCCTTGGTATTTGGAGTCTTTGGGATGTTTCAGTGAAAATGACCAGTGGTATGTGACTTTGAAGAAGTAGGGCAGAGTTCAGTCACTTCTGGAACATGCCAGAGCCATATCCTCATGTAGCACTCCAGTTCCTGGCAGAGTGTTCAGCCTCAAATGTAGCAGAAAGGGAAGTTCAAGTCCAGGGTCAGTGCTCTGCTTTGTGCAATTAGCAACGGTCCATGTGAATTGGTTTTGGGAAGATCTGCTCCCAAATTTGCCTCCCTCAAGCCTTCTTGATTGCCACCATTAGAGTCACTTTTTCAAGGCCTTTGCAGGCCGTTGGATTTTAACCGGTTTAAGGGATATGGCATTGAGACTTGCCAACATATTAGCAAGATTATTGACACCTGCAGCTGTAGGAAAAACCACCAGAATCTTCTATTCATTTCCTTGGTCTGCAGCAGGGACTGGGAGGCCTGACCTATATCAGAGGCCGGTGGCTGAATGAGACCCACAGGCGACTGGATTTGGCCAGCACAGTATGGACACTTAGTGCTTAAGAAGATTTTGCATTAGGTGCCAACATCTTGAAATCAGACAATTTCCCATAAAATTTCCCATTTTAAATTTCTTGTTTTTGAATCAGAGAAAATCCCAAGACTGCCAAACCAAACCCCAGAACTCTTCCGCTCCTCTAACCCCACAAGCCAATAGCGCAACTGTAGGATAATTTTTCTGTGCATCAATGAAGGATAAAGGCTGCATCAGGATGGGTGTGCAGAATATTAACACTGTATTTATTGAGCATCTACTTTGTGCCAAGCTCTACCCTAAGTCTTTTCCACGTGTCCCCTCATTTGACTGATTTAGTTTTTGAGCCAGGTCTCACTGTGTTGCCCAGGCTGGAGTGCACTGGTGCCAGTACGGCTTGCTGCAAGTTCAAACTTCTGGGCTGAAGCATTCCTCCCACTTCAGCCTTCCTAGCAGCTGAGACTATAGGTTCATTTAACTTTCATATTAAAAAGTATGGCTTGGGCTGGACGCGGTGGCTCACACCTGTAATCCCAGCACTTTGGGAGGCAGAGGTGGGTGGATCATGAGGTCAGGAGTTCGAGACCAGCCTGACCAACATGGTGAAACCCCATCTCCACTAAAAACATAAAAATTAGCTGGGTATGATGGTGCATGCCTGTAATCCCAGCTACTCAGGAGGCTGAGGCAAGAGAATTGCTTGAACCTGGGAGATGGAGGTTGCAGTGAGCCGAGATTGCGCCACTGCACTCCAGCATGGGGTGACAGAGTGAGACTCCATCTCAAAAAAAAAATTATGGCTTGGTTAAGGGTTAATTATCCTTATTTTATTGAAAAGGAAATGAAGGCTCAGGGAGGAGAAGCAGCATGCCCAAGATCACCAGCTTGCAAAGCAGAAAGAGAAAAACTCAGCTATCCTATTGGAGAACAGGGTCTTTCTCGGATAAGAGGTGGGCTGGTAGCTCTTCCTTTAGGATGGTTCCACGTATCAGTGGGACTCCCTAGAAGCTTGCAGGACGAGTGAAGCAAACCTGCTGCTGACAGGAGAGCACACACTATGTTTAAGAGGGAAGCTGCCACTCAGCTCAGCCTGCTGTTGCCAGGCAGGACTGGATGCGTTTCATTTCCCCAGAGAAGCTAGAAATTCACATTTTCAAGCAAAATTCACTGATGTTTGAAATCCCATCAGAAGAAAATCAAACTTGTCTGGAGGCGGGATTTAGACCACAGTTTTTGCCTTTCATTAAATACTTTGCGAAGCTTAGGCAGCATAGCCTAGCGAGTGGTTCAGGTTCTAGGCTCTAGATGTAAACTCTCTGAGTCCAAGTCCCAGTTCTGCCACTCATTGACTATGTGACCCTGGGTCAATCATTTCACTTTTGTGTGCCTCTGTTTTTATCATCTGTAAACTGGTGATGGTAATCATTAGGTTGTTATGAAGATTAAATGAGATAACAGGTAGAAATTAATAAGAATTCTGTCTGATACGTAGTCAGGGCTAGATAAAACCTTATTGCCTACTAAAAAGGAATGTTTCCGGCGTCATTCCTTCCTTGACACAGCCTCTGTTTATTTGGTGTCCATGTGGGCAGTGGGGAGATACGACCATTTGGGGGTAAATTATGGGGCTTAGTACTTATCTCAGACAAATACCCCATCCCTGAGCCCAAGAAATGTTGTCTCTATTAGCAGAAAAAGGAGCACAACCTTAAAAACAGAATGCTAATTAGCTGGGAAATCTCAGAACTGCCACTGGACCATGTGCCGTGTATAACAAACCTCATCCACTGCGTACTTATCTGTCTGGCTAGGAAGTTTTCCTGGCAGACACAGTACCCAAGAACTGATCATTGGCATTTAAAAGTAATTTAGGTTTGCGCGCTTGTGCCTGGGGACTGGTTATACAGAGAGCTTTAAAGGAGAATGTTAACAATGGCAAATAATAGCTGTCGGTGTAAATGGACACATCGTAACACGTCCATTTACAGAGCTGAATGCTTGCGGCAGACACGGAAGTGCTCTGCGCCGGCACGGCAGGCGCTATGCATATGGATGTGTCAGTTCTGATACAAGTCTCCTCTGAAACATCCGTTCCAATAAAAGACCCACACGTACCATGAGCATTATTGCGGCAGAGATCTCAGACTCTGAAAACCTCTGTCCTGCACGCTGCACAAACAACTTATTTATTCATCCAGCAAATATTTTTGATCCCTGGCTGACCACGTCTTCATGAGAGTCTCTAAGAATTATCTATCCAGCACTGGCTGTTTCCCCCAGATGCAAAGTAGTTTAATCTGGGGCTACGAGAAGGAAGGGAGATTGGGCAAGAAAGCCAGTTAAACTTAGCCCTGCTGCAGAAATCCGTAACCAGTCCCAAGGATGTCTGAAAACTTTCAAAAGCCCTAAGCCCCATTCCAGATAATTACCCCCGAGTCAACACCCCACTCTTCACCTTTCCTTCCCTCCCACAGCGAGCCCACCTCAGACCCTCAACCTCGGAGTCAAGCTTCCAAAGTCCAGCTCTGAGTCCAGAGACCTGGTGTTATCCCGATTTTCTTTTCTGCTGTCCCTACCTGGTGCTGGCTTCTTGACCCTGACACTGCGTTTTATCTCAATGACAAAACCCAGCTCCTCCCTGGTGGAAGATGGCCTCAAAGAATCATCAAACTTTGCAATCGGAGTAGACCTGAAAGATTATTTATCAAGTCCAGTGATTTTTTTCTAGCCTTTTTCTCCCCACTAGGCTGTTCGTGACACAAAATCTCATGTTGCACACTCATGTCTAAAAGAGGCTATTTAAATCTTTATCACTGTTGAAAAGTAACTTTTTATGTAAGGGCTCTCGAAGCAGCAGCAGAGTTTCTCAGAACACAATGTGAAATTCACTGATTTATTTTAATAGAAGAGGAAATCCAGATGACAGGGTTGGGTGACAGCCTGAGGGTGGCTCTAGTACTGGTTTCCTGTGGCTGCTATAACAAATTACCACAAACCGAGTGTGTTTTAACACAACATGAATGTATTGTCTTAGAATGCTGGAGGTCAGAAGACCTAGATCAGTTTCACTCCACTCGTGTCAAGGTGTCGGCAGGAATGCGTTCCTTCTGGACGCCCCGGGGGTCAATCTGTTTCCCTGTCTTTTCCAGGACTGGGGCTGTCCTCCTTCCCCGAATCACATGGTCTTTTCTCTCTCTTTGCTTCCAGCACATGTCTTTTTTTCTTATAAAGACCCTTCTGATTACATTGGATCCCCTCAAATAATCTAGGATAATCTATCCATTTGAAGAACCTTAATTCGTAATCCTTTTTGCTATGTGGAGTACATATTCACATATATTAGAGATTAGGATGTAGGCATTTTCAGAGGAGCCATTTTTCAACCTACCCTAGGCAGGCAGTGGATAATAGCAGTGCTGGGACTCCTGGGTTCTTTTGGTACTTGCCATGTCTTGGTGGGGACAAGAGGAAGGGGCAGGGCAGGGAAAATGCACCATCTTTTTCCCTGGCCTACCTTATACCTAGCCCATTAGAAGCCATATGCCAGAACAGGTCAGCCCCACCCAAAGAAATAACAGAAGGAGTGATGAATTAAATATCTTTACTAGTTAGGGAGGGTCATCGCAGAGCCAGGAAACTAGAAATATGACTTTTTCTTTGGGTACACATTATTCTAGAAAGGGAAGATTTAGCCTCTCAGATATGATAACCTGGGCTAAATTAATTCTCGGAGACGGAATAAAAGCAGCAATAATAATTATTACTCTTCATAACAACATCATAAAGGCGGATAATATCATTTCCACTTAACATATGGGGTAACTGAGGCTAAGAAGGAGGTATGCAATTTGCTCACGATCCAAAAGGTGGTAAGAACCAGGGTTGGACTCCAGGCACTTGTGACCCAGGGTCACATAGTCAAATTAACCATTATGTCAGCCTCCTCAGAGCTTATATGGGGAGCACAGCTCTAGGACCGGGGAGGGTCTTTGGACCACTGGTCTTTTCTCTGAAGCAGAGACTTTTGTGTTCACACACCTCACACTATGGCTGGGAGGTTGGGTCAGGGCTTGGCTGCCCTGCTGACTTGCTCTATGCACTTTGACATGCAGGAGTCACTTACCCTCTTTCAAAGAAGAAAAAGGAGACTCTTATCTGACAGTATGAAAAACCAAATAAATATAAGCTGTTGTGAAGATGAAAGAATTTACCTGCACGTTTAAAGCTCACACTTTAGGGCTCAGGGGAATGGAAGGAAGGATGAATAGGTGGGACACAGGGAATTTTAGGACACTGACACTATTCTATATAACACTGTGATAGTGGCTACATGTCATTACACACTTGTCAAAACCCATTCAATGTCCAAACCAAACAGTGAACCCTAGTGTAAACTAGGGACTCTAGTTAATAATGTATCAATATTGGCTAAGCAGTGGTAACAAACATCCCACACTAACCAAGGTGTTAAGAGTAGGAGAAGCCGTATGGCTGTGTGCTGCGGGTATATGGAAACTTCTACACATTCCACTCAGTTCTTCTGTAAACCGAAAAATGCTCTAAAAATATAGTCTATTAATTTTTTTTAAACTTCATACTATCTTTTCTTCTTTCTTTCTTTTTTTGAGACGTAGTCTCGCTCTGTTGCCCAGGCTGGAGTGTGGTGGTGTGATCTCAGCTCACTGCAACCTCCGCCTCCTGGGTTCAAGCAATTCTCCTGCCTCAACCTCCCAAGGGGCTGGGACTACAGGCACATGCCATCATGCCTGGCTAATTTTTTGTATTTTTCATAGAGATGGGGTTTCACCATGTTAGCCAGGATGGTCTCAATCTCCTGACTTCGTGATCTGCCCGTCTCGGCCTCCCAAAGTGCTGGGATTACAGGCATGAGCTACTGCGCCTAACCTGAAGTTCATACTTTCAGACAATCTTGATGGTCTTCGTGGAAGTTCTGTCCCAGTTGTGACCTTCACAGCCTGCTCTTACCTTGAGTTTTGGATAGTACTGGAAGCCAGAAATGCTTTCTCAACATTCCCCATGGATCTGTCTGTATCTGCTGTTTCCTTCAAGGCATCCCCCCATACTTAGAAATCTCAGGGTTTTTCCTGGCCAGTCACTCAGAACAACACTGCCTGAGAGTCCACGCTAATCTTGGGATCCTGTGGTAGCCTTGCCATGACCAGCTCTGTGGCCTTGGGAGAGTTTCTGAATTTGAGCCTCAATTTCCACCTCTACATCTAGAGGATAAACAACTTTTCTCCAGTGATCCTGCAAGACTGTTGTGGTAATTAAACAGGATAATACATATGGTCAGGCATAGTGACTCACACCTATAATCCCAAAACTTTGGGAGGCCAAGCAGGAGGATCACTGGAACCCACTAGTTCAAGACCAGACTGGGCAATATGGCAAAACTCTGTCTCTACAAAAAAATGCAAAAATAGCTGGGTGTGGTGGCTCGCACCTGTAGTCCCAGCTACTTGGGAGGCTGAGGCAGAAGGACTGCTTGAGCCCAGAAGGCAGAGGCTGCAATGAATCAAGATGGCGCCATTGTACTCCAGCGTGGGTGGCAAAGCAAGATTTACTTTCTCTCTCTGTCAAAAATAAGATAATGCATATGAAGGCTGAGTGCAAACCAGAAACCAATGTACAAATGTGAGGCACATCGTTTCTCCCTCTTGGACTCCTCACTAGCATTTTCTCCATTTTCTAGACTAAGAGGTATTGAGACACCTGCCGAAGCTCACACAGGTAGTAAGAGGCAAAGCTGAAAAAAAAAAATCAAACCTGATTCCAAAACTCATACTTTTAATCACTATATTCACTTGGACCCAATAAGTAAAGACTCAGAACATCAGTAGATACTAGAGTCTCAAAGTGTGATCCCACGTTAACACTCCTCTCCTCCTAAGTCCCTGACATCTCTCTTTGGAGCTAAAAATCTCCAGGTGAAGACTCAGTCCAATGGCAAACATCTCCTGAGACCCCTGACACCTACTTTGAGGGGGTGAGAATCACTGTGTCTTCTTGCCAGGGCATATGAAAGACAGAATTCTATTTTATAAGCTTGTTTTAAACACCTTCCTTGCCATGTATTTCGTGCTCAAAGGGGTTAAATATCTGTGATGAGTTAAAAAAAAATTGGTCCACAAATCAAATTGTCTCAGTCAATACACTTTAATGCTGGATTACAAATAATGGTCTCCATTATCCTGAAAAAATCATGAATGCTTCTCTAGGCTGCTTCCTGCTGCCTTGACTTTATTCTTCTTTGATAGGATATAATCACGTCCCTTCATTCATTCAGAGTTTTAGCTGTTCTCTAGAAATGGGAGTCTCTTTGTTCCGTTAAGTCATTTATTCCTTTGCTTATTGTTTATTGAGCATATACTATGTACCAGGTATAGGACTAACTCTTGAAAATAGAACAATGAACAAGGAAGGCTCACTGTCTCCTTTTACATAACTTACAAGCTACAGGAGGAGGAGGACAGCTGAGTAGACAGTTATGACTCAGGAGGAGTGTTTTAGTAAATAGGCAAAGCCTGCCAGGGGACCTGTTGTACTCTCTATGAAACTGTGTCATCTTGGCCTAGAAGAAATTCTACTTGTCACCAGTGTAACTTCCAATCCTAGACAGAATTTCTGGGATGGGGCATTTACCACCTCTCTCTCCTTGCCTATAGATAAGGCTCTATTATGGTTTATCAGACTAATGGAGTCAAATCTACCTATTTCTTCTATTTTTCTCATTTCAGGAAATTTAACTGATCAACTGGTATTTATTGAGCACTTATGCTATTGGTCCTGGGGCAAATGGAGAAGAGTGTCCTGGGGAAGGCTTATCGTGTGATATATGCCTGCTGTCTGTCTCCCCCTGCAGACAAAAATTCACAAGAGCAGGACCCTGTCTTACTCGTCTTTCTTATGTTTAAGATGTTCTTCAGGTCTGAGAAAAGGGTTCAGTGATAATCTGTGTAAGGATGAATGGAAAAAAGGAAGAGTGGGAGAAAGGAAGGAAAGAAGGGAGAAAAAGGGGGAGAAAAGGAGGGAGGGAGAGGCTGAAAGGGAGGGAAAGAGAAGAGGGAGGGAAAGAGGAAGGAAGGAAGAGAGAAGGGGAAAAGAAAAAGGGAGAAGAAGGAAGAGGAAAGGGAGGGAGGAAGAGAGAGGGAAGAAGAGAAGGAGAAGGGTGGAAAACAGGAAGGAAGGGAGGGAGAGAAAGAAGAAGGAAGAAAGAGAGGGAAGGAGGGAGAAACAAAAGGGGGAGGTGGCTGGGCATTGTGGCTCACGGCTGTAATCCCAGCGCTTTGGGAAGCCAAGGTGGGTGGATCACCTGAGGTCAGGAGTTCGAGAGCAGCCTGGCCAACATGGTATAAAATACAAAAAAATTTGTATTTTTTGTACTAAAAATACAAAAAATTAGTCAGGTGTTGTGGCAGGCGCCTGTAATCCCAGCTAGTCAGGAGGCTGAGGCGGGAGAATAGCTTGAACTCCAGGAGGCAGAAGTTGCAGTGAACTGAGATCGTGCCACTGCACTCCAGCAAAACTCCATGTCCAAAAAAAAAAAAAAAAAAAAAAAGAAGTGAAATGAAGAAGGGAGACAGGAAGAAGGGAAGGGAGGAAAACAGGAAGGAATGAGGGGGAAGGCAGGATAAGAGGGAGGAAAAAAGGGAGAGAGCAGGGTGGAGGGAGGCAGGCAGGCAGCTAGACCCCTTTCTTTAGATAGCATTTTTGGGGAGCACTCAGCAAACCGGGGCCCAGTGCAACTTCCTCTAGCAGCACTTCTGAACCTGACGCTCTCAGCTAGGAATGCTAAGCAGGAAAGGCTGCGAAACTTGCTGCACTTGGGAAGACGATAAATCCGCACGGCCCTGCCTCAAATGAGCAGATTTTCCTAAATCCCCCTTCAAGATGCAGCACTCCATTTGTGACAAGAGCCAGGCACTCTTCTGCGTCAGAGCCCGCAAGCACTGAAGTCCACTCTGCCTCTGCTTGATGAGCCCTGGTAACAGTCACTCAGTTCCCCCCCCAGCGAGCAGTCCCTGCAGTTTGACTCTGCCTTTTTAGCTCCATTTTACCTGCTTGATTTAGGCCCCTGTGATTTCTGAACAACTGTACACGTCTCCTCACTGCCCACACAGCTTCAGTCTCTGCCTCTCAGCCATCCACCCTCCCCACTGCTGCTGGAGCTGTTTTTCTTAAGTGAAAATCTGATCATGCATCTCCTCTATTAGAAACCCCTCGGTGAACCCCCATTGCTCTATGGGTCCTGGGGTTCAAGCTGCTCCCTCCCTGCGCCTCCTCACCTCCCTAACCTCATTGCTCTTTATTGCCTCTCCTGCTAGCTACACTCCAGCCACAGATCTCTGACATGATCAGCTCTTTCACACACCTCTGTCCCTTTACATGTTAGTGACTTTTCACACACTGTTCCTTCTGACTGCAGTATCTTTTCCCTAGATGAACTCCTATGCATCCTTCAATACCCAACTCATGTCATTTCCTGAGTGAAGCCAGAAGCAGACCTGTCTCCCTGGGCTTCCACACACAGTTGTCCTTACCTCTAATGATGTCTTAACCCATGTCCTGTGACTGCTGGCTTACTAATTGACTCCCTCACTAGTAAACTTAATTTTGTCATCTAGAAAATGGGAGTATCATTAGACTGTGAGTTCTTCAGATGCAAGGAGCACTTTATTCTTTCCTGTAGTATATTATTATTGCGTATGCACACTATTATCATATATTATTTCTATAGTATGGTATATATAATTTTTATGGAAAACATTTTGACAATGTGTATGATTTCTGGTATGTAATAGGCTATTGGCAAAGACCTGTGAAATGAACAAACAAAGTCATTCTTTCGATACATTTTTAGTTCACTTTACTCTCTGCCATGAACCATTTGGGTACTGGGGATGCCACAGTGATTGAAGCAGGCAGGATATCTGTGTAAATGTTTGCTATGTGTATCCAGAGACAAGTGATAACAAGATAACATCCAGTAACAAGAAATAAACAAGATAATTTCAGAGAGTGGTAAGTGCTCTGAAGAAATATCACTGGGTGATGGGATAGAGAGGGAAGGCAGTGAGGGACAGCAAGCAACATTTGAGCTGGGACGTAAAGGATCAGAAGGAGCCGGCTGTGTGGAGGTCTGAGGGTGCAGCATCTTATGTTAAGGGAGCAGCAAGTGCAAAGGTCCTGGGGCGGGAAGGAGCTTGGGGTATTCAGGGGATGAAAGGGGCATGGGAAGCATGAGGTAAGCGAGAGCACTCAGCTCATGTACAGCCTTGCAGGGCAAGACCAGGAGTGTGGACGCTGCTCCAGGTGCAGGGACAAAACAAATGGCTGCCAAGATGAGCAGACAGAGATGCTTCCGACGGGAACGGGTGCTAGTGTCTCTCCCTGCACCTTCCGCACTCTCACATGAGATTACTGCCTGCTCACCGGGGCGGAGACAGTCCTCATTAATCTCAGGAAGCAGGAAGGCAGACGCAGGCGGTGCGTAACACAGCCTAACTAGAGAACACAAAGACTGCCTGCCCAGCTTTGTTTTGAAAGCGTCAATTCCAAATTCTGCTAGCTGGCAGAGACAGGGGTTATTGATTTTCCCTTCTGGAATGCATGTCCTACAGAGTCCTCGCAAATAGAAACTGAAAAACAGAGGAAAACATAACTGCTGAGAAAGACAGGGCAAGGGGACATTAAAAAAAAAAAAACACAATCTACACTGGTTTTTGTCTTTTTCTTATTATGCTCAGCGGGACTGTGGCTTGCCATCTCTCTTTTTTTCCCCAATTCATTTCCTTCGGTTCTATCTCTACGTCTTTCTATGATTTCTTTTTCTTTCTCTCCTTCTGTCTCTTTTTCACTGTGTCTTTGTCCAGTACCCAGCACAGTTTCTGCATAGAGCAGGCATTTCATTGTCGTGTGGTGAGTGTTAGTCTCTCTGCAGGTCAGTCTCTCAAGGGTCTCTTTCTCCATCCAGATCACTTTGTCCATCGAACTGCCTGTCTCTCTTTAAATACAGCACCTCCCGCCCTTTTAGGCAGGTAGTGAAGAATGGGACCAGCCCATTAAGCTTTCAGTAATTGCGTAGAGTGGCATCCCCAGATAATTACTTTCTCTTCTCTGGAGAAGCAGGAAGCAATTAGGGGCTTCCTTCTGCTGTCTGGAGGAGCAGGGCGTCCAGTCCCTTCATCGGGAGCATTATGCTAGTGGCTCCTCAGGTCCACAGGGCTCAGAGGCCACCTGTGTCCTTTCTCTTGGCGCTGATAAAAATTGCACGCTTGCCTACTTGCTCAAGTGAAAGGGACTCTGCTCTGCAGCAGCTTCTGTGATCATTTTATTATCCTGTTGCTGGTATGGCAGTGCGGAAAGGAACCTGGGTGGACACAAGTGTCTATGGCAAAGTTTAAAAGATGGTTGAATGTGTTACTGATGGTGTAGGTTAGTTGCAGAGGCCTAGGGCTAATTTTATCTGCTGACTTTTACCAAATTATATACACTGATGAAAACTGAACTTCATGTGGAAAATGTGGTTATCACAGTTTCTTCTTTTTTTTTTTTCTTTTTTTGAGACCGAGTTTCCTCATCTCCCGGGCTAGAGTGGAAAGGTGCGACCTCAGCTCACTGAAACCTCTGCCTCCCAGGTTCAAGCAGTTCTCCTGCCTCAGCCTCCCGAGCAGCTGGGATTACAGGCACCCACCACCATGCCTGACTAATTTTTGTATTTTTAGTGGAGACGGGGTTTCACCATGCTGGCCAGGCTGGTCTCAAACTCTTGACCTCAGGTGATCCACCCCCCCCCGCCTCCCAAAGTGATGAGATTACAGGCATGAGCCACCACGCGTGGCCACAGTCTTTTCCTTCTTGAAGGGAAATGTCAGTGCAAGCAAAGAAAATATATGTCAAAACTACAAAATTATTATTTTTTAAACCAGATCTTGATTTTCTCCCTTTAATAAAGCCTATGGTGTTACATGTAGGCCAGACTGGTTGTTATTTTACGTAGCATGCAGTTGAAAGCTGAATACGCCAGTAATTTATCTTCTACTCTCTCTTGAGGTAATAGTGGAATGGTGGAATTCCCTGAGCTCACACACGGTGGTGCAGCAGGCTCAGGGGCTGGGTGGTGGTTCTCAGCCTGATGACAGGATGTGCATCTCTGAGATTTAAAATTGCTATTTATCATTCACAAGGTAGACAATCTCCATAATTGAAGACTGGTAGTAGGAGGAGTGTTTCCTTAGCAGGTTTTATAGAAATTTAATTTGTGCTAAGTGTCTCCCATTTTCCATGTGCTGATGCATATTTAAACACACAGCTTCATTATCACCTCTGCCCAGATGCTTCCCTTCCATGAAGCATCAGATCCTCAGCTCAGGTCCTATGGTTCTAATTTCCTATACGACTTTTTCTCTTGGGCTATAAGATTATTTAGTCTAACTCCCTCTTATTAAAACCAAGGAAGCTGAGAACCAGAGACATGGCGTGGCTTTAGCAAAGTCCTTCAGCCAGCAGGAACTGGACAGGATGTCAGATCACGAGCTTCCTCACACAGAGAACATGCTCTGTCCACAATGCCCACAGAAGTCTTGACATCACTTCACATCCAATGTGATTACAACCCAGCTCAGGATCTTCCAAGCCCAGTTCTTCCTCCTGACCTTTCCATTTCTGTGAAGTGGATGCTTCAAGAAGACAGTGCTCACAGATTAATATTGCAATATCTTACACCCTGCTGTTTTCCCCAGAACTGGCACTTAGAAGGAACTCAAAAAATAGTTTGATGGATGTGTGAATGAATGACGATAAGAATTTGCCATCATCCTCTGTATTGTCTGAACTTGGAACCAATCATTTTTCACTTCTTTTTCCGTGGCCTCCAATAACTCACTGACCGCTAAGATCTGTTGATCGTGTCCCCAGGGACTGCCTACTTTGGACTCTTTGTCCTCTTCCTGCTGCTATCTCCCAAGAGAGAGCCTGAGAGAGATATAAGCCTGCACTCTCACATGGGACTACAGCCTCATCTCCTGCCTCGACCTTTCCTCTGCCACCTCCTCCTGTCCTCCGTTCCTCCTCGAGAATCAATGTTTTCATCATGATCTGTCCCAGGGCAAAAGCCATCAAATTTTCAGTGTCTACATCTAAAGCCCATGCCCCTTGCAGTCAAAGCTCTCCAGCAACAGGCTTCCACCTGTCTTTCTAACCCAATCACACACTCTTCTGCCTCAGATCCCTCCACTTCCATGAGATGTCTCTGCTGGAAACACAGTTTTATATAGTTTTGCCTTTGTACTTTGCATGTACTATTTTCATTATTTACTTTGTGAATCCTAACCACCATTCAGGCCCAGTGACAGTCTTCACTATTATAAGAAAGGAGTACCAAGCATAGGACTAAGTTATTCATGTACATTATTGTATTAACCTTCACAAAAACCCTATGAGGCCAGTCCAACTATCATCCTTATTTTATACGGTGGAAACCTAGGCTTAGAAGTGTCAAATAATATACTTAAGGTCACAGACTCAGAACCTAGAACTCATGGAATTCATAGATACTTCTATGAGACTGCCAAAACCATGCTTCTAACCACTAGGCTACCTTGCCTAAAGCTGTTTGTTCCTTCTGAGCTCTGACAGCCCCTCGCTACGTATAGCTACTCATTAGCCAACTTCCACGTTGACTGGCATTTTACTAAACACTGTCTTGTATTTACATGATTCCTGTCCCCAGTTACACTGTAAGCTACTGGAGAACATGAATTGTACTTCTAGGGCCTTAAGGGTCCTGCCTGACAAGTGCCTGCTGGCTGAACTGATTAGAAGTACACAGTACTCAATCTCCCTTAGGTGTTTTTGGTTAATTCATCCTTGAGGCAGTGAGTTCACTCCCCTTCCTTCTTTTCCCAGGCCCACCTGCTGATAGTGGGTATAAACAAAGAAAAGATCCTTGCTGGGTTCAGACTCCTGAGTAACACACATGTGCATGGCTTAGAGGGTGGGCTGATGGTGGGTGCTAGAGTGACTTAGGAGTCTGGGTTTACAGAATCTTGAACCTTTTAACTCCTGAGGGGTTTGTGTAGGTAGGGATATTATAAGGGGGGGAAAGGGATCCTGTAAAACAAAATCTGAGAAACCCTAGCAACTATTAAGAACTGTTGGCCGGGCACAGTGACTCACGGGTAATCGTAGCACTTTGCGGGTGGATCACGAGGTTAGGAGTTTGAGACCAGCCTGGCCAACATGGTGAAACCCCGTCTGTACTAAAAATAAAAACATTAGCCAGGAATGGGCATGTGCCTGTAATCCCAGCTACTCAGGAGGCTGAGGCAGAAGAATCGCTTGAACCTGGAGGCGGAGGTGGCAGTAAGCTGAGATCGTATTACTGTACTCCAGCCTAGGTGTCAGAGTGAGACTCCGTCTCAAAAAAAAAAAAAAAAAAAAGAACCATTGTGGGATTTACTCACTTTAACAATAAAAACATAGTTGGTAATTAACTGTACAGCCTTGCTTATACATCACTATAATATGTTCTTTTTGGTTAACTGATCCATTTAAAATTAGTATCATGAGATCTGACTGACATATCACTTTATATATGCAAAATGTTCTTTTGGGGTTCAATCATCAGAAAGCTGGCTGACCCTGAGTTAGTCACTGCCCCTCTCTGGGCCTCCATTTTCTTGCACCCTGACATTCTGGCAGGCTCATTAACATAGCTGTTTTGGTTCATGTGAACAGTCTTGAGTTCTTGGAATGCACAGAATAGAATGCTAGAAAAGTACTCTGAAATGTTAAAACTGACAGCTCAGGATGACAGAAGATCTCTCCTCATTTATTTAGTGGTTTTGAAGGTTTGGTTTTCTGCATCTTGTTTTCTTAGGAAGACACGTCAAGTCAGGAGGTTATTTCTTGTGAGAAGCCTACACCTGTCCTGCAAAGAAACTCCCATTCTTTGTGGCTGTGGCTGCTCCACGCCGCCCTCTCCTGCTCTTAGGAAAACACCCTCAGAAGCAGCAGGGAGCAGCCTCCTTGTCCTCCATCCCCTTGCAAAGTCCTGTCTGCTTCTCTGTTCCCTCCACCCACCCCCAAGACGCCTCTGCCCTCTTGTGTGCTCTGCATGTTAAACACCAAAAGCTTTCCGCTAAGGCCACAGGGGAGGCAGATAACCTGCATCTGGAAGCCATCACCAGCTGCCTTCGGTGTGCCAGTAAAGTAAAACCCCCGCATTCATTATAGGGAAAAGTGACAATGTCTTTTTTTAAGCCTCCCTTAAGACGTCTCAAATTGAATCTGGGGCTGCAGAGAAGGCTGCTGGGCAGAAGAAGTGCTTGCTCAGCCAAACCAGACCTTCCTCCCTACTCCTCTCCAAAAGCATGTTCTCACCCCATGGGCACAGTGATTTAGGTAGAAAATTCAAGGCACAGTCCTTGCAGGAGCCCAGGAGTCACACACAAGGGGTCAGTAGAAGCCAGGTAGGAAATGGTCAAAGTTTAAAAATGTCGTAACGGACGAGTCCTGCCTCTTGACCATGGTGACAGCTGCACGGATCTGCATGTGATGAAATCACACAGAACTACTCATGCCCGCCCTCGCACAGGTGCACACAAGTGAGCGCACGTGGAACGTGAAATCTGAAGAATAAGGTTTGTGGAGCGTACCAATGTCAGTTTCCTAGTGTCGATACTGTACTGTGGTTACATCAGATGCTACCATTGGGAGAAACTGGTTACCCGGACTTGTCTACTATTTTTTGAAACTTCCTGTGAATCAAAAATCATTTCAAAATAAAAAGTATTAAAAAAAAATCCTAGGACAGTGGAAGTGGATCTGGTTATGTCTCCCCAACTTCCTAGGATATAGGTCCCAATGCTCTCTCTCTCAGGAGCCGATGATGATCCTATTAATAAGAGTGAGAACTTCAGCACCATCGTCATCAGGGTTCCAAGTGATTGACCACATACTGTGTATGGGGCACTAAGCTGTTTCTTTCTTTTAAACACTTCCTCGGTTGCACAAAACAGGCCCACAAGGTTACCATCCCCATTTTACAGAAGATGATAATGATGTTGGGCAAAGCTAGTTTGCACCAAGGTTCTGTAGGGCCAGGCTGTAACTCAGCAGGCTCTGAGGCGCAAATGCTCATACCTGGGAATGACTAACCAGCGAAGCACAGGCTTCTATGACACTATTGTGGGATCGGACGTGTGCTCCCTAGAAACCACTTGAGCACAGCCCTCCATCTCATCTCTGAAGGCGCCTGGACCGCCCTCCTGTCCCATCCCTCACCCCCACTCTGATCAGAGAGCCCAAGTCAGCCACATCTGTACTGAAGCAAAGAAAACAGCACTTACAGGTTCTTCACGTCGGTGATGCCGCGGAACGCCTTCCTTGGGATCCCCTGGATCTGGTTTTCACTCAAATCTCTAAACAAGAAGAGAAGAGGCACACAGCGTTAAAGACTCAGGCCGGCTCGATCTGCATCTCATTAAATGATAACAACCCCCCTCCCCAGGCTGCTGCCTCTGCGGTCAGAGTGTTTGGGGGCTGTGTGGTCTCAGGCCCCAGGCTGCTACAAGCATTCACATTGTTCTTCAAGTGATGGCCTTTGCTGAAATGGTTACCAGGCGGAGCAGCTCGCCTCCAGGGCGGGTTCTGTGGGTGGTCTCACACCTCCAGGCCAGGAGCCAAGATGCTGGGTTATTTGTTGCTCATACTGCACCCAATTCTCTGTTTTCCCACCTCCTGAAGACAACTCCCTGCCCCCCTCCCAACCCCCACATGGCATTCCTCCCCCACTGCGGGGTCAACGCAGCTCAATCTCCCATCTCTCAGGGCTGTCCTCTGCTGCTCAGTATAGTCTGCCTTTGTAATCTGGGATTGGAACAGAGCCTGCCCATTCTGATTTTCTGAGGGGGGATGACCACTTCAGCTTATTCTAGAGTCCCAGGGATTCCTGGGGGCCCCTGGATCTTCTCAGTGACAGGCATGATAAATTCAAATTGCATTTCCACAAATCCATCCAAAGTGGCGGTCCCACAGGCACCTCCTCTAGCATTAAGCAGTGCCAGCATGTTGCTTTGAGGAGGGGAAGGGATAGTGTCAGGTCTCACAGCTGGCTCAAACCTAAGTCTTGTCCTAGGCTGTAAGCATTCCCAAAGCCTTATTTTCTTTCTAAGAAAGATACGGGCTTATTTTGTTTGTTTTGTGTTCCACTTTTATTTTTTGCTAGACCAAATGTGCGCACCTGTTTTCATTCAGAACTCAGGCCTGCTTGGATCTCAGCGAATCATCGATCTGTAAAGACCCATCAGGCCTCCAAGAGCATGCGAACTGGCCGGGCAAAACACTCTTGCCATGCCTCCTTCCTGGCTGGTCTCACACAGCCATGGGCTGCAGAAGCCTCTCTGAGGACTATGGTGTGGTGGGGGTTGCAGAGCCGGGGGGCTAGGGATACAGTGAGCTCTTTACACTTTCTTCAGATGTAAAAGGTATGACACACACACATACAACCTGTACATACACATTATTTTTTAAAAGAACACCCGAAAAATCCTCAAATATGAAGGTACAAAAAAATAACGCAGATCTAACTACTGCTACCAATTAGGAGTTATATATATATAAATTCCACCAGTGTGACCTTAGAATATATAGACTATTATAACCTATTATTTTTGTTTGCTATATTGAGAACATCTGTCCCTGTCAATAATAGTACATCGATGTCAACATTTTAAATGGCTGTATATCATCCAATGGTACGAGTGGCTCTATGATCCTAAATTGTTGGGTAGGCATTTATGTATTTACTTGCTATTTAATGAAACACTAGGGTGAATTTCTCTGCATGCACATTTTGGGGACAGTTGTCCAACTATATCCTTGGTACGGGGTCCTATAAGAAGAGCTTGGTGGTCACAGGTTAGACAGGTCCTAGCTAAGTTGACCTATGGACAGACTGCACCTGTAGACACTCCCACACTGATTTTCCAAGGGCACCTAATCAAAAGCTTTAGATGACTCCAGATATATTTGGCAAGAGAGATCAGCTGACTGCCCTCCACTAAAATTTGGGCAGTCTAAATGAATATTTTGCAAAGGGGCAGGAGGGAAAAGAGGAAGCAGAAAAGAGGTGTCCACTTTTTTTTGATCTCCCATCCCCTGCTGAGACAAGCCGTGTGCTCTGAGCAGCTAGCTAAGACGACACTTGAGGAATCATCTGGGGCCACCATTAGGCCCCAAAACAAGGCTCAGACTTGGGGTAGAGTGCAGGTGTAAGTACTAGTGGCTTCTGGGGCTGAATAACAGGGTGCTCCCCATCTCAAATCCAGTTTCCTCTGTCTGCAACCAATGTAAGTAAATTCAGATGCACAATGAGCCCAGTCTCAGGCCCCACAGCCAGGCCTGATTCAATGAGCAGGGCTCCAGCCTGGAGTCGGGGCGCTGAACAAAGCCCACGATGACAGCAGAGGTCAGGCGGTGTTACGAAGGCCACTCAGCTGCTCTCCATCAGCCTCCGGAGCAGGGGCCCAGGTCCTGTCATCCGACTAACGCAATTTCCACCAGGCATCTGGGCAGCACCCGAGGCTCTGGCAGTCACAATGATTCCAGTCTTTTCTGCCAAATGAAGCTGGTCCGTAGGCTACCAAGCCTTTGCCCACTACCCTCCCAGGCTTGGCTGCTGTCTCTGGCCGCTCTGAAAGATGAGCTCCAGTCACACTTTTGGAAAATGGCTGATGATCAAGATCAGAGGCAGGAGGAGCAAGAGAGAGGTTTAGAGCTGTCAGCTTGAACCATAGCTAGAAGCTGGATGAGGGGGCATGTATTCCAGTAATGCACTAACCTTTCCTGAGTAGACAACATCCCAAAATACAGTGGGAGGAGTAGCAATTGCACAAAGGTTCTGGTTTGCAATACGGTGGGATGAGGAGAGGAGAGCGATATTTAAGCAGAAAAATCTGGCCATGTTGTTGGGAGACCTCCCACACAGGCAAAATCCTGCACTTGGGTGGGGCAGCACTTTGGTTTCTGTTCACTACTTTCTTGCTGTAAATATAACCAGCCTTGCTCCTACTTTAAGGAGCCCGTTAAAACACAGCTTTCTTCCCATCTCCCTGTCACTGCTTTTCTCCTGTCCCAATTGAGCAAAACAGTAGATTGTAGGGAATTTATCTGTTCCCCATGACAATCTGCTTGTAAATTTTATTAATTTTATTTTCCATGGAGCCTCTCTTCTCCGGCTAACAATACTGCTGCCATCCATCTGCAGGACTGTATATTGATTTCATAAATACCTCCAGTGGGCTGACAAACCGACAGCTTTAATGGTGTTACTGATGGGGCGTGGAGGAGGGTTCAGGGCTGGGTGCTTCATTTTCGGTAACGGTCCCTTCACAATTATCGCAGGGCCTTTGTGAGAGTCCCTAATAGTGTGTTTATCTCAGCGTGATGCCAGAGCGTGGAGCTATTGTTAAGTACTATCCTTGAGAGAGACAAGAGCCACCATTTTCCACTGACACTTAAATAAAAATAACAAAATCTATCCACAATGCCCAAGAGCCTACTTCTGGCCAATTGCTTGTTGGGGTTTTAGCGCCTCCCCCTTCACGAGGGAAGCTGCTCAGGACTGAGGAACTGCTCAGAAGTGACCCCAGAAGGGGATTAAAAAAAAATTTGAAGAAAGATATGAGGTTGGAATAGGGTATAGGAGTAGGCGGTGTGCTGGATTTTTCTGGGTAAGTAAAGGAAGGTGGCTGATGGGAAAGGCTTTCTTGGTTGGGAAGTGGGGCTAGGTATTGGGATGCCTTTTTAAATAATTAGGGCTTTGAGAGAAACGGAGAACTGCATTAGCTAAAGTGCATTTTCCAGCTTCCGGAAAATGATTAACCGACTGATTATTCCATCCAAAAACACAAGACCAAAGAGGACTTATTGAGGAGACAGTAAGTCAAATAGGAGTTGGCAAGAACCAATATATTCCCCTTCCAGCCCCCCTCCCCCCTTTTTAATTTACTAAAATGCTTTGGACACAGATTAACTTTCTTCACAAATTTATTATTGCTTCATCTACCTTGAAATGGGAACTGCGGACACTTTGATAAATGGATTGAAAGGCTGTCTAGTTCCAGTGGAGCTTTCGAAATGCTTCCTGGGGCTGTCCCTGCAATGTCAGCCATGCTTTGTTCTCTGAGGAGCAGAGAATGACAGTTCCCACCTTCACCCCTACCCCTGCAAGACTAGGGGCAGGAACACGTTCTCTTTGCTCTGCTGGGGACAATGCACTTGTCTTGGTCACATTCATGCTACCAGGAAATCCTGTCTGTGTTAAAATGGCAGTTTGTGGAGTGAATTTGATCCAAGTTGTCACTCCCAAATTAATTCTGAAGCTACAAAATGGGGCTTGGAAGCTCCTCAAAACTTGGGAGATTTCTTGTTTCTGAAGTGGGTGGGGCTACTTATGATCTGTATGATCATTTAAGTGACTAAAATGCTCTTTGCCTCCGTTTTCCCATCTTTACAGTGGGGCTGTTAGTTTTACTTCATCAGTTAATTGTGAGAATGAAATGAGATGTAGAGCCCCGTGTGTAATCATTTGCACCTTAGTTGTGTGAACATGGTCAATCTCATGACTCTTACATCTCCAACTGCCAAATGGGACTGCTTTCCTAAGTCATACGGATACTGTGCCCAGAAATATCACAGTCCCACCTGGAAGTCTACACAGGTACCATTATGACTTATTAAACTAAGGCTGTAGAACTCTGCAGAGCTTTCTGCACAGTATCTAGAACTCTCTAAGCACTCAATGAATAGCTGCATTTCCTTTTTGTAGTTTCCTCCCATTTAGCTCTGCATTGACATTGCTGAAAATGTCCTTTTTCAGCACCCCCAGGATGTATGCCTTCAAATCTACAAAGAATAAAATATATAAATGTTGCTATACTCTTTCCACAAAATCTGAGGGAGGGATTAAAGTTTCTCTCATCTATCACCTAGACAGGGGTAGCCATGTTTGATTCTAGATTCTTTTGGATAAGACAGGAGAGCTGGATTCAGAAACAAAAGGTCTGTCTTATGTTGGGTTCCCTCAGAAGCAGACACCGAGCCAAAGACACAGAGGTTAAGTGATTGATTAATGAAGTGCTCCCAGGAGGGACCAGTGAGGGATTGGAATAGAAAAGGTAAATAAAAGTACAGTCAGGTGAAGCCTTGGCTCCCTGTCTCTGAGCAAGGGAGCTGGGCTTTTGCAGCCCTGCATCAGACAGTTAGGGACCACTTGGTACCTACTCCCTTGGTTAGGGACCATGCAAGAGAAATGTAAATTCCCAGGTTCTGCCTGCCCTCCATGAATGCTGGGTGAGGCTACCCAAGGACAGATTGTTGAAGATGTTCCCAGCCAGGAGACTTTGGCAGCGAAGTTCAAAGAAGCAGGTCATAGGATCCAGTAGTAATGGAAGGAACCCAAGGGGATCCACCCCAAAGTATTCCTAAGAAGGCTTCAAGGACAGTTATGAATCTGCAAAGTCCTCAGCAGATTAAAATATCACTGTCAAAAGATGGCATATCTAGGACTAAAGATCAAGAGGCTACACAGGAAACTGACTGACCAAAGAATGTGGGAACTACCCAATCTAGCCTGGTGAGGTTTACACTTCTTTGCCTACCTCCTCAATCCCTCTGCACTGAGACCAATGTGGCGCCTTTTTAGTAACATTAAAAAAAAACCTCGATCAACTCGTGAATAGTCAGACTAAAATAGGGGATGATCTTAAAAGCATTTGTATTTGGAACCATTATTGGATTTGGGATCAGCGCAGTGGATTACCATTCTGATTCTCTTTGGCCTGAATATATATTAAAATTACTTTCACATTTTCTGCCTAGTAGGAGGAAACCTGCCCATTGGTGCATTCAGTCTCAATCAAAACTCATTTAGGGATTTAAAAATTTCTGACGGATAACCTACGAATCTAAAACTTCCTGTACTCTCAATACTACCATCTTACAAAAAGCTACAGTCTTTGCTCCTGTCCCCCGAACCCCCGCTTCTAACATATAGTAACCCTGTGACTCATCACTCTGTGCTGGGAACTAAAGGGAAAGACACTGTTTTGCTTACCTTATTTTATACAGCAGGAGGGACAAATATGCATGAGAAATTATTCCCTGGGGATTCTACAATGTGGACTTCAGGGAGGATTTATCTTAATAGGTACATCTCTTCTGCAGGCAATTTATCTTAATAAGCAAGATTATATGTTTGCAGTTGGGTCACTGTCAAAATCAAATGAGCGCCAAGCATATGTCCCAGCTAAGCTCTGGTACCTCCAGCTGGGTGTCTAGTCAATGGCAGCCTTTGTCTGAGGAAGATTACAATGGAGTAACTGACTCATTTCCTGAAAGAACTGCCACCTATCTCAGGGATCCAGGGAATCAAAGTATCAATGGGGGACAAAAAAACGCCAATTATTTCCCACTGCTCCGGTTGTGTTTTTGAATATTTCAATGCAGCGGCAGTTTCCATTGCATGCTCCCTTGATGTTAAAAAGTTACTGGATGAAGGATATACAAGCTCCTTCTGCAATCCTTTCCCCCACAAATTCATTAAAAAAAATCCTGGCCATGCCATTCAGATGTTTAATACTGATGGATTGAATGTCGGCTGAGATGCTCATTTCCCTCAGTGAAAATAAATTGAATATCTACTATGTGTTCCACTATGTTTGAAGTTGAGATAGAAAAGTGCACAGTCCCAAGTCTCTCTTCTCCTGCAGTTTACATCCTTATTTATCACAGATACAAAGAATAGACCCCCTTACTTTTACAAATATAAAATAAACATCCAGACACCTCAAAAAGTGAGAGCAAGGATGGATACAATGGCTCACATCTATAATCCCAGCACCTTGGGAGGCTGAGGAGGGTGGATCACCTGATGTCAGGAGTTCGAGGCCAGCCTGGCCAACATGGTGAAATTCCAACTCTACTAAAAATACAAAAAATTAGCCAGGCCTGGTAGTGCATGCCTGTAATGCCACCCACTCAGGAGGCTGAGGCAGAAGAATTGCTTGAGCCTGGGAGGGGGAGGTTGGAGTGAGCCAAGATCGTACCACTGCACTCCAGCCTGGGCGACAGAGTGCGACTTCATCTCAAAAAAAAAGTAAGCGCAGCAGTTTCATTGTTTCTTCCTTTTTATCCAGTAGAAAGCCTGTCTCTAAACTCACAGTATTAATTGTTCCCAGACACCAAGCAAAATATTTTAGTTTTAGTTGGGTCCCAAAATCTTTTTAGATTTTAGGAAGGAAAAAACAGAGATGTCAATTTGAATCACTAGGACTCACAGGGAATGCAGGCTTTTTTCATCAGGTACTTTGGTTTTATCTTTCAAGGTGGACGGTTTGAGAAAAATTAGAACAGTACAAAGATATTATTAAGAGTCGACATGGTGCTGGGCAGTTGTTGTCATAGAAGAATTTTCTGATCAGATGGACCAAGAACCCTGCTATAAGAACAAAATACACATTGATTTCTGTTAATTTTTTAAAATTTAAAGTGAGAATAGAATTGTCGTTATGTTTTCTTTCATTTATGTCTTTATCTTTGAGAGACACAGACTGGAATAATTAGGAATAAAATGATCTCTAAGTTTTGCTTCAGAATAATAAAGGAGAGGAGGAAGTGGTAGAGGAATAGATGAAACAAGGTTGCCTGGGGGTTGATACTTATTGGAGCTTAGTGATAAGCACGAAGGAGTTTCATTTATCAACTATGCTTTACTTTTGTGTATGTGTGCTATTTTCCATAATAAAAAAAGAATGCAGATTCCCGGGGTCCATCCCAGACCTATTGAATCAGAAACCCTAATTAGGCTTGAGTCTAATTTTAAATAAGTTTGAGAACCATGGGTGGAATGACTATTGCATCGGATTAGGTGTTAAGTCCTGGTTCTGCTACTCAGCATGCTATGTGTCTTTCAGAGCATCAGCTCAATTCCTGAACCTCAACTTGTACTTCTATGAAACTGGGATAGGCATCAGAGATAATGGACAAGCGAGTGCTTTCTAAACTTTAATGCAGTACACAACCGCAAATTCCTATCTTCACGTTCTAGTGTGAAGTTCACAAATTTAGCATCCTACTACCTTAAATGTTAAAGTCTAATTTTAGGGAAATTTTGGGAGAAGGATGCAAAGGCCTCCTGTGTCTCAGACATGAGGCTGCTGATGTTGGGCAAAACGCCTGTGCGATAGACAGTCACAAGAGAAGGCTGAAGTGGGGACAGTGATGACATTTAATCCGTATTTTAGAAAGCCACTCAGGAGCATCTCATGGCCGAGGGAGGGAAAATGTCTTCAGCTGTTGAAGCCAATCTAAGGAGCCTGATACAAGACTGCTTCGGAGTTTGAGTATACAGATAGGAAATGTAGAGGAAAGTCAGTCAAGGTTGGACGTCCTGAATCCAGGGCAGCAAGCCCTGGTTTAGAATATTCTACTCATTCAGCCATTCCTCCTGTGAATGGATACCTCTTTGCAGCCACAGAATGTAATCTGGGTTTTCCAAACCACCACTCTTCCAGGGCTAGCGGGGTTAACTGATGCTTCCAGTCCAGACAGAAGCTTTCTTCATTTAATTATTATATGCAACTCCAACTAAGGCTCTTTGTGTTCATGAAACGGCATTATAATTGACTGATCATCTCCAGCAAATGGTACAGAAGCTGAGCTTCTCAACAGCTCACTAATCCCTGGGATTATCACAATTTAGCGACGAGGCATTTAGTTACATTAGATGAGATTGGGGAGCTCTCATTATCAGCCCAATTATGCCCTCTGTTCTGGTCCAGGCTTCTATGTATCACTAAGTGGTCCAGGAAATATCAGCGGGGTTCCAACGACAAGCATCTGACTCCTCAGTCCATGTGTAGCTCATTATGTACGCTTCAGGGGGTACAATTGCGAGTTTGGTGTCTTCACATTGTGTGCAGAAATCTGGTGCTGAAAATCATCTGATTGTGAAGATCTAATTATGTACCTGAGATAGTCCCCTGCCAATTTTAGGCCCAATGAGATGTTACGGCTTATTTATCAACCTTGGTTGGGTGTGGATGGGGGGCTCATTCACCTGATTCAAAAGGATGGAGACTGGTGTTTTGTTTCTTTCTCACTGTTTGGAGCTATGTGTCTGCTCAGTGAGGTTTGGGAAAGGGAACCCATTTCTATACAATCCATCCTCCTCTGAGGCTGACATACTGGTGCCCACCCTCTCTGTCCTTCTTCCTTGGCAGCCATCTGAGACTTTCATCCCTAATTTGATTGTCGTAGCTGACACTGTCAATCTGAAATCCAGTAGCATGTCTAATGCTGGCTGGACAAGGGGAAGGCAGGGGGAGCAGAGGGGGAGGCAGATTCATCTCGAGAAGTAGCTTTATGTAAATCGATCCCTTGGCCCGAAACCTGGAGCAAAGCATTTGCTGATTAATTGGAGAAGCGTCCTTGTTCCCGTGTCTTCTTTAGAGAGATGGCCCAAATTGAGCCCTCACTTCTTCACAAAGACATTCCCATGCCAAAAAGTTTTTGCAATTAGGAGATGAAACCTTGTGAGTGAGGAGGAGGTGGCGGGGGGGTGGGGGGAGCGTTTATGAAGTTGTTCTGAAATGAAGTGTGTTGTGCATTTGGCCTGCTTTGCGATTAATTGCTGATCTGGGCACCCTCATTTGCCTCCTAGCCTATGGCCTGATAGCCTAGGCAGAGTATCCCACAGGCGAAGATCTACTTATGTGATAATTAGCAAAAATTAAGGGAATGGGGAGTATGCTTCTAACATGTTTTTCTTAAATTTATATTTTCAGTTACCACTTGGGCCCATGTCTGTTGGTGTCAGGAAGGAGGGGATGAGGCTGATGGATTCAACCCTCTTTTCTACGTCCCCTTATCTTTTCCTGAAAAAGAAAACTCAAATAAAATGGCAGATCATCCACCAAGGTGGTCCTTTTTAACTCAGTAGCTTGTGCCAGGGCCCTGTCAAATTGGATTAAAAAAACCTAAAGGTAGAGTAGCTACCTGGGCACAGGAAAGAGTGAGTTTCGTTCTGGAAAGGCTGCTTGTAGCTTTACCATGCTGACTACGTGGAGGTTGGCAATGCGGTGTTTTATGGTTGCTCTCTAACTAAATTCTTAGCTTTGTGTAAGCAGGAAATTTGCCTTAAAAATATTTGTTCAGGCCGGGCGCGGTGGCTCAAGCCTGTAATCCCAGCACTGTGGGAGGCCGAGGCGGGTGGATCACGAGGTCAAGAGATCGAGACCATCCTGGTCAACATGGTGAAACCCCGTCTCTACTAAAAACACAAAAAATTAGCTGGGCATGGTGGCGCGTGCCTGTAATCCCAGCGACTCAGGAGGCTGGGGCAGGAGAATTGCCTGAACCGGGGAGGCGGAGGTTGCGGTGAGCCGAGATCGTGCCATTGCACTCCAGCCAGGGTAACAAGGGCGAAACTCCGTCTCAAAAAAAAAAAAAAAATTTGTTCAGTGAATAATAAAACTGAACATGATTTTACGCCATTGCGTGGTTCATGGGTGACTGAGAATACATCTCAAGCTATGGGAAACCTTTTTCTCCCCCAAGTCCAGTTTGTCCCTTCAGATTACAAATAGCTCTGGCTATCTTTCTCCATCCTTCTACCTCCGCATCCCTGGCAGCGTATCATGCTTGAGAACTAATGCTCTTAAACAGGCTTGCAAACTAAAGAGCCACAGATAAAGCTTTCGATGGGGAAAGGTTTAGTGAGCTAAGCTGAAGCGTGGGAATGAGCACTTACAGCGGGAAGGTAGGCTAAGTGGACAGATAACTTGGTTTTTCTGAATACGACTGAACCTGGCCTGAGAGGGTACAACAGATTTGGAAGATGAATTCAATCCAGAAAAGGGCTGTGTGCCTGACAATGTTTCATCTCCAAGAACAATTTCTCCCCGCCCCAGCCTTTCTGAATTCTGGCACTCATAGAGATTAGGATAATACAGATAATGAAACTCGGGTGCAGAAGGAGATACTTTAAGCATTAGCCTCCAGGAGATGTTAGAAGGGGGTCATTGGCAGTGAGCAAGTTCTGATGATCTTTGGGATAATCTACACTGTGATCTGACTCCTCTCAGCCAAATTGTCTAAAAGCTCTGGAAACCCTCCCAGAGGCTGAAGATGTGCAGAAATAAAGTTGGGGAAGGGAAGTGAGGTGAAGAGGTGAGAAAAACAGAGGAAGTCAGAGGTCACTGCAGCTTGGGAGAAGTTGAAGCCACTTTTTTGTTTTTAGCGTCTACTCCATTTTAACCTTAAATGTTCAGCTTGATCATGAAGAAAGGATTCTTTGAATACTGCTCTGCATCTGCCTAACCCTAAAACTCTTTATGATATGGCACTGGAGTTCCTCTCATGTGGCCCACTCTGTTCCATTGAGGAAATGTGAACTTGCCAGGGCAGCAGTGGGGGGATAGGGGCGGCGGGGGCTGTGCCTGGGCTGCCCAGAAGTTGGAATTTGGCATGCAGGGCCACAGCTCGAGGAAATGGGGCTTGTATAAGCCTGTGCTTTCTTGTAACTTTTCAGAAGACCCTTAAACAAGTGAAACCTCAATGGTAGAGGTGAGATGCTATCCTAGGGCCATTTGCTGATAAAATCTATGTGCTTCAGAAAGGCTCAAAATTATCTTCTCCCAAAGCAGGAAAGCAATTCAGCAAGAGCTCAGCACCCTGAGTTGCAAAGCTGGCTTTGAAAGCCCGGTAACGGATGAAGTATACAGCGGCTTCAGCCATCAGGTTATGTTAATACTACAGAATGACGTTTCTCATCATGACCCCCTGCACTATTTATTGTTCCATTCAAAGCAATTACAGTTATTGCTAATAACTCACACCTGTGGATGTGCTGATATCGACTACAGGAGAATAGATGCTGTTCTCTTGCTTATTTATGTAAAAATGGATGCAGTTCAATAGATTTACACCAAGTTTGAAGTTAACACGAATAATTAATCCCAGACCTGCTTCTGGCCATTAGCCTGAAAGGCACTAGACAAGGGACATGAGCGCTGGGAGGACCCAATGAACTGCAGAGATGAAATTCATTAGTGACGAATGTGGGACTGCTGCCACTAGTCTCCTGCCAAATACAATAAACTCCCCTGTCCCCAGCAAAGAGAAAAGGACTTCCAATGTAGGAGGCAGCGGGGAGGCTGCTGAAATGCCTCCCTTGTGTTTCTGAGGCTGTTCATCCACTGTAGCCCAGGCCATGCTTTTCTTGATAACTCAACTCCTTGCCTTACATGCTTGCTAGAAGTCATGTGGCCAAGACCCCAGGAGGCAGTGAGGTACAGTAGTGAAGGCACAGCTCGGGAGCCTAACAGACCTCGGTGTGAACTCCAGCTTTGTCACTAGCTTGACTGGACCTCAGTTTCTCCATCTGTATAATGTGGACCGTGAAAATACCTATGTGGGAGATTTATTTAAAATAGTTAATGAATTTTGAGTTCATTGCATGTTGTGTCGCTCATAAGAAGCGGTGGATAAGTACTGGTTGTTATCAGTTCTTACATCTGTTCAAGTCGGCATTCAACATTATATGAGTAAAAGAAAAACCCTGCCATCTTTCCCCACAGAATACTACAGAGGAATACTACAACCATAAAGCAGCAACTCTGGGTCAAGTTCAATATGAAAGAAAGCAGTCATTGGGATCCACTTGGGTTGTCCTGCCTCAAAGCTTTCCTGGGGCCTGCAGGGAGACTCTCTCTCATGGAATCTACCACAATCTCCTGAAGATGGCGAAGAAGGGAACACAGGTGAAAGCTGTCCAGCTTCCTGTAATCCCCCTAGGAGGCTGGTTGGCAAGCAGTTGACCATGCAGCAATTGCTGCGCAGACAAATTGGCAGTAGACTCCCACGAAGAGGAGGGGAAAGAAGGGGGGCCTGAAGGGCGTTGGTGGGACAGTGGGAAGACACTGGGAAGTGGCCCTTGCCCAAGCACAGACCCTGGGTTGAGGACAGAATGTCAGTCCAGCTATTTCTGCGCACGCTCAGGACAAGTCAAAGCACCCTTCTGCCTTCCAAAGGAGGCTGGGGCCTGGGTGAGATTCAAAGGGGCCCAAAGCCGTGCAGGGAAAGCCATAAGAGGAAAGGACACTGTTACACAAGGTGGGAAGGGGAGGTTCATTTGTCACCACTAAAACAAATTCCTTGGTCGTGGTTACTCTCTTTGGAGATGAAAATCCTCACAACCCTGTTAAAACTGTCTTGGGGCTTACATTTCAATGAAGTGTCATCATTACTAGGGTGACTACAATGTACCCAGGGCGTTAGGCACTACAGGTCAACACTAAGAAAATGAGAAGACGGTCCCTGGCAGTGGATAAGAGGGATGACAAGTATGACGTCACCTCTGCAAATGGACCCAGCTGCTTAAACCAGGACTCAGTGGGCTTCTTTCCCCTCTTCCATCTCCAAAGCCCATGGAGGAGGCTGCTCCAGGAGCCAGGAACAGACCAGAAAGTCAGCCTCTGAGTGCAGGTTGTGGAAGGGGCTGAGTTCGTGAACGTATGATCCCTTTAAAGATGAGAAAGAGAGAGAAAGATAAAGAGGGAGACTGACACAGTGAGACAGAGACAATGAAACCAGAGAAAACAAAAGAGAAAAAAAAGAGACTGAAACACACATACACAGAGACAGTCATTTCACAGAAGAGACCGTGAAAGGCGGAGACACACAGGGAAAGACATAGATGTGGGGCAAAGAGAAAGAGAATGGAGACAGGTGCACACATGCACGCACACACACACGCGCACACACACATGCATGCGCACACACACATGCGCACACACAAAAGGGACGTATAGAAAGAGACAGACTGAGAGAACAAAAGGGAAGGGCACAGGCGGAAGCCAAGCAGGGGTTCGTGGGGCTAGCAGACAAAGGTTCTTGCAAAAGATCTTAACGTTTGGGCTTCCCCAGGATCTCCACTCAGTTTCCTCTGGGGACAAGGACGTGCCATCCTCCCTGGACCCTGCGCTGAGCTCAGGCCTCTGTGCTTCAGCCTAGCCTTGTTCTCCAAGACACCCCCCAGCCAGAGAGGAGCTACCCAGAACAGGAGGAAGTCAGCAGGGGCTTCCCCTAAATCCCCATCTAGCAGCTCCAGCCCTTCCCGTCCCCCTCAGCTCTGGAAGCCAGAGACAAGGTTTTGGCAGAGAAAACTTGTGGTTTCAAACTTTTTACATTACAAAGCTAGTTTTTAAAAGCTCCATAAAATTTCAAGGCACATACTTAATGTTCAAATGGCAGAATATATCGATTCCTGCCCATCCTCTAGTATCTTAAGTTTACCCAGAGGACCATTTTATTTAATTAACTTGGTGCTTTATTAATATAAATATTCTCCTATTGATCATAAGAGGGCCTGACAGGCACTCAAGCTGGGTATACATCACCTTCCCTCCAAGCAGCGCCACTTAGAGGAGTGGCTGGCTTGAAATCAAGGAGAGTGGCAGGAAGTGGTCCCCTGGGATGTCAGGCACAGATGAATCTATAGCATTTTTATGGAGGGAGGCTTTTTTTTTTTTTTTTTTTTTTTTAAATCCAGCTCCTTGCTTCTCTTAAAGCAGAAAGCATATGGAAATGAGATATGAAAATGGACTTGGCTTACGCGTATCAATTAAGCATGTCAATACCTTAATTAAATCGTTCAACGAATGAGATTTATACCAATGAATACGTTTTATAGTTATAATAGCTTTTTTGGCCACTGTTCAAAATGTCAAATAAATCGTGAAAAAGGGGATTAAAAGAAGACATAATTGACGTTCTGAACTGTAGCCAGTTTTTTTCTTCCTTTCTTTCCCTTCATTCACGTGAATTTTGGAGAATGTATATAAAGTAATGGGGCCTATAATGGCTTGGCTTTGTAAAAGTCTTTTTATCCTTCAGTTCTAATCAACTTTTCTAAGTCTCACACCAGTGAACCTGCAAACGCCCTCACTTTCTTCTGGTCCTTGGAGCTTCTTTTTAATAACATGCAATCAGAGCTCCCTGGTAAACCCGCAGAAAGGAGAAGCACACCCTCTGCCCTGACAAAACCCAAATAAAACAGAGTATAAGGTAAAAGGCATTATGTGAGAAGGCTATTACCATAACATCCAAACATTTGGGTAAAAGTATTCTTAATCGCTTTTGTAAAAGGCTAAAAGCATGTTTTCTCTAAATGAGCCAAGACAGTAAAAATTCTGACTTCTCTTTTCTACTAGCCTTTTGTTCTCTAAGCTTTTCTAAGTCATTTATTCATCAGTTTATTTCTGTAGATAACCATGGTGTATTATTCCCTTAAGAACAGAAAACAAGCCGGGCGCGGTGGCTCACGCCTGTAATCCCAGCACTTTGAGAGGCCGAGGCGGGTGGATCACGAGGTCAAGAGATCGAGACCATCCTGGTCAAAATGGTGAAACCTCGTCTCTACTAAAAAAAAAAAAAAAAAAAAAAAAATTAGCTGGGCATGGTAGCGCGTGCCTGTAATCCCAGCTACTCAGGAGGCTGAGGCAGGAGAATTGCCTGAACCCAGGAGGTGGAGGTTGCGGTGAGCCGAGATCGCGCCATTGCACTCCAGCCTGGGTAACAAGAGCGAAACTCCGACTCAAAAAAAAAAAAAAAGAACAGAAAACAAAGTAAAGAACTTCTAGGCAGGTGCAAACCTAAAAACATAAAAAATGGGCTGGATGTGGTAGCTCCTGCCTGTAATCCTAGCACTCAGGGGGGCTAAGGCAGGGGGGTTGCTTGAAGTCAGAAGTTCAAGACTAGCCTGGGCAACATAGGGAAACCCCATCTCTATAAAAAATAGCCAGACATGGTGGTGTATGCCTATAGTCCCAGCTACTTGGGAGGCTGAGGCAAGGGGATCACTCAAACCTAGGCGTTTGAGGTTACAATGAGCTACGATCATGCCACTGTACTCTAGCCTGGCTGACACAGCGAGATCCTGTCTCTTAGAAAAAACCCACAAAAAGCAAAGATGACATTGTTAAGTATGTGACGTTGGGCATTTGCACTACTGTGGATTCCTCCCAATAAATCATAGACAGAATGAATGAAGCTATGAGCATTGCCATGTAGGTTCAGACTTATTCTCTACAGTGATGATTGCAATAAAGAAAACGAAAGAAACGAGTATAAATGTCTTTAGGCCTTCATGCAATTTCATCAGTATATTTCAAATCTTGGTTAAATGCTTGAGTTCTGAACCTTAGCCAGGCCATTGGGTAGAACATTGCCCCAAAGTGAGAGGACAGGAGGCAGGAAGTGGTCACCCCTTAGACTTCTGTGCTCTGTGATGTCCCCGAGGCTCTGGCCTATGAGGCAGTGTCTGTGGTCTCTCACCCTTTCACCACCAACCCCTCCCAGTTCCTGAGGAATGGTGGCTCCATACAGAGGCTCTGGGAAAAGAGAAGCTAGAATATTCATTCTCTGTGAATAGACATTTTTCAAAAGAAGGCATACAAATGGCCAGAATGTAAACCAAAAAGAAAACTCAACATCACTAATGCAAATTAAAACCACAATGAGATATCATACTCCAGTTAGGACGGTTACTATTAAAAAGTCAAAAAATAACAGATGCTGGCAAGGATGCAGAGATAAGGGAGCACTTATACATGGTTGGTAAGAATGCAAATTAGTACAACCTCTCTGGAAAACTGTATGGCGATTTCTCAAAGAGCTAAAAATAGAATTACCCATTCGATCCAGCAATCCCACTATTGGGTGTCTACCCAAAAGAAAAGAAATTATCATTAGGTAAAAACACTTGTGGCCAGGTGCAGTGGCTCATGCCTGTAATCCCAGTACTTTAAGAGGCCGAGGTAGGTGGCTTACCTGAGCTCAGGAATTTGAGACCAGCCTGGGCAACATGGCGAAAACCCATCTCTACAAAAAATACAAAAATTAGCTGGGCATGGTGTTATGTGCCTGTAGTCCCAGCTACACAAGTGCTGTAAAGAAGTACAAGATGTTTGTATGATGGGAATATATATAATAGGAGAGCTCAGTCCATGCTAAGCAGCCAGAGGAAGTAAAGCTTTAAATGGAGATGGGGAGGAAGAGCAGGAATTACTCAAGGGAAGTGTGTTAGTGGGGGAACGAGGCAGAGGTTCCCAAAGGATGGTCTTTAGGCCAGCAGCATTTGTATCATCCGGGAACTTGTTAGAAATGCAAATGCTCAGGTCTTATTTCTGATGTTCTAAATGAGAAGCTCGGGGTTTGGGGCACAACTGCCTGTGTTTTAAATAACCACTCCACGTGATGCTTGTGAGCACCAAAGTTTGAGAACTCACTGGTGTAAAGCTTGCTGGGCACAGGGGACAGTGAACAAGGATTACCGAGGTGGTTGAGCATGTGACATACATAAATTTGAGAAGCAGATGAAGGTGAGTGTGGTTAGCATGGGGCAGGGGAGGCTGTTGAATGAGAGTGGGGGTAGCGGCTGAGTGAATGAGAATGGGAATCGTGGCTGGTTAGGAGAACAGGAGGTGATGGGCAGATGGGATCATATTTGGATATAATCTGAGGATGAGAAGGAGCCACGGAAGGGTTTCCAGCAAGGGAGAGCATGGTTCTTCATTGATTGTTGATGAGAATCTCTAAGCCAACATCACTCAATCAGCAGACCAACAAGCACAGGTTTTCCTTGTGCTGATTTGAAGAGCTAATTAAAAAATAACTGATATTTCAGCTAATTCACATTTACATGTAAAGTTTCCTTTAAAAAGCCACAGACTGGCACTCTCTTGCCATATGCCTCTTCCTAATTCAATTCTCTGCAGTGAGGGATAAGCCGTGAGTCTCCACATACACATAGGGCTGGAGATGAAAAGACAAGGAATTCAAAAGCAGTCGGGTTTCCTGGGAGTGCAAACCTGGTGGCCCTGGAAGCCCGAAATTCCTGTGCCAGCATAGTTTTCCTTGTCAGAGCTTTACTTATTTTGACATTTTCTGATGAGTTGTAAACCTCTCGGCACCTGTGTTTCATTAGAGGCGGGAGCTGGATCTCATTCTCTAGATCAGAGGGCTGAGGCTATGACGCATGATGCCAAGGTCACAGAAAGCCAGCATGGGATCCCGACTTGTCTACTCTTTGTTCTACCTGTTCAGTCACAAAAGGGACACCTGTGGGGACATGGAGTGAAGGACAGGGGCAGCAGGGTCTTCAGGAATGGTCCTTCTGCTGTGGGTGCGTGGCTGGAACACACAGGCCTCTCTCTCTTGCCCTCCCGGAGGGCCCTGCCCATCTTGTTCCTTTCTTCTCCTCTCTGTTATTGCCCCTGACGCCCCACTATGATCCCCCTCCACAGTCCATAAAGGTCAGAGAATCATGGTGGTCCCTTCCAGCACCTAGTTCACTGAACGATTACTAAATAACTAAACGTAGAATTGTTTTGTTGAGTGGGCATTTCCATAAAACCTTGATGTACAGAAATGGTCACATTGAAGCTTCTCTGATTGAAGTGGGGAGACAGGGAGGGGTGACAGGGGCACTCAGTTGGTTGAACCCCAGTAGCCTAGAGCACTTTGATGTATTTTGGACCCTACCAGCCCCTTCAATTTACAACTGTGGAGGCTGAGGCACAAGGCAAATGCCTTGTCTGAAGCACTTGGAAGAGTGGGGAGTGAAACCCAGGCCCTGTTGCCTGTGTCCAGCGCTCTCCTCACTGTCACTCCGTTCCCAGAAGCTGAGATATGCCGAGCAGGGGCGACAATGAAGACTCAAAGTTTTGTACCCTGAACTTGCTTACTACCATGCCAACTTGGGACCAATCATTCTGGATTTTAAAAATAAAATTTTGTTTCCCCCTAGACTTTTCTGCTAAGTTTGCTTCTGGTGAGAAGGTTCCAACGCGGGGAAAAACCCAAATAGACTCATTCTCCAGTCTTGATCATCAGTCTTTGGGTATTCACAACAGCACATCGGCTCCCCTCAGAGAGGCAGTTATAAAATTTCAAAGGTTCTGACTCTCGTCTGTGGGGCGAATCCAGAAAACCTTACTTTAGAAATAATAATAACAATAATACCTCACTCACACTTAACCACTTATCATGTGCTAGTGCTTTTCTAAGCCTTTTGGCATAGGCTTCAATGTCCCTTTCTGAATTCAGAAAACGCTCCCAGACTTCACCGCAAAATGCTAATGCCAGCTCTGGGGACAGGGATGATGGTAGGAAGGTGAATTGCTATGGAGATTGTACATTTCTGATAGACACGTGTGTGCCATTAGAGAAACCCCAAACAAGAGGGATCTGGTCTCTGGAGGAGGACAGTTTGTGCCCGTTTCAGCAGCACAAGGATGCCCCAGGCTGCCACAGGAGTTCTCGACATTCCTGAGGTCCCTTAATATCACAAACTCACAGCCTTCTTTACAAAGATGGGGATGTCCAAACCCTGCTCACCAACAGGGGTGCACCCATGAAGCGCCATAAAAGCATAATCCTTTTCTATCCCTTTCCTCCTCCATGTTGCTGGCTGATGGGGTGCAAATGTACCTAGATCCCCCCCAGTCAAAGGACCTTTCTTATTTTCATCAACACCTGTATGCTTACAGGTGCAGCCTTCTTCTTCTGAAAATTGTTTTTTCATTATCAAGATGTCCTGAATATTTTGTTAGTTAGAAGGTAAGCATTCAACAGCAGTAAAGTATATTCACATATCTGCAAAGGCCAGGGAAGTACTATGTGACGATATTAAGTGCCATCAGTCATGAGTTCTGGGTTTGTGATGAATGACTTTGTATTTTCCTCTTTTTGATGACTGGTTACGTCCAGTCTTGCTTCAGTGACTTCAATGATTGTGCATTATATGTATGATAAAGAAAAGCATTTATTATTTCCTGAAAGCAACACATGTAGCGTAAGGACATTCTGCAAAGCACAGGAAGGTAGAAGCAATTCCTGTAGTTCTTCTATTCAAAATAACCACTGTAAATATTTTACTTATTTCTTTTGGTCTTTCTGGGTATGGATAAATTGTGTCTTTGTGTTTATATATACGTGTGTATGTGTATGTATAGAGAACAAGGTTTCATCACATGCACACACACACACGTAGAGAGAGAAAGAGAAAGAGAGAGAGAAGAAGAGAAGGGTTTCATTTCATATTCTTTTTTCACCAAACATCACAAACTGGGCAGTTGTGCGCAAGAGAGGCAACGGGACTTCATTTTATACCCTTTTAGGTCTTTTGGATTTTGAATCATTTGAATGTAATGCCTATTTTCCAACAGATTAAAATATAATTCCATATTCCAGTAAGGATTTTCCATGCTGTTGCATTTTGTGTGCTCATTTTTTGAAATGGTTGCATTATATTCCTTGCAAACATTCTGGAAGGGACAGTGACTACAGCAGATGCTCAGCAGTGGCAGGCGAGTCACCCGGTCGTCCTGACCTTCTCATACCCTTGCCCTCTCCTAATCTGTCCGAATGGCATGCAGTCCACGGTTTGGTCTGCGGAGGACTAGGGGCAGGTTTCCAGCAGAGATGATGTCACCCTGTGGGAATGAATGGTGATGTCAAGATGGATGAGCAGTGGAGGAGGACGGGAGACACTGAAGAGCCAGAATTAATAGTGTCTCTGATTCCCAGACCTTCCGTGGACTGCACTGCTAAACTGAGAAGGGACGCAGTGCTCTGGATTGATTGTTCCTGAGGTGGCTCCAGGGACTTCTCCTTGCTTTTGTGACAAGGGACTTTGGAACACCTACAATCAGGGTAACAAACTGCAAGGAAACAAGGCAAAGACCTGCACTTAAAAGCAATTCTGAAGACCAGCAAGCAGGGTCCATTACAGAACTTCTTTAGCCTGAAATAATACAAAAAGTAGGCTAGATAACGAAGTTCACTGCAACTCTAATACGCTGTACCATGTATTACAAATGATGAAGGCGTTCAGCTCCTGTTTCAACTGAAAATGCTTTCCACGATAAGACCTGGGGAGGAATGGCAGATGTTTCCCATGCAGAGGCACACACCTTACGGGTCCATTATAAGAGGCTCCTGAAAAATGCTCATAATGCCTATCTATCCCCTGCTTGGATGTGTGACCTCCCTTACGGCTGTGATGGTAACACGAAAACCAGCAGGTGCCCACCAGGCTTCTGGTGTTTTCTCCAAATACAACAACTCAAAGGCTTTTCTACACAGACCCGTGCCATTCACATAGGCATGTGTCCTCCGGTCACACATCCATCATCCTGCATGCATATGTGAAAAAACAGCAGCGAGGACAGTAAGGGCTGCCCCTGAGCTGCTCCCATACACAGGACTGATATTTGGGGCACAGTCCTACTTTTCATGGATTCCTCCTTTGCCTACAGTATGGGTTGGACACTGGCGTTTCATTTGGGTTGCAACTTCTTTAAAACAACATCAGAGTCAACATTTTATAATCAGGAAATTCACATAAACATCTATCTGGATTTTTGGTTTTTCTTGCAAACTCCAGATATCCATCAATGTAGGTCCTCTCTCCCATGGGGCAAAGCTTAGGGACAGCCGCCCTCTGTAGAAGGTACAGGCAATTCTTATTTGCAGTTCAGCACCACCCACAGGCGTCCCTGTTGCCTCCTAACACCAAGGCCCGTGTGTCCCCTGCCAGTTATCACTGAGCTTGCATTGTTGTTTTTCTTATTGTAGAGAAATAATTTTATTATGCCTGCCCACTTCACTCAGTTACTTTACTTGAAGACATCTGAATGGTAATCCCTGGCCTAGAGTTTTGAGAATATAGCCTGAAGATTTATTGAGGCATTATAAGAAGAAAGAGACACAAGGAATGCAACAATGCCTCCTGCCTTCCTCTCCACTAGTCTCCAAACTCAGCTCCTCCTGGCAGCAAACCCAGGTTTCTGGTTTGGGTTTGAGCACATTCTAAGGGATTGAAGCTCACCGTCCTTTGAGCGAGATCTCTGGGCTTATCTCTTCAGACTTGGCTCTACTTTCCAGTTGCCTCCCAAAAGAAGCCCACCTTCCTTTCTGCACAATCTGCTCCAAACCCATTCACTAAATTTGTTACAAATGTGCAGCATTTTTCTTCTTGTTAAAAGCGGACAGAGAGGTACATGACGCCAAAGCTGAAAGCAGCACATCATCAAATGATTGTGTGCAGGACCAAACCATCTGGGCTGAAAACAAGCTTCTTAAAGGAATTGTCTTCTCCCCTTGGTGATGGATCACATGAGAGTATTTAGATCTTTGGTTGATTCAGGCTAGCTATGTAGTGAAGTCTGTGTGTTTGCACAATATGGAAAGTGAAGGCTCAATGTAACTTTCTCTCTCTGTTGTCATAGAGCAATAATCTTTAAGACTGAAGTAACTAAATGAACAGTTTCTACTACGTTAGCTCACTCCAGTTGTTTAAAGAAATATTTTTGTCCATAAACACAAATTTACATAATCACTTACATGCATCTGTATACTTACACGCTAATGCATGTGCGCGCTTGTGTGCGCACGCGCACACACACACACACACACACACACACACAAATATTTGGCCATACATCAGTGATGGATTAAACTATCACAGGACACTTGCAAAGTGAGATAGTAATAACAAATATATCTGTATACTTGATCAGAATGCCTTCTGAAAAGAGAACCTCTTTAAAACACAGTGTATGCTTTGTGTCCTTCAGAAGGGCAACTAGAGCCCCACCTATGAGACTGGGATGGAGATCACAGCCCTCATGCCTCTTCTGTAAAGAAGGCACTAATGAAAATATTAGACCACGGAAATGGGAAGAGCAGACTGTTGTTCTGCACCAGGTACAAAACCAAAAGCAGAAAACCTATGTTTAAAACCAAGCCGCTTCTCAATGGGTCTGATGAATGCCACCCTCCTCTTTCTGCCCCTAACTCTCATCTCTGCCCCTTACTCTCAATGTCTCAAGACAAACAGTGCATGTTAATTAAATACAAAATGATTATTAAAAACCCTGGTGAAGGGCTGGGCGCGGTGGCTTACACCTGTAATCCCAGCACTTTGGGAGGCCGAGGCGGGCAGATCACAAGGTCAAGAGATCGAGGCCATCCTGGCCAACACTGTGAAACCCTGGCTCTCCTAAAAATACAAAAATTAGCTGGGCATGTTGGCGTCCGCCTGTACTCCCAGCTACTTGGGAAACTGAGGCAGGAGAATTGCTTGAACCTGGAAAGCGGAGGTTGCAGTGAGCCGAGATCTTACCACTGCACTCCAGTCTAGCAACAAGAGCAAGACTCTGTCTGAAAAAAAAGACAAAACAAAAACAAACAAACAGACTGGTGAAGGAATGATTATTATGCATATAATAGATATATGTATGTTAAACTGCCATGTGCACATTTGGAATGAGTTATGGGGTCCTGGAGCTGCTGGTACCTGTCCTATTAGTGTTCACCCTTTTCTGCATGGCCTCTAAATGCCGGTGCAACTACCACACACAAGAGAACAACTGCATTGTGGACTTCAATGTACTTTATATGACTTATCATTAGCTTCCAGTGAATAGGCTTTTAATGAAGAATCTCTGATTAAAACCAGGGTTTCATAGTATCTGAATTAAATGCATAGCTTAGGAAATTATTTCTTGAAACAGGCTCTCCACATTCAAGTCATGTTAGCACAAAGAAAATACATACATGCATTCTGGCGGCAAGAAGTGCCATCTTTTAACTATCCTTCAGTTACCTTTCTAAATAATTCCATTCCAGGAGTTTGGAATAAGGAAGGCTTACATTAGATGGCATATAAGACGTCAGGATCATAGCGGGAAAGCCAGCAGTTAAGAGCATAGCAGATTTGGGTTCAAGTCTGAGTCACATCACGTTGTAGATAAACCTTTCCCTCATGTGTTATAGCTCGCTCTTGCCTCAATTATCTTCGAGAGTCTTAGAAAGGATTTGATAGAATAATGTTTTCAAACTGCACGAAACCTACACTGCATGGGTAAAATGTTGTCTGCGCTGAACTCCCTTCTATTTTTTGCATTGACTTTCACTTACACAACGCTCCACTGCCGTGTATGAAGCACAGTTGATCCTTGAACACTGCAAGCTTGAAAAGCATTCATCCACTCATACATGGATTTTCTTCTGCCTCTGCCACCCAACACAGCAAATCCCACTCTCCTCTTCCCCCTCCTGCTCAGCCTCCTCAACATGAAGATGAGGATGGAGATTATGATGATGGCCCACTTCCATTTAACCAACAGTAAATTTATTGTTTCTTCCTCATAATTTTCTTGATAACATTTTGTCTCTAGCTTACTTTATTATAAAAATACCATATTTTAACATTTTTTTATACAGTGTATCATACATACAACAAACAAAATACGTGTTAATGGAGTGTTTATGTTACTGGTAAGGCATCTGGTTAACAGGCTCTTGACAGTTTCGTTTTGGGATAATAAAAGTTATATGTGGATTTTCTATTGTGCAGGAGTGAGAGTTGGTGTCCCTAACCTCTAATTTGGTCAAGGGACAAATGTATTTAGTATGCGCCAGTTTTTTTTACCTTCTTCCCACTTATCACAGTTTTTTCACCTTCTTCCCACTTATCAGAAAAGAGAATCCAGGATCCAAGAGGTCAGAGAAGCTTTATGTCACACAGCCAGGAAGTAGTGGGTCTAGCATTGGAACTAGAGTATGTGACTTTGAAGTGACTTCCTTTCTCTTTCCTCCCATATATACTTACATAGAGCCAGCAAAGTTTGGGTGTGTATTACAAACACACTGAACACTGAAGACGGATTATACACCTGAATCCTTACAATGGCTCTGTGATGTATTTTATACATTTTATGAGGAAACCAGGGTTTGCCCATGGCCCGCCTCTCCCCAGGTGGCCAGGCTAGGCTGTAAACCGATCCCCTCCCCACACCACCATCCTCAAACTTCCTGCACGGCTCCTTTACTCCATCCTTCTCACTCCCACCGCTCTGGTCCTGTCTGTTCCTCCCCACACGGCTCTCCCTCCTCTTGGTGCCTATCCAGACTGGATTCACTTGCTATAGCTCATTTGATTTAGGTATTCCACCCTGCCTGGCTGGTTTCCTGATAGGATATTTTCTTTTGTATTCTGAGGCACTGATTGTCTAGGAAGTTGCCACCAGCCTTGCATTCCAGACCCCTGTTATTGATGAGTTATTTTTGGACTTTTCTCCAAAACTGGACTGCAAGCTCCTTACTGCTTCCCTGTACCACCCAGCTAAGTGCTCAGCTAAGTGCTTAGCACTTACTAGGTTGATGCAAAATTAATTGCGGTTAATTACTTCTAATGGCAAAAACCGCAATTAATTTTGCATCAATCAATACATACGGAGTTCAACAGATGCGCCCAGTAAAGCAACTGGCTGTTGCCAGTTCGAGAAACACTGCTAATGCTCTCATATTACGTGATCAGAATTTCAGATTTTAAAAAAAGGTACTATTAACTTTTCTCTAACTCAGCTGATTTATTCAAACACTCAAATTTATCACTTGTTGATAAATTTAATATTTAAAAAATATATGTCCATGATTTAAAAAATAATCCACAGAGATAGATGTAAAATGAAAAGTAAAACCCATATCTTTCTCCCCCTCTCTGACCTCTGGTCTCTTCCTATAAGTATGTTAATATTTTCTTATATATCTTTCTTAAAACTATTTATGCATATACTGGTATATATACATATTATTTAAAATAGGCACAAATAAAAATAATATATATACTCTTCTACATTTTCCTTTTCTCAGCTAACTGTATCTTACAATATCAGCACATGTAACTCTACCTAACTCTTTTAAATGGCTACATACTCTTTCTTTATATAGATGTGCCATAAATTATTAACTGGTACCCAACTGAAGGTTGCTTCCAGTTTTCCATGAGAACAGTGAACTTCAAGGTACACGTCTTGGAATATTTTGTGAATATATTTGTAAGAAAAATTCCTAGCAGTAGAACTGCTGGGTCAAAAAGGCTATATGCACTTAAATTTTTGATAAATATTGCCCAAGGGGTCTCCAAATTCATTAGGTTTCACTAATCTTATTTATTTGGAGTAGTTCACATTGACTTTATAGATCACAGTCCCAGAGGAAGGCCCAGAAGTAGAGCTAATGTTGTGGGCAGCCTCTGAATCTGCCCAGGGTTTGGGAAAAATTAAATCATGGTCAGAGGGAGTGGCAGTGGCAGCAGTAATAAGCTTTCCTCTGCACACGGAAAATGCAGAGCATATGCTAACTGGGCACCTGCCACTAGCTGCTGCTGGCGTTAGCTGGACTTTTCTGGGAACATCTCTTGGTAACTGAGGATGAGACCACTGGTCCTCCTGGAAAGGAGGACTTTTGGATTCTATTCCCAACTCTGCCACTCATTTTGCTCTTCCACCACCAGCCAGTCCCTTCTCTTTTCTGTACTGTTGTGCCCTTATTTATGACATAGGTGATTGGACTTGGGGCTACAAACTCACATACTCACAGGGACATTGGCAAACAACCTAATCCTGTGTCAGGGTAAGAAGCGTCACCCATAAAAGAATACATGTCCCCTCTAAGGATGGAGCCCAAACTCCACCGGAGAGGATGCTGGGGGGTAGAAATGTAGGTCTACTGTCACTGGATTTCCCAGGTTTCCATGGGAATCCAGAAATATGGATTTTATGCAGAACTGCTAGATTCCTTTTTCTTGATTTTTTTAAATGATAGAAATGAGTTCTAAAATTCTATTTCTATTTATTATATAAAAATCCATGTATTCATAATAATACTCAAAATGTGAGAGCAGAAAAGCTGTAAAAAAAGGTAGCTTTGACCAACTCTTTATTCTGAAACTTGATAGTTAAAGGAGAGAATTAAGCTTTTATCTGGTCTTTTCCATAGTAACCATACTTCAGGGTTACCACACAGCTCAGGTTTCTGAACTTTGCTTTTCATATGAATTCTAATACATGTAAACAAAGTGAAAAAAAATCATTTTACATAACTAATTCAGTAACTGATTCAGGTAACAGTCATCAATGAGTACTAAAACCTTGAAGTTAAAGTTTAATTCTTAGGGTGCGAAATTATCAGCGACAGATGGTTGCTGCTACTGAGGGTAGAAAAGCAACTTTATAGTAGAGGAATTGATCAACCGTGGCATGACAACAGTGAGCCAATCGAGATATACCTCACACTAAGTGGTTCACTGTTGTCATGCCGAGATTTACCATCCCTCTATTGTAAAGTTGCTTTTCTATCCCAATACATTAATAGTTGTTATAGAACAGCATTATATGTAAGCTATAACTTTAAATATATTTAATGTTTTATTATGCTCACATACCAAAATATTGTAATTTCAACATATAATCAATGTAAAATTGTTAATGAGATATGATGCATTTTTTTTGAGTACTGCTTTGGAAGTCCAGTTTGCATTTTATACTTACAGCACACCTTCATTTGGACTAGCCATATTTTAAGTGCTCATCAGCTACATATGTCCAGAGGCTACTGTATGGAACCGCATCCTTTTAAACAAAAAGAAGCCTAACAAGTAAATGTGATGTGTGAACTGTATATAGACTGTAGTTTGAACAAACCAGTTGCTGGCACACATTTTTAGGACAACTGAGGGACCTGTAATATGGACTGCATATGGGATGACACTCAGGAATTATTATTCATTTTTTAAAGTATGATAACAGTGTTACAGTTTTCTAAAGACACATTTTACTTTTTGGTGAGGCATACTGAAATATTTAAGAGTAAAGTGTGACAATGTCTGTAATTTAAAATGGCAAAATCACCACCACCACACCAATAGCAAAATATTTATAATTGTCAAATCTAGGTGATGGGCATATATGGAGCCCACATTTGAGTGATCTCTAAGGCTCTTTTTAGATGGAAAATTTTAGGATGCCAGCTGCATATTTTGCCTCTGCATGTCATTGCTGTAGGAAGGGAGACACACACAGAGCAAGCATCACACACTTACTCCAACAGAGCTTTCCCTTCTCTGGAGGGAAGGCCTGGGAGAGCCTGTGGCTATGGAAGTCTCTTCTCTCTGCAAGACCGAGCTGCGGCTGAGGTATCAGGACCCAGTGAAGACAGGTCCCAGCCAAGCGCAGAAACAGAGAGGCGGGGCCCTGCAGGCGCCAAGCACGTCACTTACTGGACTCAGCCAGGATGCATCCAGCACTGTCCTTCATTAGCGCTAATGGAATTTCAAGGTCAATGACCAGTCATAAACATCAGCCCTAAATTAAGTGTCTCCCAGGCTCCTTGCCCAGAGGATTATTTCTTTTTTCTTAAAAGCCAAGTTGCTTGGGAGTTAGGAGAGTGTCAAAAATACAGTTAACCTTTCAAGATAAAAGCATTATCAATTCTATTGATTTAGATCACAACTTGCTTCTACTTAACTCATCAAAAAGGATTGCAAATTTAAAAAATAATGCATTTCTCAGTCCTAAGGAGACGCTGCTTCTTCTTTTTTCTTCTTTCTCCAGGCAAATTTTCTCCCAGCTCCACTGGGGAAGCCTCATACAGGTAGATTGACTGGGGGCTAGCCAGATTGCTGACAACACCAAAATACCACAGACCTCACCCACGGTGCTTTGTTTTATTGATAGCGGCTTGTCTGCCTGTCATTTCTCCCCCTCTCCTTCCAAACAGCTGGGAATTCCTTGTCATACAACATGACTAATATGTTCAGCTTCAGAGGTACAAAGGAGATAGAAATAAATGAAGAGGTGGCTAAATAGGAGTTTTTCTATCCCTCTAGTGAGATGATGAGTAACTAGGAACAGACAGCGACCCAACATCATTGCATAATAATCATCAGGTTTAGAGTCTGAGAGACTTGAAAAGAATCTGAAATCAATACTCCACCTAAGGTCAAGTGTATAGTGAGCTTCGGTTCCTGGACCAGAATCAACAGCAATTCCTAGCCAAGTCCTAGTCTTATACCTTGAAACTTACAAGATGGAGTTCAATTGCTCTGAACCCTTCCTGCTCTGCTCTGGTCCTGGACATTGCGTCTCAGCCTCAGCTAGTGTCGTTGCCTACCTCCGAATCTGTGCGTGGCACTAAAGGCACAAAAAGAACTGGTGTCCTGACATAAATCTCAGTCAAAGTCCTTGTTTTTTATTGATATTTCATGGTGAGGAATTCCAACCAGTACTCCAAACAAGACACATCGTTTTGGAGCAGACAGTAATGAAAATTTTTTTGTTTTTTGAGATGGAGTCTCGCTCTGTCTCCCAGGCTGGAGTACAGTGGCGTGATCTTGGCTCACTGCAGCCTCTGCCTCCTATGTTCAAGCCGTTCTCCTGCCTCAGCTTACTGAGTAGCTGGGACCACAGGCACAAGCCACCACACCTGGCTAATTTTTGTATTTGTAGTAGGGACAAGGGTTTCACCATGTTGGTCAGGATGGTCTTGATCTCCTGACCTCATGATCTGCCCACCTCGGCCTCCCAAAGTGCTGGGATTACTGGCGTGAGCCACTGCACCCGGCCAGTAATGAAATTTTTTTTTTTTTTTTTTTTTTTTTTACAAGACTCTGTATTAAAGAAAGACAGCCACAGCCCTTCCCCCTGCTGCTGGGGTTCCCTGTCAGCCTTCTCTCTAAAACCTGGAGTCTGTTGTAATGTTTCCTATTTCCCATCAAAAAACACAAATCCAGTATTGCTTTTATGTCCATATTATCTCTAGAAGCATACCCTCCAATCTGGAAGGCTTTGGCATGTTAAAATCTAATTCCTCTTTGGAGAAGCCAAGGAAACCTTTGCAGCAGTATCGTGTAATTCTTTTTTCCCCAGGCTGAAAGGGTTAGCTTTATCAAGCTAATACAATCTTCTCTCCCAGGACAGACCAACTCTGACTTAAAACAATCTGTGAATAAATAGCTCAGCCTTGCCCCAAGTCTCTCTCCCTTCATCTCAGCAGAAGAATGAGGGAGTATGGATTATCATTTTGATTACAAATATATTTCTATCTAGAGGAAGATCTACAAAGGCCTAAAGTCACCTCTATAAATTTAAACTGTCTCCAGTTAGCCCTGAAGAGTTAAATCCTCCTCTCCGTTTTTTATCCCCCAACATCCTGGTGCTTCAGAGATGTTATATTAGACAGATGTCAAGTTGATATAATAAACAGCAATGCCAAATCTAATGAATTAAGGGAAAAGAGAACCACATGCTGAGATTTTCAGATGAAATCAGGTAATGACAGGGAAGAAAAATGAAGCTGCTTTTAAAAACGACTTGAGAGTCCAAAATTCAAGGTGTGGAGAGACTCATAGCAGGAGAAATTTCAACTGCGCATTGCATTCATCTTACATATATATGCATTTCTGCCTAATGTTCCGACTTGGGCAAAAGAAAAATAAAATGAAATTTAAAGGGTCCCTGGGGCTAGTAATACTTTGATAAGGGAAGTTGGTATATCAGTTGTCACTAAGGGCTCTGCCTGGTTGTCAACGGCTGCACTAGGGTGAGGGCTTGAGAAGATATTTTATAAGAGGTGTGTGAACCCGATTTGTGTTTCTGACAACTTCCTTGTACTTGCCATTAATTATACCAGGTGGAAAAATTCAGCTCTTAGCAGCTGGGATCCATAAACAGACATGTGGCTATGGCTTCCCTAAGCATCCATGTGGCAGTACAGCATTCGGAGCCTGAAGAAGAGATTGCTCTGCTTAAAGTTCTTCAGGAAAGGAGACATTATAGCCTCAGTGACACATTCTAGGTTATACATGAATAATAAACTTCGACTTTGTGTCTAGCTCAAAGAACTCTGAATTTAATTTATGCCTATTTCACTCTTTCTTAAAATTTTCTGCAGACATATCAACGTCCTTCTTAAAAGTCAAAAAATCCTCACCATGCATAACCACTTAGCAATACCTATTCATACATAAAATGTTCATGCCCTTTGCTCCAGACATTCCACTTCTGGAGGTTTTATCCTATAGATACAGTAGTAGCAATGTGCAAAAGATTCATAGGATGTATACAAACGTAATGGTGTTTGCTGCAGCACTGTGTTAGCAGTACTAGAAACAATTTAAATCTCTATCAATGATTTAAATATGCTATATTAGAGATGCTATATTAGACAGATGTATTAAAGTGTATTAAAGACACTGGACTAAGCTCATTTAACCCTGTTAATATTATACTAAATTCTAGTGCACTTAGCTACCAGGGCACCATATAGTTTATTAGAAAAGAATTATGTTTTGAGATGGAGACATAAACCATGATATATTGTTAAGCAAAACAGTAAACTTTAAAATGGTATATAATCTGATTCCATTTGATTCTGCTGAGAAACTCCCCGGAAAGAGACTTAAGCTTTTAATAATGGCTACCTCTATATACAGGAATATGGGGGTGGATGGGAAGTATTGTATTGCAATATTAGGTAATACGTGATTTAAAAAAAAAAAAACAAAGAACATGAACTTTATAATTTTATAAAAACTTTAAGAAATGTCCCTTGTCTAACAAAGAGAAAGTTACACTTTAGTCTTTTTTTTTTTCAGATTAAACTCTGAAAGCCTTTACTTTTTTGATCCTAATAGTAATAACAGCATATTATGTTTTGGATTCTATGCATTGGTCATCTCAGGTCACTTTTGCATTGATTAAAAAGTGAGAACATATAGCAAAGGAAACTTCTTTGATGCCTGGTTTTGATGTACACTCAATTTGATATTATTCAATGTGCTTTCTTCTATTCTAGTACCTTCCTCTGAGAAGAGTTAATGTCAATATTCAGTAGATACAGTGCTAAGCTATTTAGAGGTGTTAAAATCAAGTGAGGTTTTGGGCTTCCATTATGTGGACATGAGTGTTTATTTTTTTCCTAGCAGGGATCTTTAGTACTTTGCATTGCCGGGACATTAGACTCTCTGCAACAATGACCTTTCTGGGATATAAAGGTTTTTGTGTGTGTGTATCTGGCTTTCATTCGGACACAATTCTAGAAGAGGATAATAAATAGCTACAAAGGAAGGAAGTCAGCCCTGTCTCTGGGTAAGCTATGCACACTTGCCTGATTCACCTGACTTTTTATTTTGGGAGTTAAGATTTTTAGCGAGCTAGAGCCTCTGACCCCTTACCGGCAGCCCCCATGTACAGAAGCCCCTTATCTATAGGCTTCACCAGGTGGCTAACTCCCTTCTCCAGGGTGCCTCGCATATCAGGAATGACAACAGCCACACACGCCTGGGCTAATTTTGCTGAGAGCAAGGGCAACAACTTAACTAGAGGCAGGGAGGATAACCTCAGAATGAATTATTCACCAGTGAGACCATCACGGCGGCACGGAGGGAATACAGATGCCCGCTGTTGGGCCACAGCTCCCTGGCTTTCTTATTCAGTTTTAATGCGTCTCTCCAGCCTGTGTGAAGCAAGTGTATTTGCATTCAGGCAGCTTCTGCACTGGATCCAGAACTGCTGCGTCTCTCTGCTCCTGGTTGAAGCTGACTTCTCTTGGGGTGGGTGAACTTCACTTTTGACAACTCAGTCTCTCTGCCTCTGCTTCCGTCTTTTCTCTAGCTTATTTAAACTCTGAGTCTCCCTATTTCTTTAAAAAAAAAACAAAAAACAGGAATCAGAACCACCACCCACTAAGCTTTCCATGCTGTACTCACTGATAGGTTAGACACAGGCCATTGTATAAACACCCAGCACACATCGTTCCTTCCCTCACTCATATCCTATGATATAACTGCTTCCTGCCTTACTGTCACGGCGTGTTACTCTGCTCCCTGAGTTGGGAAGTAGTTTAGCTTTTTGGCCAATCTGGCTCTGGGGTCAGACTGCTGGAGTTTAAATCTCCAGTCCTAGATTTAAAACCTTGATTTTTTTTCCCCACTCAAAATCTGTGTTTTTGGACATCATCATGTCATCTGACATGTGGAAAGGAAAATGACAGAAAACTTCCCTTCGCCAGGACACTTCTGCACATGATCCTGCCCAGAAAATAGCTCTCCTTTCCTTGCCCTGCTCTCCCCAACCTTCTAAAAAATGCTTATAACCCCACACTCTATGTTCCTGAACACTCTACTCCTCTCAGGCTTCCACTCCGAGGCGCACAACCAGGCTCATGCATTCACCTCACGTGCAAAATGAAGAGGGCAATTTTCCGTAGTAAAGATATATGGGAGAAGCCAACCTCAGGTTCACATCCGTTAAAGCATTTCTCTGTTGGCAACATTTTTACAAGCCTCTCAAAGCTATATGCTTAATTAAAATAAAAGGGTGATATACATCATTGCACCAAGTCTCCGCTGATATAGAGGAAAGAAGGGGAAATATGAGTGCATTAGTTCTCTTTTATTAAAAGAGTTATTTCAGCATGACATCTCAAATAAAGACTAGCCATTAGCAAAATTAAAAATTAGGTGAAGTTGATTTTGGAAAATGTACACTTTAATGCCTTCCTCTTGCCTCTGGCTGTGTCTGCTGTCCCGGCTCCAAGCGGCCTCCATCCCTCCCACCCCCTCAGGGAGCATCCTTGCTCTTAGAGTTCCCAAAACTGATTATCATAATGATGGAATGACAAGTAGAAAGAGAACAGTTTGTTTATAAACGCTATCCTTCTTCAAATTAAATAAGAACAAAATGGCTAACCTTTACTGAGCACATACTACATGCGAGACACTGATCTAAGCTCATTTAATTATGAGCTCATTTAATTATGTAAATCACTCTTAGGAAGCGTAGGGGAGCGCCCTCACCCTGGCACTCCAGCATCCGCAGATGCGTCCCAGCTCCGATCTGTGCCCTTTTTGTCTCTCTTCCCCTTCCAAACTCCTTCATCTTGGTCAGCCTGTTCTTAGATGTATCATGCACATTCCCACCTCTACGGATTTTTACTTGCTGTGATTCCCACCTTCCACTTTTTGTGACCTACATAGAATTGAAATTATTGGCAGTTTGAAACCTTGCTCCTTGACTTACTAACACTGCAGCATGGAGCCAGTTACTGAACTTCTCAGAGCCTCAGTTTGCTCATCTGTAAAATGGAGTTCATTTCATTAACCTTGCATGGTTGATATATGGATTAATATAGAAAACTCCCATAATGCATTTAGGACGTGGCAGATATTCCATAAATATTGCTTTTCTTCCCCTACACTTCCTAAGAGTGATTTACTTAATTAAATGAGCTTAGACCAGTGTCTCACATGTAGTATGTGCTCAGTAAAGGGTAAGGGCCAGGAGCTTCAGTTTGGAGGCAATGGGCCACCATCAGAAGTTTTTCCAGCAGGTACAAAGGAACAGAGCTTCATGAACCTTGATCAGGCAGTGATGTATCAACTGACTAGAAGGGAGATAAGTACACAGGTAAGAGGTCTGGGCCTAAGACTAAGAGGGCTCGGCTAGGGCCAGGCGCTTGTGTTGAATATGAGACTATGAGTGCTATGTGCTAGGGGAACTCTCATTACCCTAAATGCAGGAACTGAAGTGAGTCTGACAAACATTTTGAGATTCCCTTAGTACCTGAACATATGGAGCGAAAGTCTTAGCATCTGAACTCAGAAACTGAGTAGATATGGAAAGCAAGGATACCTTCATTAAGAGGTGTGGAGTAGCGGAGCTACCAGATCATGTGCTTGACTAGATGGGAGTAGTGGGGACTCGCAGGAGTCAGGAATCATCCCAGGCTGGGCATGGTGATTCATACCTGTAATCCCAGCACTTTGGGAGGCTGAGGTGGGTGGATCACAAGGTCAGGAGTTGGCCAAGATGGTGAAACCCTGTCTTCGCTAAAAATACAAAAATTAGCGAGGCGTGGTGGCGGGTACCTATAATCCCAGCTACCTGGGAGGCTGAGGAAGAGAACTGCTTGAACCAGGGAGGCAGAGTTTGCAGTGATCTGGGATTGCACCACTGCACTCCAGCCTGGGCAACAGAGTGAGACTCTGTCTGAAAAAGAATCATTCAGGCCCAGAGCCTTTAGGACTGGGACAATGAGAGGTGAATCCATACACAGAAGAGAAATGCCTTGATTGAGAATGTTTTGGAAGAAATAGTTTTAACAATCCACAGGATGAAAGATAAAAAGAAGGGTGAGCAAGCTAAGCCCCAGAGCATCCTATGAGCCACTGTCCTAAGGTGTCAGTCCTGAAGCTCCCTCTCTCTAATCCTTATATCTGACCAATCACCACATTCTAGATTTTTACTCCCAAATATCTGCCCAGTCCACTTCTCACCTCCACTGGCAGCATCCTCCCCCAAGCTACCAACTCTCTCTGCTGCCTGCCAATTACCTTGCACCCTTAAGTCACAGGGCTCTTGACAAACATAAACATGATCAGGTAACTCCCTTCCTAAATATCCTGTAAAGGCTTCTCAGTGTCCTTAGACTAGGCCAGGCATTGGCAAACTATGGTCTGTGGGCCAAATCCAGCCTGCTGCCTGAAATAAAGGTGACCGGAACACAGCCACGCTCAATCATTTACATGTTGTTTACAGCTGCTTTGGCACCACAGCAGAACCGAGTAGGGTGACAGGGACTGTCTGGCCTGCAAAGCCTAAAGTAATTAATATCTGGTCCTTTACAGAACAGGTTTGCCAACCACTGGTCTAGACAGGAGTCGGTACCCTGGTCCACAAGGCCCTGCATGATCTGACCTCTGCCTACTTCTCTAGTCCCTCTTCACACCTCCAGTCCTCCTGCTCGGTCACTTCGGTCATGGTGGCAGACTTCTGGCCACTCACAGGAGCCACAGACTTGGAGCTAAGTGGTCATGTGCTGGCCTGGCCTGGTCCATGTATTTCTGGGGCACAGACTTTTGGGATCTAGGGCACTCCTAGCCCCAGTCTTTGCCTGGCTTCCTCTTCCCGTGACCTACTTCTCTCCCTCCTGGGGGTTGGGGCCCAGTACCCTCCATGTCTCACGCTCCTCCCCTCTCAAACTTTTCTTTCAGGAAAGGGGCCCAAATCAACCACTTATAACTCAGTTCAACTCAAGCCAGTACAATGAATACAGGAGCATTTGAGGGTGTGTGTGTGTGTGTGTGTGTGTGTGTATCTCACTCTGCCACCCAGGCTGGAGTGCAGTAGCGCAACCACAGTTCACTGCCATCTTGAACTCCCAGGCTCAAATAATCCTCCCACCTCAGCCTCCTGAGTTGCTGGGACTACAGACACATGCCACCATGCCCGACTAATTTTCTTTTGTATTTTCTTAGAGACAGGGTTTCGCCATGTTGCCCAGGCTGGTCTTGAACTCCTGAGCTCAAGCGACCCGTTCACCTTGGCCTCTTGAAGTGTTACGATCACAGGTGTGAGCCACCGCACCCAGCTGCACTGGAGTTTTGAGCCTTGTTTCTAATTAGCAAAGTTGTTTTCTTCAAGAAATCAATGAGCAGGTAGGAGGACTCTGCAGGGTAGTGGGGGAGAAAGAAATAATGCATCCTTAAGATCCCATCATGAGGTAAGCAGTTGCCTCCTCCACCGAGATGAAATCAGCCGCGATTTCAGTTTCAGAGTCAATCAATATTTATCGAGCACCTTCTGAGAGCCAGGAACTGTGCTAGGTGTGTTAGCTTGTTATTTTCTGTTATCCTCCTCAATCCTGCAAACCAGTCTGGGTTTGGCTGCAAGTAACAGAAGCCATTATAGACAGTTTAAGCGGGAAGTCCAACAGTTTGGTGAGCATCTGTCAGTTTTGTAGCCAAAGGGATTACATGCTCACAAACTTGTTGAACGGGCTGGGGAGCAGTTTCCAGCATGCACCTCTGGAAGTAACTTGCAGGAACAGTACTGCAGAACTGACCCACCAAGGGAGCTGCTACGATGCACAAGCTGGAGACGTGGGAAGCAGCCGCCCCAGATGCCAGATCTGGAATTAGACCATCTGAGCTGCCATGTGGAGACTCTGCATCTATATCCGGAGCGACACCATGACTTGCACCAGCAAGCGGGTTCCCTGGCAGGGCTCCTCTCTTCCCACCTAACTCCTTTCTCGAGTCCAGTCTTCTACCATCACAGGCAGATACCGAATCACAACTAGAGCCCTGGATGCGGAGGAGTCTGGGGACTGTCATATTTAGCTTTCCATCTCTACAGGATCAGAAGGTAGATGAGAGAGAAGCCACAGTGGATATTGAGTAAAGCAATCTGTACTCCCTACCCTTTAAAAAAAAAAGGGGGCGTTGTTTCCTTGACTTTACAGAAATGGAAGCTGAGCTTCTGAGGGTGAGGTGCTCAACCCTAAAGTCAAGCCCAGGTTTGCCAACTCTAAGCGCCATTGCTTTTTCCAATAAAAGGAAAGAGAATGTCATTTGTTATATTTAAAGGCAGTAACAAGTGAGGTCTTAGTCCCCTTACCACCAAAACAACACATTTCAGAGCTCAGCCAGCTGCTGAGAAACTGATTAAAGTCAATGGACAAGGGGCAGCCCAGGAACCTACACAGGTAGAATCCTGGAATCTCCATTTTTTTGTTTCTTTCAGCATCTCACTACTCAGAAAGTAATCTACCAAGGGCATATTTTCATCCAGCAGGGTGCTCAGTGGTAACATTGCTTTTCTCTTGGGAGTGGTGACTCCGAATTCAGGAGAGCCAAAAAACTACAAGCTGTGGTTCCCAGAGAAGGATGGACGAGTCTATCTATCCAATTGTGGGCATAGGTGTGGGTGTGAGGTACTGAGAAGGGGCTCATTTCTCTAAGAGAGAATATATATCTCCAGTTACAGGGACTGCAGTTTTCAGGAGTGAGTAGGCAGTAATTATTAATTATTCAGATAGTCATCACCACTGCCTTAGTTCCAGCTCTCAGCATTTCTCAGCTGGACCATCACAAAGCCAACTCCCTGGGAGCCCTGCTTTGTGTTCCTACTAGTCAATTCGTCTTTCCTACCACCAGACCTATATTTCTACAGTCTGGATCTAACTCTGTTAAAGCCCTGCTTAAAAACCTTTTAGCTTGTCATTGCTTAAAAGATAAATCCCACTCAACAGCAACAACAAAACAACATGATTAAAAAATGGGTAAAAGACTTGGATAGACTTTTCTACGAAGAAGACATACAAATGATCAACAAGTGCATGAAAAGATGTCAACATCGTTAATCACTAGGGAGGTACCAGTCACAATCACAAGGAGACATCAACTCATACCTATTAAGATGGCTACTATCGAAAAAACAAAACAAGTGTTGTCGAGGAAGCAGAGACATTAAAATCTTTATGCACTGTGGGTAGGAATGTAAGTCAGTGCAATTGCTTTGGAAAACAGTATGGTGGTTCTTTAAAACATTAAAAAATAGAACTACCATATGATCCAGCAGTTCCACCTTTACGTATATACCCCCAAATTGAACACGGAGTCTTGAAGAGATATTTGCACACCTAAAACAGCATTATTCACAACAGCCAAAAAGTGGAAGCAAAGCAGGTGCCCATGGATGGATGAATGGATAAACATGTGGTATATACATATAATGAGATATTACTCAGCTGTTAAAAAGGAAGGAGATTTGGACCCATGCTAAAACATGTGTAGAACCTTGACAACATTATGCTAAGTGAAATAAGCCAGTCATAAAAAGAAAAATACTGCATGATTCCACTTACATGAGTGTCTAGAGTAGCCAAATTCACAGAGACAGAAAGTAGAGCAGAGTTTCCAGGGTCTGGGGGTAGGAGGGAATAGGGAGTTTTTGTTTAATGGGCATAGAGGTTCAGTTTTGCAAGATGAACAGAGCTCTGAAGATTGGTGGTACAACAAGGTGAATAGACCTGACATTACTAAATTACATACTTAAAGATGATTAAGATGGTAAATTTTATGTTATGTACATTTTATCACATAAAAAAAGATAAAGTCCAAGGTACCTGGTGTGGCATTGAACAACAGAGACCCCTGGGCTCCAATCTGCTTTTAGACTTTACTCCCTGCTTCTTTCTAAAATCAGCCATCCAGCCATTCCTGGAGCTCACCATGCCCATTCATGACTCTGTCTCCCTGAGCTGCTCTACATTATAGGACCCCTGCCCTTACTATGTAGGTTGTTTCCTCCATGACACTTGTCAAAACTCCCAATTATATCACATACGTTGGCCATTAAGATTTTGCCTGCAAGAATGTAAGGGCCATGACATAGGAACATTAAATATTATTAAATGCTGCAGGACTGGGTGCCTATGATGAACTGGCTAACTGAGGCACGTTCAACGTCCAGTTCAAATGTCATTTCCTTTCTTCAGCGTTTCTCAGCTGTCCTAGCAGGATGGATCTCTGCTTTATCTGACTTAGTTTGCACCTTTCTGAGCAGCCAGCACGTCCCCTACCCCACTGCATTCCAGTTAGCGTGGATGTAGCTATTCTTCACACCAGATGGAGACCTTCAAGTCAGAAATTACACATTATTAATTGCTACCTTCCCAGTACCCAGGAGAGTGTTTGACAAATAGTAGGTACTCTTTGTTGAATGCTGCATGTTCCAAACTTTTGCAATTTCTTTCACCTTCAGGACTTGTGTCATATTTACGAATACTCTTCCCTTTAAAACTGGCTCGTATGTTAAAAATTATTTTAGGAAGAAAATAATTTAAGAAGGAAATAATATCAGTAAAAATATTTTAATGTGCTAGTTACATTTTTCTCTATTATGCATTAAATGAATAATAATTAAATTTAAAAAGGTTCTTCTGTGTACCACTAAAATTATGACTGTCATTATTTGGAAAACACTGGTTTAAACAAGCACCACCTTGAGCCCACACTACTTGGGTGTCCCTTGAGGAGCTCTGGCAGGGACTGAATTTGGGGCCAAGCCCCCGATCAGGCAACAAAGGCGGCTGTGTACGTCATCTCTGCCCACCTTCCCTCCCTCTGCCTGGAAAAGTGGCTCAGTAGGTCACTGTCTGCCTCCTTGTGTATGTGCAAGTCTTCCCAGAAGAAGGAAATGCCAAAAATGTTTAAAAATATCTGCAGTGTTTAATGTTCTACAGTCATTTTTGGATGACTGAAATTTTTTTAAAAAGAATTTAAACAGGAATGGCTATAATTAATATTGTAGGTATCACTTTACTTTAAATAGCACTTTTAGAGCCAAAGCATGTTCACACCTGTTTCTCCCATTTTCATGATATTTCTGGAAGGAAGCTGAGAAATGGGCAGAATTTTATGGATAGAGAAGGTAACCCAGGGTGAGATAATCCAAGCACCTCTGCTCAAAGTCCCTGGGCTAGTCTGCCTCTGCCTTTTGGTAAGACTCTTCCCATTAGATCATATATGATTGGCCCAGACTCAATAATGAATAATAAATTATTCATTAAAATGTTAAGTAATAACAATGATAATATAATAGCCAGTTCTTGGTGGGCACATATTCCCAGGCACTGTTCTAGGAAGCTGTTCAATCCTCACAACAACCCCGAATTTAGGCACTCTAACTGTGTCCATTTCATAGATAGGAAAACCAAGGCCAGTAGAGGTTGGGACACCTTCTCAAGGTTACACCAGCAAGTGCTTCCCAATTCTCCCTTAAACCATTGGATAAACCATTTTTTACTCCCAGGTATGGATATGTTACTATTAATGTTCCGTAATAATAATAGTAAGAACTGTTATTATTGTTGATGTTATAATGGAGATAGCTAACATTTACTGAGGGCTTAACATGGGCCAAACACTGTGTTAAATTTCTATGTGATTTAAATCATTTAATCACCATCATCTAATGAGTAGTTGCCATCATGGCTTTCATTTTACTGATACTGGTTACAGTGCAGTTAACCAACCTAGCAAAAGCTGTTCATAATTACACAGAGGTAGAGGTAGCAGAATTCAAACCCAGGTATGCTTGGGAATCAAGGTCAGCGTGGGCCAGAGAAGTGCAGAAAAAGGGTTGATTCTACACGACTGGAAATGAGACTTCTTGGAATTAAAACTTTCCTCGGTTAATCTGGAGGGATAGCTGTCTCTATTGACTGGCAGGTTATTTATCTGAAGTCTGCCAGAGAAATCTATTTGTGCATGGGCAGATAATACAACCTAGCACCTATGGGGAAGGGAAATGAATGGGAAACTGCAAATAGTTCATCCTGGCTCGTGGGCTGTAGCTGAAAGAAGGTGCTGTAGAATGCATACGGGCCATGGGGAAGCGGCATGGGCCATCCTCCATGGCAGAGGAGGTGGGTGTTTCCCCAAAGTCAGGCTCCAGCTGGCCTGCTTTATTCTGTGGGGTGTCCCTCCTTGGGACCACCCTACATTTGAGCTCAGTGTCTATACTTAAGGAAGGCAGACTTAGAATAGACTCAGTGAGTCCAGGGACTTGCAGCTCAAGTCACTCCCATGAGACAGAAGTGAGGTCCTAGTCAGCGTCACACAGGCCAGGGAGGTCTTACCTGCATTCCTGGGGAGAAGTGACAGTCCAGATTCCTGGCCACTTCTCTAGGTGAAACAGCACCTCGGGGAGTGAGGACTGGGAATTTAACTGTCTTCAAGTGATTTTTATCCCTCCTACCTTTGACACCCCATGGTCTGCATTTTTGCCAAAAGAAATTCTGGCTGGAAAGTGGGGAGAGCCACATGCTGTAAGGAGGGCCATCAGTGAGGAGAAGAGTAAACCCTTGTTAATTTTCTCTACACAAGCGTGCCGGGGAAAAAGGTGTACATTCTAGCAAATGGTAAAAATAGGCAGACACGCTTGGATGCTGCATGGTTTGCTGGCTGAGGTTCTGAGGTCAGGCGATCTGGTTTCTAATCCGGACTCTACCGTTTCTAGCTGTGTGACTTTGAACAAGTGATGTAAACCCCTCCCAGCCTCAGTTCTCTCATCTGGGCAGTAGAGATACTAATTGCTCCTACCATGTATGGGGAGGCTCTGAAGAGGTAAAACACGCAGAGGGCTGAGCTTATCATCTAGCACATAATAGGTACTCAAGAAGTACAGACCCTTAGCACAGTACTGCTGTTATTACAATCAGGAAGGAAGTCTGGAGCCGAGAACTCCTCTCCCTCATGTCTAGAAATAAGTCTGGAGAGGGCTTGGCAGCTGACACCTGTGACTCAGTTCACATAAGAAGCTAAGGTCTAGTTCTAGAAACTCTCAAACCAGAAGCCCCCCAGAGGCCTGATACACCCAGGACACTGAGTCCCTTGGCCACTTTCTTGGTGCCGCATCCCATGAGTGATGAGCCTCTTAGACAATAATTTGTGGGCTTTTGGACCCAATGAAGATGAAACATTCTATTTCAGAGGATAAATACCGCAAATCCACAGAGAGCCTGCAAAGCCTCCTGGAATCTCACAGGTCTGGCAATGCCACTGCCTTCACCTCCTCCTCTCCTGATCACCTGCTGACAGCCAGCCCGGCCCAATACCCTCCTGGTCCCTGTCAGGGAAAACTCAGGGGACTCCCTCTGATCGTCTTATTGGTATTGCCCATTATTTGGCAGGAAGCAAACAAAGGCATAGACCAAACTCCCCAGGGAAGTCAGGGAAGCTGCTGAAAAAGTGCTTGAAAAAGAGAAAGAATGCATTTAATTTCATTTTCCCCTTTATCTTATGTACAGACTGCCTTTTACGTGGAAATTGCCTTTTCAGAAAAACAAAAAACAAAACAAACAAAATCAAAACCTGCGAGATGAGGGAGTTGGAATAACAACTAATTGACTGACTGACTGATCTTTATATCCATCCATCATGCAAATGTTTTTGCACATCTTTATGTGCAAGACATTGTGGGAGTGTCTGGGGATTGAGGGGCGCGCACAAGACAGACATGGCCCCTGGTATCACTGAGCCTAAGGTTGAAGCGGGAGAGTGGCCTTTACCCTACTTGCCCCTCTGCAAAATTCTCAAGTCATAATTTTAGAGATCTGATCAAAGTTCTCCTGGAGAAGGAAAGGGACAGCGTGTACTGAGTATACGATGAGGGGACAGCCGCTAGGCTGGCTGCCGAAGGGTGGGTCAGGCAATCTGGAGGCTGCAGGCCCAGCCTCCCAGCTTTAAGAGCTCTGCCCCTATACTGTGCGAAGTGTCAGTGAAGAATGCAGTGACTCACAGCAGGTAGGTGTGTGGTGAGGGTGTCTACCACCACACACCACGCCACAGGAGAACTGCCCGTGACATTCTGGCCTTAGATGACTCTGGAGGTTCCTTTTGCAATAACCACTTTAGTAGCTCCCTAGAGATGTTTGCATCACATACCCAACAGCCGAAGCCAGACTTTTGAAAATGCTCCTTGACGCTCTACTCTTCTGAGTAACGGGACTGTGGGGGAGGGAATCCCACCTCCCTCTGTAGTGAACCCCACCCCTTTGCTGGGTCTGTAGCCATCACAATGTTCTGGATGGGATGGGGGTGATTGGTGGTTTCAAATACAGTTGGATTAGGACCATGCTTTATCACTAAGAACCACAGGCTCTTCGTAAGATGGAGGCTGTCCACTGCAGGGGTGTGGCTGCCACATGCCAGGTGCTCCCTGGTTGGCAGCCAGAACCTGTTTGGACCATTTCTCCCGGTTCAGCCCCAAATGCCGACCCCATTCCTGACACGGGTTTTTTTGTTGTTGCTGTTTGTTTTTAGTACAAGGTACTATATATTTCAAATAATTCTTCTGGACCAGATAAGAAGAGAAAAGGGAAGAGGAGAAAAAAACACATACACACTATATACACACGCACACACACACGCACGCACGCACGGTAGAGATGTGCAGAGGGTGGTTAAATAGAGAAATGGGGCTGAGAGTAATTATATATATATATATATATATATAGGCTACTGTAAGCTTCTAAAGACAAGGACTGTTTCTTATAATTTTATAATATTCTTAATTATAATCTTATAGTAATATAATATATAATACACACACACAGATTTCTTCTTTGTAACTCTTCTCTTTCCCTAGGAGACAGAAAGAGTAGGAGGTAGGAGGAACAGTCGTCCCTTGCTTTCTTGGTTTGTAAAATGTTTCAGACAGTCAAGCCCTAATGTACTTACCTCAGCCAGTCAATTAATGTATGTAAAGGTAGATATTACAGATAAGTGACTGCCCAGGGACATCTTGTGGGGCAGCCTGGTAGTCGGCCAGTGACTTTGGGAAGAGACAGGCTTGGGGTCAGAGCCCAGCAACTCCATATCCTAGCTGTGTAACCCTGGCCAAATTCTTACTCTCACAGTTTGTTTCCACATCTGTAAAATGGGAATGCCTGCCCCACAGGGCTGCTGTGGGAATTAAGCACACATCTGAACCACACTGTGCATGTGAAGACTAGCAGCCTAGGCTACCATTTGAGTGTTGCCCGCCTAGAGCTGAATACTGTGCAGCATGCATGGCCTTATGGGTAGCCTGGCCCATAGAGAGCGCTCACTCAGTAGCTGCTATTGTAAGATACAGTCCTTGTCTTCAGAAGCTTACACTGTAACTGAGCCTTCCACATGAATAATACTGGTAAGCATACCAGGGAAAGAGAAAGAACTGCCAGCTCATAGAGGTGAACAATATTCACTGTCAGTGGATAAAGAGAAGCTTGTGGGATTAAACAGAGCGCAGCATAAACAAAGACGCATGGCCGAGAAGTGCAGGGTGTGGTTAAATAGAGAAATACGGTTGAGGGTGAGGGTATTTAATAACATTAGCATATGAGAAAGGACTTGACGTCCTTAGACCACTGAAGGTTTCTGATCAGCATCTCTCCTAATTATTAAAACAGCCAGAGGAGGTAAGAACTGTGATTCCCTTTTTAGGGATGAGGAAATGAAGGCTCCAAAGAGCTGGGTACCTTCTAAAAGCATGGCTAGTAAGTGCTGGAGCCAGAACTGGAGTCTAGGGTCTCTAGCTCTGAAGCATTGATGTAAGTAAAGAGTTGGAAAGAAAACAAGGATAGTCTTGGGTGGGACCCTGGAGGTCATTAAAGGCCAGCAGGAGAGTTTGGATTTTACTGAATACGCAATAAAGGAAAGGAAGCTCTTCAGCACAAGAGTGACGTGGTAACAGATGAGATAAGAGGAGGAACCAGGCTAGGAACGGCTGAGTGGCAAGTGGAAGGCGGGGGGCGGGGAGGAGCTCACCCTTCATTTATTATTCAACCAGTATTTCCTGAGCAGGGTTCTAAGCTGGGGCTGCTTGCCCAATTCCTCCCTGTCTGACTGGGAGCTTGCATTCTGCTCTAATAGGCAGGAGTGGCTCTGGAGGTGTGACAAATACACAAAACTGCAGTGTTCCTTAGGGAGTGATGGGCTCCACCTGCTTCCCGGAAGCCCACCAGGATTTCAGCTTTATTGTCCTCTAAAGAGATCCATCTGCCAAAGAGGGAAAGCCCTCCTGATAGATGGCACAGCAGTAATCACCATCCAACAGCTCCCACAAGGAATCATTAACCTATAGGAAGCTTCTGTCTCAGGGAAGAGACTGGAGAGCTGAACAGTCAGGATTTCGAGCCACCCAAGCCTGGCTTTTCTCCTTGCTGATTGAGATTCTACTTAAACAGCCAGTCTTTAAATGATCTAGTCCATGATTCACATTTTCTCTGCAGGGAGTGGAACTATGGGAGACAAATCGCTACTTCATTTACTCATTCATTAATTCTACTGATAATTATTGACTGTATTGTGGGAAGAAACAGAAGTCAATCTTACAGCATCTGCCTTCTGTGGATGTCAGGCCAGTGGGAGAGACAGGCTGATACCACGTGATGATGGGAAAGGCACGTGGCTGCGGGAGCACACAGGATCAGGGCAGCCTTCCTACTAGAACTGGCAAGCAATTTCAATCCCAAAAGAAGAGCAAAGGCAGCCTTTGAGCCTGGGGAGGAGTGTTGTAGGAAGGTTGAATGCTTGTGCAAAGGTCTGAAGACAAGAGTCTATTTTGGAAATTAAAGCAACAAGTTGCTGGCTATTCCTAAGCACTTATTGTGGGTCAGGTATTATATTAAATGCTTTATGTACATTACCTCATATATCTTTAAAAACAAAACAACAAAAAATAAGCCTATTAAAGAGATATTGCCCTCATTTTTTTCAGATGAGCAGTTGAGACTCAGAGAGGGTAATTAACTGGTCTAACGGCACACTGTAAAATGTGGTGAAGTTGGAATTCACACTCAGGTCATCTCCCTCCAGGTCCTAAAGTCTGAATCACTATACTGTGCATTGAGGGCCTCTGCCCAAAGTCCCTCCAGGAAGCCTTCCCTGACTTCATCAGCCTGAAGGGATGATTTGTTCCTATCCTGGTTAGCTCTGGATTGCATCTTATCTCTACAACCAGAGAGTCATACCTCAAAGTCAGGGAATGCAGCCTCTATTCTGTTGTTTCAGTGTGTTCACTCATTCCTTTAATTACCCCACAGCACCTGAATAAGTATTTATGGATTGACCATTCTTAGGTCATTGTGCCACACTGAGGACATGATCCTTTTAAGTGAAAAAGTCTGTGGGATCTAACACATGCCTCTAACTCCTGGCCAAAAGGGAAGTCTGAGTGGATTTCAGCTTTCATGGTGTTTTCATAAATAGGGATATATAGGATTACAGTGAGTAGGAAGAAAGAAAGCTCCAGCACAAATCATGCCATTCTGTTCTAAGCTTTTAGGGCTCTGGAGAAATTCAGAGCAATCTCATCTCTGTGCTCACAGACAACTGTGGTACGGTTTCTTTGAGCAACATCCTTTGTATTTGTGTCTGGTTTTTGTTTAAAGAATATTCTTTCCACGATGGCAAACATTAAAGAAGCAAATCTGTTTATATTTGTCTGGCAACTGAAAAAATGCATCAGACTGAAAGCAAATTTCAAACAATGCAGCGGACCTGGCCTACCAAATAAAGGCTCTGAAATCCCATAGTTGTAATTAGTTTCCCCCGCACAATTAGGGCTGCTAGCCTAGGGAGAACCACGTGGATGTGAAATTAGTGAAACGGAGCAAAGAGATTCTAACCAAAGCTGCCTCATGGCATTAAGGTACTTGGATCCCATTACTTGTAGATAGGAAATCAACATCCATTAGGCCAAGACTAAAGGCCGCACCAGCTCATTCGCATGTCTTCCTGGGCCACGCCTTTTCCTTTTAGAGCAAGTGGCCAGTGAGAGACCTCCCAAGCCACAGTGTCCACTCAGAAAGAATGAATCTCCCCAGAAGGGAGAAAATTAAGGATAAGAGCAGCTGACATTTTGCTGGAACAACAAGCAGGGCAGGTTCCCATATCCAGTGACTTCCTGTACTGGCCTGTGCCCAGGCTGGATGACATGTGAACACTGACCCTTAATGGATGCAGGGTGGTTGGTGTTCAGCGAAGGGAGGGGCACTGGAATCATTCAGCCATTTAATCAACCAGTATATACTTATTGAGCACCTACTACAGGTATTGATCGATTTACGACCTATGCAACTTACGACTATTCGACTTTACGACCACAATCACTAGCCATGACTGCTCCGCATCTGGCAGCGCAAACGTTGCCCAGCTGGGTGTACGACAGTGCAGACCAGCTTCCGGCAGCACTACCATCTCCGCGTGCATATAGCCTACTCAACTTACGACCAAATCGTGTTACGACCGGTCTGTCGGAACCAATCGTGGTCATAAGTTGAGCACTAGCTGTAGGTGCTTGGCTCATGCTAGGAAATGGGGCTGCTGTGGTAAAAATTTAAGTGTGATCCCCGCTGTCCTGGAGCTTCCACTTTGTACTTAGAGATTAAACAACTATACAAATAGCTTGTTAACTACAGCTGGGCATAGTGCAATGAAAGTGAGTTTATCACACAAGACATTGTATATGGGAGCAGGGATGGAATCAGAGAAGGATTCCTGAAGGAAGTGACACCTGAGCTGGCACTGGAAGAATCAGGTGGTTGAGGACTCAACCAGGTGAAGTTGGGGGGAAAAGCTCATATGAAGCCTTGGAATAGGAAGGAGTCCAGCAGGCAGGAGGGATAAGGGGAAGGTCAGTGCGCTCAGAGCATAGAGGCTATGGGGTGAGTGCTGGGGTCAAATCACCCAGGGCCCTATAAGGCCATGTGGGGGGATTTTCATTACTATTTGTACCCTAAGAGAAAGGGAAAACCATTGAAGTGTGGTGAGCAGGAGAGTGAGGGACTGAACACGCATTTTGGTAGACAGACATTCACTCTGTGGGAAATGAATTGAACAAGGAGAAGAGTGAGTGAGAAGAGAATGTTGAGGAGGGAGCAGTCTAGGCAAAAGCTGGCGGCAGCCTGGACTTGGAGGCTGGCAAAGGGGAAGAGGTGAAGTGGATTGAGTGTACATACAGCAGGTCCAGTCAAATAGGCAGATCAGGTAAGGGGTTGCGGTAAGGGAAAGTTGGATCCAGCAGGCATTGACCATGTGCAGCAGAATGGAAGGCCTGGCATTCTCTGAGCCTGGGAACCAGGAGACAACTAGGATGGTGGTGAGAGGATAACAGACCTGGGTGAGGATCCCAGGTCAGCCACTCAGTAGCTGCATGACTTTGGGTGAGCCACGCAGCTCTCCATGCACCTCAGTTTTCCTTTCTGAATAATGGGAATATTCACAGCTACTCTGCACATTTTTAAGGACTAGAATAAAGATGGTGTCTAGCACAGCACCTGGAAAAGAAAAGACTCTAATAAATGTTAGCATTTATAATCATGATGAGTACTTTTCCCCAAAGCAAATGCTCAGATTCACACTAAAGCTTCTGATCAGAAATACCTTAGGTGGAACTTCTGACTTCCAGAATGCAAGTATACAATGCAGTCATAAATCTAGGGGCTCCGTCCACATGGTAGATACTGTGGATCTGCATATTTATTACATTCCTTTTTCCCCAGAATACAGCAATAAATCTTGCTCTAACATACCAATATATCACAACAATTTTCTGACAGGTGGGAGTACACCACTTGGAGGAAGGGTGAACTTCTTCTGATACCTAACATCTGCTGTGTTTTGCCCATGATGACAGAATACGAGGCAAAGAACATATTCTGGCTGAGTACTAGGCAAATAAGCATCCATCCCCACCAAAAAATCCTCCAGCATTTAGCTGCTATTCTATGAATAGACTTTAACAATATGGACAGATCTCTAACTTTACAGAGAATGTCTGAGTCTAATAGCAGACATCAGTGTGTGAGAGAAAGTGGCATTTAAACGGGAAATAGGTAAGAAACATATAGAAAGTGCCTAGCAGATTGCCTGGTACCGAGAAAGTGACACATACATTCTTGCATGACTGTGATGTTGTAGCAGTGGCCGATGACACTGTTGTTTTCTAGAACACATTTTGATACAGGGGTATTGCAATTTATAACAACACTTTCAGGGTATTTAGATACAGTGATTTTATTTTAAATCTCCTTCCCCTTCTGCCTTATACTTTTCTCTATACAATGATTATTATTATAACTATTATTATTATTTTTTGAGACGGAGTCTTGTTCTGTTGCCCAGCCTGGAGTACAGTGGCGTGATCTCAGCTCGCTGCAATCTCTGCCTCCCAGGTTCAAATGATTCTCCTGCCTAAGCCTCCCGAGTAGCTGGGACTACAGGCATGTGCCACCATGCCCGGCTAATTGTTGTATTTTTAGTAGAGATGGGGTTTCACCATGCTTGCCAGGCTGGTCTTGAACTCCTAGCCTCGTGATCTACCCACCTTGGCCTCCCAAAGTGCTAGGATTTAGGTCTGAGCCACTGCACCTGGCCTTTACAATGACTATATAGAGATCTACCCTGGTTTGAAAGGCAGAGACGCTTGCTCAGAATGGAAGCCATGATAGGCCTACAGATCCACTGTAGGACAATGACACGGAAAAATATAATCACCGGGTACATAAAACCCTGTAAGCAGCAAAGGAATGGGCACCTCAGGGGAAGCATGCGAGGAACCGGAAACACAGACTAAAAGACAACCCAAAGCAGACAAAGCAGCACCAGGTCAAATACACACCCATGGGCAACTTATGTAGCTGGCGTGCAGGTCAGTGCCATGATGAGGAGGGGCCTTTAGGTATCACGGCTGTGCTTGGGGACATTTTACTAAGGGAAATCAATGTCACCAGGCCCCGGAATCACCACATTATAATAGGTAACAGGGAAAAGTACGGATGTGTACTGGATTAGGAACCCTGGCTAGAACTGCTGTCTGGTAAGCATGATAGATCCTACAGATAACAGCAAGACTTATAGGTTCTCACACTTCAGAAATTTGGAATTTTTGCTAATTCAGAAAGGCTTAAGATGATCTAAGCAGATAAAAAGGAAGGCTTGGCTAAGCAACTTAGTAATGCAAACAAGAATGAGGAAGACAAGTTTCTAGAAAAACGAAGCATTGCAGACATATTCAACTTTAAAAGTTCTCCCGTAAAATAAGCTCCCTTAAGCTTCTCTGCTGGTTACAAGTTCACTTTCAGATGTACATAATCTTAACATGCAAACAAATGGCTATTTTTCATAGATGTTCTATAATCAAGACTTTCCATAGGTGCACATCATCTACTTTTCTGCAAGGAACTTTGGTACACAAAACGGAAAGAAACATTTAAGACCATATTTATTATGGTCTATTAGTGTTACTATCCTTGTCTTAATCATAATACCAATGGGTACCGTGTTATTAAGCACATTCCACGTGCCTGGCACTATGTTAAAGATTTTGTATATATTACCTAACTTAATCCAATTATCCTATTTTTAGCCCTGTTTTAAAAATGAGCCAACTGAGATTAGCAGTTAAGTTACAGAGCTGTGGTTACCTAGATGGTAAGTAGCAGAGATGGGATTGAATTGGACTGGGCTAACTCTAGGGCTCAGCCTTTCAGCAGATGGTAATACAGTGGGGGAGGATAAAATAAAAGATAAATAAAACTGTCAGGCAATAAATGATAAGTGTCAAATGAGATGCAGGTGATAAATGCTAACAGCGGGTAATAGCCCTTGGTAAGTGCCATTAGCTTGTTTGGTAATAACAGGTTTTCTCTGCTCAAGTCTTCATCTTGAAAAAGTATGATGGCAGCCCAGGGCTTAAGAACAAGTATATTGAAGTGATGGACTGTTTGTCATATTGAATGCCAGATGTCACTAGTTCTTTGTGCAGAGTGGTGATTCCAGAGAAAGAAGGTGATTCCCCATAGCTGCAAATCAACGGTTAAGAAGAACCACATCTCTGAACATACTTCCTATTATATCTATTTAAATGACATCGCTGAGAGCAAAGAAGAAAAAACTCAATCTCCTAGACACATAAAATTATAAAGTATCTTTATCATTTCAGTTTTTTTTTAAAGTGAGAAACATTGGAAGCAACTAGAGTCTTCAGATTCTTTTATAGCCTGGACTATTTTGCAAATACCAACCATCGTATTATGGGTATCAACAAGACAAGGATGATTTAGTCCCAACTTGGAGATGTGAAATAAACTACTATGCTGGTTGCATTAAATCAGTCCTGAAATGAATCTTCCAGATATCAAATCTGGGCTTTTCGGGACAGTTTTATTTGCTAATATGCCTAATAAATTGAAAGCTGCCAGTGTTGTCATGAGATGTATAACTTGAACACCATAACCAATGTGAAAATGCCAATCTGTAGCACCCAGACGTGGCAAAGGACAGGGTTTCCAGAAGGAGGGTGCCTGTCCTGTGTGAGTGAAGCTCTGGCTGGCCCGCCCGTTTCTCCAGATGCAACCACTCAGGATCCCCCAGGACTGTTGTCATTCCTGAGTTACAGAAGCAAGGCAAACACAAGGCTCTTGGATAAAAGCAAGCCAGCCCACAGGACTTGGACAATGAAAGCCTAGTCAATTTTAACTTTTGAAATCTTTGAAAGACAATATTCCTGTTTTAATGTGTAGTGTGCTTGCTTATTTGTTTCTCATTTTAATTTGAGGCCTCTGAAATCACCACCAATTTGTCTAAAATTAAAATTTTCTTCCACTTTTTGGGGGGCTTCCACAAAGTTTGGGATTGGTGACTTTCTTGTCTCCTGTCTACCCAGCGTTCTATTGAATTCTAGTTGGTCCGTGGCTAAAAGCAAAGGTATTAGGGCCATCCATCTCTCAGCAGGAAGAACAGCAGAGTCAACATCAGAGCTGGGTTCAAACTCTGGCTCTACATACTCCCCAGAGTAGGTCATTTCATCCTTCCCACAGCTTTTCTCAGCTATCTAATAGGGGCAATGCTATTTCATAGGGTTGCTTTTTCGTATTAAATGGTATAATCTTCATACAGTGCTTAGCACAGTGCCTGGCACATAGTAAGTGTTCAAGGAATTATAGTTGGCATCATTTCTGCACTGTACCTAAGTATTGAAGAACAGTAGGGGATATGATTCTCCTTATCATAAATTTGGGGTTCAAGACTTGTTCCTAGGCAGAGAAACGGAAATCTAGTCTCTGACTTGTCCTTTCGGGTAACTGAATGAGGAATTTAAAATCTCCACCTTAAAATTCTCACTGATCTTAATAAAAGGCTCATGGAAAGGGTACAGAATCTGGAGTTGGACCAAAGGAAGGTTAAGCACCAGGTCTATTTGAGTGAATTTCAGAGCCCCTATGAACATAACTTTCCTCATCTATATAAATATGATAATAACATCCCTATCTCATGGTGTTTGTCAGTGTCCAATAAGATTATTTACATGAAAGAGGTCTACAGACTGTTAAGCTTTGGACCCATCTGTAACATCTCCTTTTAGCATCCAGCACTGGGCCTGGGAAATAGCAAGCGGCCAATTGAGAGGCTGTCACCTTTCCTCCTGCCACCACATCTGCATCTTTTTCAGTGCTGCTGTTCAGGATGAAAGGGAGGGGTGGGGCAAGGGTAGTCTCCAGGGAGGCCACCTGACCCAGGCCGCCTAATCTGAATAGTACATCCCCCAGAAGCAGTGACTTGTTTAAGGATGGGCACATGACTAAGCTAGGCCCAATGAGAATGAGAATAAGTTCCAGAACTTTCACAAGAACTGTTAGAAAAAGAAGCTCCTTTATCTGCAAAACTCCATGCTGAAGAAGGTAAATAAAAATGCTGGAAGCCACCATGTAAAAACAGTCTCAATGACATTATTGAGCCACTAGGTCCAGCTTTGCCTGGACCCCTTTAATTTTTAGTTTTATGAGCAAGTTTTCTTTCTTTATGAAAAAAGCCATTTAAAATTAGTGTTCTATTATTTGCAAATGAGAATCTCAACAGTAGATATTGTTCATCTTTAACCTTATTCTATATGCTAGATATTCTTTAAGAAGTAAACGTTTGTGCAAAATGTATCTATGTACATTTCTTTTTGGGGAAGAGGGGTAGATAGAATCATTAGTCTGCAGCATTCTAGATTTCTGCTTACACAGAAACCTCTCTGTTTTTAGCAAATTGGCTTCTGCCTTAAACTTTACTGTAACTGTACTATGAATATATACATTTAGTAAATCTAAAGCCTTTCAAATCATTCCACGCTCTCGTTGGCCTTTTGCGGTATCTTGAATTGCTGATCACCAAATGGGTCATAAAGATGGCATTAGATATTGGCTGGTCTGATTTTGCCTTTCAAGGCCTCTGGAGTTTGTGGGGGGTGACCAGAGCCTAGGATCAGAATGGTAAATAGATACCCTCTTACTAGCCAATTTCTGACTCTTGATGGCTGCTTGACAATTTCTTTTGAAATGTGGTGGAACTTCAAGCCTAGGCTAAGTAGAAAAGTGTGTGATGAGGCATTAACAATGTCTGCAATGGGCTAGGAGGAGGAGTTCAAGGCACTGCTGACCCTAACAAACATTTCGAGCTCAGATTTATCTGTTTAGAGTTTTAATTCTTATTAGTTCAACCCAGGGGGAGTTTGAGGCCCAAGAAAGTAAGATGCTAAGAGAAATTGTTAATATAAAAAATTGGTAATTTACATTTTTCCACTGACACCAATATCCGTGTCCCTAATCCCAGGATCCTAAAAGGAGCTGGGGCACTTATTCTAGGAAGAGGAGATGATGACCAGTTTTCCTAAAGCAGGAAAAATGCTAGCAAATATAGCAGAGAAGGGTTTGGGATGACTTCCTAAGAACGGTTCCATCATGTTGTCTGCATGTAAAATGTTCCTAAGCTCAAGAAGGAGAAAAACGTACTTAGCAACTAAATTAGTTGTTCAAAATCGATATCTGATACCATTCTCATAGGAAATAGAGAAAGAAAACTGATCTCAACCAGCTGGTTAATCCAAATAGTCAACTGCCATGAGTTCAACGTACTTTGTGTTTAGAACATACATGTAAACTGAATTCATGTATGTTTGTAGAACGCTAGGCTAAGAACAGCAAGTCTGAGTAGTAACATCGGTTCTGGGACAATCTAGCTAGGTGACCGTAGATTAGGTTTTCTAAGTCTCAGTTTCATTATCTGTAAAATCAGTATAATAATGCCTATTTATCCCAAAGCATTGCTGCGTGGGTCAAATGAGAAGTGTGAAAGTGCTTTGTAAAGCTAGGAGTCATTATGCAAATGCAAGGTATTATATGAGTGAACACACATTCTATATGTGCATATATACACACAGTTTATGAATAATATATGAGCTCCCTGTGTCTCAGATCCATTTTGATCAATAATCTCACCTCCAAGCTCACACAGAACATTAGGGACAAACACCTTGAATTAGTGCTTTGACAATAACTACAATGGCATTGAAGAATAGTGTTGAAAACCAGAAAACAAACAAGAAACTGCTGACAGTTGCTTTAAGCCACAAACTCTATCTCAACAAAACTCCTTGGCGAATCCCTCAGCAGCAATTCAATAAACAAAGCCATTCACTTGGTTTTACCCCACAGTCCTTGGTGGCCCAGCAGCGCACATTCTGAAGGTTCACTTTGTTATGCACAGTCCCCATCCTAGGACTAATCTTTTTATAATGAACTTAATCCAGTTAGAACTCCCTAGAATGGCCACATGTCAAAGTAATTGGATAACAGCCTGAGATTTTGTAATTATTCTTACTCTTCAAGCAGAGCTGGTTTGAGTCTGCCCACCCCTCCTATCGCTGACAACCCTTCCCAATGATAAAGCTAATGCCAATGGGGGGAGAATCAGATAGCTCCGTCTTGTGGGGCAGGGTGTTTGCAGGAGAGAGTGAGAGAGAGAAAGGGGGGAGAGGTGGAGAGTCAGCTGCTCCTGGTAGACAATCTGTCTCTCTTAATGGGCTGCTCCTTGCAATAAAAAAATGCAGACTTCTGAAGGCGGAGGTGCCTCTGCACCATGGGGAAGAACAATTAACCCAGTTGAGGAAATGGTTTTGAACAATTTTGCAGCTGCTAGGGCAGTGCTTCCCTTCTCGTTTTCCAATTTACCTTTCCCCCACCGAAGCACGCCATACTTGGCTCTTCTGTCCCATTACCCTGCAGCAAAGACAGAACACCTCTTTTGGGGTAGCAGTCCCCAAAATGACCTGAAAGAGGAAGTATGAGTTGAGTGGGTGAATATGGAGTGAAGATGCCAAAGTGTTTCCTAAAAACAGAAAATTCAACTGTGTAACAAAACCAGAAGGGCACCTTCTACCTTCCAGTTTGTTCACTGTCTATGGGTGAACGTCACGAGCAAGTCTGGGCTTGCCATCCTCTAAGCTACCATGTGTGGTGACTTGATGGCTCTTTAATATCAAGTGGGCCCCTCACTTGTACCCCTAACTTACTCTGAGGTGAGAGCAGTGGCCGCATTCAATAAGCCCATGTCAACCTTGTGAAAGGGCTGTACCTCCAGTTGTCCACATGGCTGATGACATAGAGATGAGTATCAGGACCCTAGCTGGGACTGACCTGTGACATCCGAGGAAAGGAGGAGGAGGGAGGGAAGGAGAGGCCTCAGACTGGCACCTCTTCAGCTCAGCAGATCAGCAACACAGATGTTCGACTTCTGGAAAGCGAACGGGGCTCCACTCGCTCATGCCCCGCCAGAGTCACACCACACTGATACATATCAGAGAATTGTTTTAATAATTGACAAAACATAATCACATTCCAGAGGAAAAAAACCAAAGGAAGATGAAAAGCCTCTTGATTGGTATCCACTCTTAAGGCAAGGGAGATGCTCATACATTCTGGCCTGGACACACCTCAGAGGTTCTGTGTCTCTGCCTGGAGCCTCCTCCACATGCCATATTTTTAATATGTTCTAAGTCTGCTTTCAGTTATTCCAAATTTATCAACACTGAGAGAGAGAAAACAATCCGACTGCTTTAGGGCTAAATTCGGGTGCTTCCTCCTCCCAACACATGCAATAAAACACATGCATATTTGGCTCTGTGAAGAGGCAGCCAGCATCTTAGGGAAACCCAAAACCATGTACAAAGAAAAGAGGGCATTGGTTCCATCAGCCCTGGGCCAAATATCTCTTGATTTGTTCTAATATTTGGGCTTGTGCTTAATTTCATGATTGGATTAGAAACAAGATTTTCCTCCCAGGCTATGGACATGGAAAGTTCTTTGCATGCTGTTTGTAAATTCCTTGTTACAATAATGGCTGCACCCTATGAACTAAGTTTTATGTGCTGTATTCTTATTTAATTCTTACGACAACGCTACGAGGGAGTCATGTCAAATGTAGGTAGCAGAGTTGCAGGCTCTGAGATGAAACAATTTCCCGGGCTTGTTTCAATGAGGCTGGGAATGGGATTTGTGTCTGTGCTTGTAACCCATACAGATGTGGACCCTTTAGCTCTTTCTTATGGCTGCTGATTTGAAAATCTGTCCAAGGGCCTGAGAGACACGAGGAAGGGGATTCAGCTGACCCCAGTCCTCTCAGCCTCCCCAGCCTCTTTGGAATAGAGAATCGTCCTGCCTCAGGACCGGAGAGCTTTGGTGTCACCCACAGATGCTACCATGGAGCAGCACCACAGGGCTGGGGATGTTAAGCCCCAACCTCCCAAATGCCTGCAGGTAGCCTCGGCCCTGCCTTTTCCTACTCTGCCTCCCCCAGCCCCAAGGGGCAGCCGCTTTTAGGGAGGGTTTCTCATGGTCCCATAGTACTCCCCAGCCTTGTTCGCACAGCACAACAGTGACATCCAGGGGAGAGGCGTGGTGATGGCAGGGACTGCCTGGCTCCCGCATCTTCTGCAGGTTTTGGGGCTGATTTGCAAGCACAGGCCCTGAATCATCAGAGGGCAGGCCTCTGGGGGCTTGTGGGCTCACAGTCCCCTCTGCAGCCTGCCGGGGGGCTTTAGACACCGACCACATACTTACCCCCTAGCTTGGCCCTCATCCTTCATTCTCACTCCTTCTCTACTCTTTGCTCAGTTACTCTAGGGTTCAGAAAGGGTGTCTCCAACTTGAGTGAACACATATCCACTCCCCTCCCCTTCAAATACCTCTCCATTCATGGTGTCTTTTATCAGCCCCACCTGATGATAGAACAGGTTTCTGGAACTAAAAATTCGCCCAGAGATTTTTTCAAAGAGAAAAGATTTTTTCAAAGAGAAAATATTTCACAATTAAATGGTGATGTGCGGGGGTGTATTGTTACTGCTATTATGTCTTACACTAGCATTTTCTAGTTTACACACACTGTGGTGTCCCCTTTGTTTCAATCTGTATGATAAAGAATCAGGATTGTCTATGGAAGTAACAAACCTACACTGCACATAGGGAATTTGACCCTACACACACACACACACACACACACACACAAATCTGCAAGTATGTAAACATCTAAACAGAAACCAAGGGCAATATAAACTTAAAGGTTGAAAGAGAAAAGCAATGAGAGAGAAAACAGATGCTTGCCTCTGCTGGGGACATTTTCTGGGGGAACATTTGGGCTGCTGCTCCATCACCTTTCCATGGCCTGTGGGTGTCATCTCCTCAGACTGCACTCTGGGATGTTCCCTGGATCCCTCGGGAGCTGCAGGGACAGCTGCCGTCCGCCGCCAGGGTGCCTGCGATCCATTCCCACAGCCCCCTGCTCGCTACTCTCTTTGGCCAGGAGGTGGCAGTGCAGAGATACTGCATGGGACTGTGGCCCAAATGGGAGGCACAGGAAAGAAAAAACAGGCTGGGGTAGTGGGCCTTGAGCATTTCTGCCCCACAGCTGTGCCCAGGTCAGGGGGCAGGGCCGCTTGGGTCCTGGCTGACAGAAGCTCCAGGGCTGCCAGAGAGAAAAGTGGGAGCCCAGTTCCTCTTCATAGAGCTGGCTTGCTGGAATCCTTCTGAAAGAAGGTGCCCCACAAGCAGGGCCCGGGGCTGGATGCAGACCCTAGGGCTGGGCAATGGGAAAGAAGCCTGAAAGATAGTGTTTTTTGTTTTTGTTTTTTGAGACAGTTTGCTCCTTCACCCAGGCTGGAGCGCAATGTTGTGATCTCGGCTCACTGCAACCTCTGTCTGTCTTTCGGGTTCAAGCAATTCTCCTGCCTCAGCCTGTTGAGTAGCTGGGATTACAGGCATGTGCCACCACGCCCAGCTAATTTTTGTATTTTTAGTAGAGACAGGAGTTCACCATGTTGGCCAGGCTGGTCTTGAACACCTGACCCTCAGGTGATTCGCCCACCTTGGCCTCCCAAAGTGCTAGGATGACAGGCATGAGCCACTGCACCTGCCCAAACAGCTTTTTATTATCCTGAAAACTGCCACCCCCAGGAAGGGCGGTAACTGCGTGCCTCCCTTTCCCTTCTCTGCCGGACCTGATGTGCCACCCTAGCGACTACCCGGCCTTGTCCAGGGTGTGATATACTGCCTGACACAGAGTGGGCACTTGCCCACTATTTAACTTCTAGTCATGGCAACAGAAGGGCACTGGCACAGCTGATGGGAGCTGTGGATTTCTGGGTTCAGAGGAGACTCAGAGAAGAAAGAGGCTCCATTAGAACAGGCAGGGTTTAGGTGTGATGTGATTTAGATGCTACAGAGCACTGAGCCAGAGCCTGAGGGGGCCGCAGACAGAGGCGAGGCTGCAGGGTGCAGCTCTGTCTCAGCACCTGAGAGAAATGATCATGAGGTTTGGAGACACTTTGCAGGTCCTTCTGAGGCTAGCGTAAGTGGTGGAATGGTCCCTTCCTGGAGATTTTTAAGAAAAGGAAGCTTTGATGGACTGATTTCACTGCAGGATGCAGGGCTGAGAATTTCAATTTCTTTTTCCCCCATTAGCAGATGTTTGTCTCACCAGCTCTTGGAACAAAATCTAATGTGAACCTATATCTGAAGCATACACATGGATTCGGATTAACCATGAAGAAGGCCAGAACTCTGTTATTAGGGCTGCCCCTGAGTTATCATTCTCTTACCCAGGATAGTGTCAAAGACATCTGTGAGCACCACAGGGCTCGGCTAAAGTGGGTTTGGAAACCGTTGGTAGGGATTGGCTGTCAGGGCCCGGGATTTAGTCCTGGCTGGTCATCTGCTGGGTCAACTTTGGGTCTGCCTTCCTGAGCTATCGATGGAGGAGTGTGGACTAGCTTAGCAGTCCCCACACCTGGCTGTCCTTCAGGCTCTTCCGCGGAGCTTGTTAAAAACACAGACGCCTATGCCCACCCCACCTCTCCAGGATCAGAACTTCCTGGGGCGGCATATAAGCATCTGTATTTTTAATGAGCATGTCTGGGGTCTCTGACAGTCAGGATAGCACACCCCTGAACAAACTGACCTGTGGATTGAACGGGGCTTCACCTGCTGGTGTTCCAAGGCTCTTATCTCCAGGCAAACCTGACTGGGTTTGGTTAAGCTAAGCTTCCCTTTCAGTAAGCGTCACTGAGCATGCGCCACAGAGAATCCTGCAGTCACGGGGACTGTTTAGCATCTTTGCAGACAGTCTAGGAGGAATGAGACCATGAGAAATTCAAAGCAACTGGGGCCTCCATGAAGCTTCATATCTGTAGTATGTCAAACATATGTGGTTCCATGAAACCTCAGTCCTGGGAACATAGCACAGAGATGGTTTCACTTTTATTACAACCAGCCCATCCTCCAGAGAAAGAGTCCTTTCAGAATCTTTCAAAAGCATGTGCTGTGACTAGAGACACAAGGCCAAAAAGAGCTGACCAGTGTAGGCAAAAGACCCAAAGAACAGCAGTCAAATATACCACAGTCAAAATAAATCTTTTTTTGTTTGTTTGTTTGTTTTTGAGGCAGGGGCTCTCTCTGTTGCCCAGGCTGGAGTGCAGTGGCAAGAGATGATGGCTCACTGCAGCCTCAACTTCCTGGTCTCAGGTAATTCTCCCACCTCAGCCTCCTGTAATCCCAGCTGGGTGCCACTGCACCCAGTTAAGTTTTTGCAGCGATGGGGTCTCACTATGTTGCTCAGGCTGGTCTTGAAGTCCTGGGCTCAAGTAATCCACCTACCTCAGCCTCCCAAAGTGCTCGGATTACAGGCATGAGCCACCATGCCTGGCCAAGGTGAATCTTTTCTAGGTTTAAATTCAAAAACCAGTGTGTAAGGCGAGGTCAGAGCTAGTTAAAATTACCCTTGAAAATTCTTTAAACCACTGATAAAATACAGCATTGGATGGCTTTGCATATATATACAGTCTGCTGTGGTCTAAATGTTTATGTCCCACTCCACCCTGTCCAAATTCATATGTGGAGGCCTAATCACTAATATGATGCTATTTGGAGGTGGGGAGTTTGGGAGGTGATTAGGTCATGAGGGAGGAACTCCCATGAATGAAATTAGTGGGGTCCCTTATAAAAGGGACCCCAGAGGGCTGCCTTACCCTTTCCACCAAGTGAGGAAGCAGCTAGAAGGCACCTTCTATGATCCAGGAAAGGCCCTCAACAGACACCAAATCTGCTGGAGCTTTGATCTTACATTTCCAGCTTCCAGAACTGTGAAAAATAAGTTTCTGATGTTCTAAGTCACCCAGTCTACGGTATTTTGTTATAAGAGCCCCAGCAGACTAAGACAAGATCTGCATAGTCACATGGGCATGTTAATACATAAAGCAGAGGTAGAGAAACATTTTCGTAAAGGGCCAGTCAATACTTTAGCCTTTGTGGGCTACACACACAATCTCTGTTGCCATCACTTAATTCTGTTTGTAGGAAAAAGGCAGCCATCGACAGTACCAAATCAATTAGCTCTGTTTCAATAAAACTTTATTTACAAAAAGACAATGGGCCAGATTTGGCCTAGGGGCCAGCTTCCCAGGCCACAGTTTGCTGATCTTCTTATAAAACATAATAAAGAGGGTAGGGGGGAACGCGTTTTACAAAAAATACCTACCTCGAAACATTACCATGTAAGGATATGAAAGTAGGTCTGAGGAGCAGATTCATGTTTTTACCTCAGGCTTACCCTGCACATACACTGACCAAAATGGCAGGTAAAGTTGCCCAATATAGAAATGATTTATCTGCCTCTCATGGCTCAGCACAGAGTTGGATTCCATAAATTGCATACTAGCCTTCACAATTCAATATATAAATATAAAAACAAACACCAAATCTGGGCCAGGCATGGTGGCTCACGCCTGTGATCCCAGCACTTTGGGAGAACAAGGCTGGTGGATCACTTGAAGTCAGGAGATCGAGACCAGCCTGGCAACACGGTGAAACCCTGTCTCTACTAAAAGCACAAAAATTAGCTGGACATGGTAGTGTGCGCCTATAATCCCAGCTACTCAGGAGTCTGAGACAGGAGAATCATTTGATCCTGGGAGGTGGAGGTTGCAGTGAGCCAAGATTGCGCCACTGCACTCTAGCCTGAGCAACAGAACAAGACTCTGTCTCAGAAAACAAAACAAAACCCATCAAACCTGTTTATTTTAATTTCAGTGAGTTATAATGCTTTTTTTTTTTCTTTTGAGATAGAGTCTCGTTCTGTTGCCCAGGCTGGAGTGCAGTGGTGCTATCTCGGCTCACTGCAACTCTGCCTCCCGGGTTCAAGCACTTCTCCTGCCTCAGCCTCCCGAGTCGCTGGGATTACAGGTGTGTGCCACCATGCCCAGATAATTTTTTGTATTTTTAGTAGAGAGGGAATTTCACCATGTTAGCCAGGATGGTCTCGATCTCCTGACCTCATGATCCACCTGCCTTGGCCTCCCTAAGTGTTGGGATTACAGGCGCGAGCCACCACACCTGGCCAAGTGCATTATACAGATTTAGTGTATGGGACATCTAAGTCATGGGTGGGAGGAAAAGGGAATATTATACACAATATTCTGTCCCTTTATCTCAGGAGATAAGAATCACAAGGAGAAAAATTGGCCCCAGGTAGAAGATCAAGCAAAGACAGTCATTGGTGTGGGAGAGGAGAGTTTAGGCAGCATTTTTTTCTGCCAGCATTCTGCAAGAGATTAGCACCAGTGTTTTCTCTCAAATGGTCGAAGCATGAAAGTTCTTGTGAAACACTTACAGATATCTGGCCTAGTATTTAAGGCATAGTGACTTAATGTCAACACTGGTTAGAGCAACAACTGATTCCCAGCTATAAACAAAGCTTATTAGTAAGAAAAATATTGCTTCTGGTAATAGGAAGGAGTTGCAGCATTTGATGGGAAAATCCAAGAAATGAGCTCCTGCCATACTCCTTCTAGAAGGGAACCCTCTTTATAATAAGGAGGTTCCTGCTGATCAAAGGCTGACCCAGGCCTAGTCTCATCTGTTGCTGTGTCTATTCCTACACAACTGTCTCAGGAAGACAGACTTCTGCCAAAGAAAGATGCAGAGTAAAGACAACCATGACTTAAGGTCTTTGATGCACAGGGCTGTTAGGGATGTGGGAAATATATGATGCCACCCTGGACAAACCAAGCAGGAAGGTCACTCTGACTTCCCTCATCCCCAGCATCCATGCTGACCGCCTGGGATCCCCACCTTGCCTGGCTCCTCAAACGTGTCTTGAACCTTCTTGTGTTTCTTGGGGAAGTAGGAGGCAGCTCCAAAGAGTTAGGAAATAGATTTAATGAGAAATATTCCCCCAAAGTTCCCAAGTGCTGTGGGTTATAAATGAAGCCATGAATCACGGGGCCGCCTGTAATATTTTATAAGTGGTGTTAGAAACCGCCTCTAATAAACGGGGGAGAAGATGGATCACCTTTCTGCAAAAGCAAAAAGGGATGTTGTGGGCATAAATATATGCAAAGACCAGATTTTGATCCAACCTGGGTAAAGAAGCAAGGCCTCGTTCCTCTTTTCCTCATTCCTGGTGCTCTAGCTGTTAAGAGCTTTATTACTGGAGCTCAGCACACGTTTACATTTCAGGCTGATTGTTGGTTCGGGCATCACATCTGGTATTACTTCCCCCAAGTTGGGGCATTTTGCATCAGGCACCCAGCCCTGTCACCCTCAGAAGTCCCCTGCAGCATTTCCCCACAATCTCAGAGGCCTGAGGGCTATCTTTGTGGGGAGGAGGAGGAGGAGGAAGAAGAAGAGGGAGAAGAAGATGGGAAAATGCCAAAAAATAAAAAAGTGGGGAGAAGGCAAAGGGTTAAAAAAAGAGAGGGAAAGAACAAAAGGCAAAAGGAAAGACCGTGAAGAAGAAAGAAAGGGCAAGAGTAGGTAGTAAGGAAAGAAAAAGTGAGAGGGGGCAAAGGGAGTAGAAAACCCCATTAATGGGTGGTCCCGGTTGGAAGAGTTCTGCTCTGATACTTTTTCCAGAGATTAGGCCTTGTTAAAGATAAAAGTTATTCATGACCTTTTTATTCAGGATCACTGCGATGGGTGTAGGACCACAGCAATGAGGTTTCGCAGTGGGGAAGAGAGATTGTGCTCAACTCTGAATACAGTATGGGCAGGTGGGGGTATACAGCCAAAGAGCAGGCAGGGCATCAGCAGATGAAACATGACCAAGAGGAAACATCAGGGATGTTTCCTAACATCCTAAAGCCTCCTAACAAGGTTTTTGCTGAGGACAGGCCAGGGAGACTAGATATCACCTAGGGCATTGTGGAGGATGAAGCCCTTGATTACATATCAAAGGTGGAGGATTCTGGCTAAACAGGATTAGCAGATTCTTGCAAAAATTAGACATCAAAGTCCCAAAGTTAAGGCCTAGTTAGGAAGAGGACTCAGAGGATCCTCACTAGTGAGTTTGGTCATGGAGAGGGATTCTTGGTCAGTATAAACCAAATGGATGCTTCTCTTCCCACATCCACGGCTATAAGCAAATTAGTGCAACCTGCATGCACTGACTTAGCAGATATTTCTGAGCAATTTACTATGCCTATCTCATCAGGCCGGTTGTGAGTATTCAAAGAAATAGCAAGTGCTTAGCAAAGGGCAGGCTCCCAGGGAGGACTCAGTAGCATTTTATCGACTATGATCACCCATGACTCCTCAATGGGCCTACAGTTTAGTGGGGAAAGGGAGAAAAAGTCAGAACATTACATTCTTGGCCCATGTCTTCACACAACAGATCACTTAGAAACAGGAACACAGCTGGTTCTCCTCTGTAAAGTGAAGCTAATGATAACTATGTCACCAGGTTGTGGCAATTAAGCGAGATAATTGGTGCAAAGCACTGTACAGGCCTCCAGGCACAGGAGTACTTCATAGGCTGTTACCACAGCTGCAGCTGCCCAGTGCCTGGCACGTCCGTGGCGGATGCTTGATATAGCCTTGCTGGATGAAGGTAGGTGCTGAATCCACATTCACTCCCACACTCTCTTTTGGGCTCCATAATTTACTCTCAGCCCAGGGAATTGGGGCAACAGAATCAAACATTTACTGTGCACAAAGAGCTCTCATACATAAATATTTATTTGCCCTTCAAAATGTTTTCACTGCGGCCGGCGGCTGAGCACTGAAGAAATGCTATATTTAAGCATCCAAGTTGACGGCTTCTAGAATACAGCCATAATGGGCCCCCAAATAGGTTTTTCCTGTGGAGCTGGGAGTTGAGAACATTTTATTTAAAAGGTGTCATTTCTGCTCGGGGGAAACAGGTGTCACTCCCGAGCCCAACAATTCATGGAAAATGGTCTTATTCTAGATGATCAAGCATAGGGAGGAATGAGGCAGTGAAGCGGGGCGGGGTGGGGGGAGCACAGAATGCTTTGGCACTGGTTTCTTCAAAGGAGTTGAGAGCTTGGGCAGGCTACTTACCCTCGCAAGCCCTAACCACTTACCAACAAACAGGGAAAAATTACCCCAAATTTTATCGGGCTGGAGGAGGGGAACACTGATAATGGACATAATGTGACAGAACTGTATCTGACATACATGAAGCTCTCCAAAATGGTTAGCTATAATAATTATTTGTTAGAAATACTGGCTTAGTTTTGGATGGGGCCTAGGGAGCAGAAAAACTAGGGCTCTGCGAGAGTGAAGGAAGAACACTCGCTCCTAACACCTGTAAGATTCCCAGCTCACAGCTTTAAGCTGGTTAGCTCTTGCAAAGCAGGTTCCTGGAGATAATTATTCTATTAATCAACATAATACTTCGAGGTTACAGAAATACTCCCATTTTACAGATGAGACAAGTAACACTTGAAGGAAAGATGTAGATTTTCCAACGTCACTTGAAGCCAAGGTTTTCTGTCTCTAAAGCCTAAGGCCTTGGCACTCAGGGAGCTCAAACTCAGACGTAAGGCAGGAGGGGGAAGTGGCTGGCAGGAAAGCAATTGTTTGGTAACAGATGAATAAAGAGACCCTTTAAAGCGGACAGTTCCAGCTGATTGTTGCCTTGAGAGAATGCAGGTCAGGGCGGCCACATCTTCTGGGTTTTCAAGCAAAAAGAAAGCTCTGGGGTTTTAATGGTAAAAACTTTAAGAAACGTGTCTATGTGTCAGATTTAGCCCCATGTCCAAAGCCCTCCAGGTTCTGGCCTCATCCCTTGACCTTTTCTTCCAGAGACTTCACAATGCCTTTGGGCGTTCTGGAGGAAGGTCCATTCCCTGGCCACAGGGCCCAGGCCACGCAGAGGCACTCCTGGCCTTCCCAATTGTGGGGGATGGGGGGGGAGGTGGGGGCAGCTCACAGGTGTTTCCTATTTAATTTTGATGTGCAGGTTTTAACAAGAGCAATTTATAAGTCTGACATTGTCAATGGTGGTCTGAATGGCTGTTCAGACTAATACAAAGGCTGCCAGAACCCATTAGCAAATCAATTGGGTAGTGTGGCATTTTTGAAAAGGAAATTATTTTTCTATTTTTGCAGGTTAGACAGCAGTGCTCCCTGGAGGCTCTCCCAAGGGGGACTGTGTGGCTGCCTTCTCAAAGTTGCAAATATTAATGGTTAGGACTCAACTGTTCCTTGCTCCCCGTCCCTGCAGCTCTGCTTCTCCTCCCTTCCTCACCACCAACAGGCTTGGCCTGGTCACTCAGGCTGCAGGTGTTTGCTGAGTCTCTTTTATGGGTCAGGCTGGTCTAGGCCCTGAACCTAAGCCATGGGGAAGGAATGATCTCTAACCCCATGGTCGTGACAACACCCTGGGGTACACACTCCAGTGCCAGCCCGATGGCAAGTGAACTGATGCCTGCAAGGGGCAGGCTTGGGAGACCTGTCACTGTTGGGCCAACTTCCAAGCCTTTGTTGAGCCCAGAAAGCACAATGGACTTATGCCCACTGCCAAAAGGTTCAGGGTAAGAGCTGGGAATGGAAGACTGTGTGTTGAGGTGAATTAGGGAGATGAGGCCCCACAGAATACCCACAGGGAGAAGATCTCCAACGGCGAGTCTGTTTAAATTTCACATTGTGACATATGATGGAATCTCCCTTCCTGCCCCCCACCCCTCCCAACGAACCCCACCAGAATGTCTCCATTTGTAGCTATGACTTCAGGCTTGGGGATGCCATGCCTGCTGAGTATGGTCTTACAGTGCTGCAAGATTGAGAGGAGAGACCAGCCAACAAGCATCTGGGCTCTGCCCATAGCAGCAAAATGGAAAGGCAGTGATTGGCTGGCCTGGTCCAATCCAAACTCTGGATGCAGCCACACCCGAAACAAGCAAAACTCATTTTGAGTTTTAAAGGGGAGAATATAGACAAATAGCACCTGTAAAACTAGAAAATAAGCAGTAAACTTTCCCAGAGAGACATCAATTCCTTCCCACCTCATCTCGAAGGTAAAGGTTGTCTATCCCCCACTTCACACATGTCTAGTGTTGAAAGTAACATTAGAACAAAAGTCATCTTCAAAACTAGCCCGTTATTCTAAAGGGCATAAAAGGCCAGTAGCGTCTCTGAGAAATCGGAGCACCAGAAACTTAAAGATGTTCTTTGTCTGTGAGAAAAGGGCAACAGAAACCTGTCTACGTTTATGTAGGCAACAGTAAGACTGACACAAAGTACATGTGATGAAATATTTAGGTTTATTTTTAAAAAATCAAATTACGTTTTACCCACAACAAGAAGGTTCAACTAGCTGATCCATAAAGAACACAGAGGGTCACAAAATTTTGAAATATTGCTGAGATCCTCACAAGGTCAAGGCCTAATTTGACCTCATTCCAGGTCTGCAAATTATTCTCTTCAACTCAAGGCATTAATTTCAGCCTCCACATCCACTTAAAAAAAAAAAAAAAAAAAAAGAAAAGAAAAAAAGGCAATGGCTCATGCCTGTAATTCTAGCACTTTGTGAGGCCAAAGTGGGTGGATCACCTGAGGTCAGGAGTTTGAGACCAGCCTGGCCAACATGGTGAAACCCCATCTCTACTAAGAATACAAAAATTAGCCAAGCATGGTGGTGCATGCCTGTAATCCCAATTACTCAGGAGGCTGAGGCAGGAGAATCGCTTGAACCTGGGAGGCAGAGGTTGCAGTGAACTGAGATGGTGCCATTGCACTCCAGCCTGGGCAACAAGAGTGAAACTCTGTCTCAAAAAAAAAAAAAAAAGAGGTGGGATCTATCTGGCTATGTTGGCCAGGCTGGTCTTGAACTCCTAGCCTCAAGTGATCCTTCTGCTTTGGCCTTCCAAAGTGCTGGGATTACAGGCAAGCGTCACTGCGCCCAGCCCCTTTAGCCCCTTTTAGTGTGTTGACCTTGGAACTGGCTGTGAAAGGCTTTGTGTTTCAGCGTCTTATAGACCAAAGTGACTTCATTTTACACGTACATCCCCCAGGGGATCCTGCGAACATGCAGATTCTGGTGTAGGAGGTCTGGGGTGGGGCCCAGGGCCCTGCATTTCTGATAAGCTGGGTGATGCTGATGCTGCTGGTTCCTACGCCAGGTGTGAATAGCCGGGACCTAGCAATGGTTGCCAAACCTGGTTGTGTCTCGGTATCACTTGAGCTGGTTAAAGCAGACAGCTTCCAGGCCCCGCCCCCACCAGAGTTTCTGATGACAAGGTCCTGGGGTGTGTGTTTTTAACAAGCTCCTCTGGTGATTCTGTTGCACCCTCCACTGTATCTGTGTGGGGAGCGGGGAGGGCCACAGCTGCCATGGCTGCTAGATCTGCTTTGGCTCCTTATTCACTGCATGACCTTATCCAAGTCATTTAACCACTCTGAGTGGTTCAACTCATGCATTGGGGTAGGGGTTCTAGAAAACAGCCTAGTTTGGTTAATGAAACATCATTGAGTCTTTCCTGCTTTGGTAAAAATATAGGAATCATCATCAAACCATTTCATTTTCTCTCCCCTCATCCACATTTTTCTGAAATGGTTTTGAGAGACTGTTAAGAATTGTTACTTTTGTACCTGTCACAAAGGTAACTCCAGCATACTGTGTGGATAGAGTAGTGTGATGAAAAAGCATTCTTATTAACCATTTATGTATGGTCACCCTATAAGCCATTCACTCATCATATATTTCAAAGGATTAGTATACAGCTAGCGCTCGACTTAGGACCACGATTGGTTCAGACAGACTGGTTGTAACACGATTTGTCGTAAGTTGAGTAGGCTATATGCACGCGGAGATGGTAGTGCTGCTGGAAGCTGGTCCGCACTGTCGTATGCCCAGCTGGGCAACGTTTGCGCTGCCAGACGCAGAACAGTCGTGGCTAGCGATTATGGTCGTAAAGTCGAATAGTCGTAAGTTGCATAGGTCGTAAGTCGATCAATATCTGTATAAGAAAATCCACTTAGCACCAAAAGTTTTTTAAAGCTCTCATCACTGATTCAGAAAACCTTCCAGTGGTGAATAGGGCTTTAAGGACCTCATTATGCATGCACCTCTGTTATCTAACTGCAAGGATAGTTGATGAATAGTCAACAGCTTCAGGAAACTGCATGGCATTTTATACTTTAAGGATACATTCATGTCCAGCTGCCAGTGTTTTGAGAATTTATTATACATCAGGCACTGTCCTCTAGGTTTTATTTGCACTCTCTCTTAATCCTCACAGAAACCTGTAAAGGAGGTACTGTCATTCCCACTTTACAGATAGAAAACTGAGGCCCAACGAGGTTAAATGAATTGCTTAATGTAAGCCAACCATCAGGTGAAAAGCTGCCGTTCAAACCCAGGACTCTCTGCCTACACAGACTATGCCCTTAATCACTATACAACACTTCCACCTTTCACATCTACCACAATCTTTGACACAGTTCACGACAGTTCTTTGATATAGATTGGGAAGACTTTCACCCCTAGAGAGAGAGGAGGGCTCGGGGAGGAGAAACATCAGAAGGTTGCCTGAATTGGCAGTTCAATGGTGTGGATGCTGGGGAAGAAGGTGTCGTGTGTACCCCTTAGATCTCCTTCCTATCCATGGCTTATGAATGAAGCTCCACCAGGAGTGGTTCCCTTTTTAACTTCCACTTGGCCAAAGGTAATGAATGTATGCTACAGAATGCTCCCCGCCCCTCCTGTCCATGGCAGGCATTGCTAATGGATGACAGCTCTTTCCTTCAGGGAGGTGAATGTGGCCACACCACCCTTCCTGGCAGAGGACTGCAGCCAGTCTATTTGGGCTGAGATTTGAAAAGAATGTGGTTGCCTCTCAGCATTAAGCCTTACAGGCAGTAACAGAAATACCATGTAGAAATGGCGAAGTAGAAACACCACGTATCTGAGAACTTTGAAGCCTGGGTTTTAATCCTGGCTCTGATGCCAACTTGTGACTTTGTGCAAGTTATGTCTCACTCTGGCCTCAGTTTATCGATCTGTAAGTGAGGGGGGTTGGCCTGTGCTATAGAGAATTTAAAGTTTCTTCCAGGAATAACATACTAGGTTCTGACAGGTATTCAAAGCCAGATGGAGCTCATCAGGGGAAAAAGAAAGGCCCTGTCAGTGTTGAGATGATTGTGTGGCCAGATTTGTGTAAGAAAACATCCCCACACGTGAAAACCACCCTGGAGAGCCCACTGTGCCTCGCTGTCTGTGTCTGTGCAGGATAAAGCATCTACAAGTGGAAGAAAAAGCAAACACAATGTCATTTGTTCACATTATGAGAAACAACCTGTCAGAGGCCCCACCTCCAGGCTGCCTGGAGTAGGTGGTCTCTCCAGAACAGAACTTCAGATGTGGGGGGGGGTCAAGAATCCATCCTAAGTGATGTGGGAAGAGGGGGTCTGGAGCTTGAGGCACAGCTGCTCAGTTCTTCTCTGGCTCCCAGGCCCCAACTCTGTCTTCCCTTCTAAGCTGGGAGTCAGCTCGAAGTTCCTTCTCCTTTGTTGAACTCAGACATTCAGGACCCTGGCTGTGGCATTCCATGCCACCCCAGATGATAACAGCCAACATTTACTGAGTTCTTGCAGGGAACCAGGCATCGTGAGGTGCCTGGACCCCTCTAACAGTCTTGTGAGGTAGGAACTACTATCATCCTCACTTTAGGGCTAAGGGAATGAAGGCTCAGAGAGGTTAACTTGCCCAAGGAGGCACAGCAGTAAGAGGCAGAGCCAGGAATCACTGGTCATGGGCAGGCAGACTCCAGAGCCCTGAATTTTAGCCGTATAATACGGCTGGTGGCTCCAGAGATCTCAGATATTCCGTGGTATATTGTCTATGCAGCATGGCCAAATGACTGCCTTCCCTTTTGGATTTAAACTGTAGGCGGGTAGGGGCCGTGTCTTACTCATTCCGCTCTGTACCTATGGTACCTGGCATACTGCATGGCATGTAATAGTCGGTGCTTAGTGCTTCTCTGGTTAATGTATGCACACGTAGATGAGTGAGTAGAATCCAGAAGGCAGAAGTTAAGGAGCCATGCCTCCTCTCTGAATTTTAAACTTCTTGAAAAGAAAGCATTTAAACTATTTATTAAATGCCTACTATATGCTGGGTATTGTTCTAAGTGTTTGATGGGATTGGTTTCATTAATCATCAAAACAACTAACGAGGTACAATCCCCTCCCTCCTTTGCATACAGAGGAAGCTGAGGTTCTAGGATTATAGTAAATCGTCTGGGATCACACAGATTTAAGTGGCAGAGCTGTGATTCAAACTCAGGCCTATCTGACTCCGAAGTGCCATGATGGTTCATGCCATTCCATGACAGAAGGTGTGTTCTTACTAGTGTGAGTCCAAAATGAAATCACCCTGGCGGAGGATACCTTCTTGGGTTGAATGACAGCTCAATGACAGGTACTGGTGGCTGGTTCCTCAGATTCCCAGATAATGCTAAGATTCAAAGGCAGGGCTAGCAACACAAAGCCCAGTTATGATTGGTGGAAGGAAGCTATCTGGGGCTCCAGCAGGGTTTTGCAATAAGAGAACCTAAAGCTGGAGCTTTATTAGTTTGCTGATGCTAATCTTACTTTAGGAATAAAAGTGGGGGCACTGTACTCGGGAAAGATCTTGGACTGAGTCTAGGAGACAGGCAGCAAGGCTTATGGCAAGAGCCTGCATCCTAAGAACTAACAATTTGGGCTGTAAAGATGGCTAGTAATCTAACCAGCCAGGACGCGGTGGCTCACGCCTATAATCCCAGCACTTTGGGAGGCCGAGGCGGGTGGATCATGAGGTCAAGAGATCGAGACCATCCTGGTCAACATGGTGAAACCCCACCTCTACTAAAAATACAAAAAAAGTAGCCGGGTGTGGTGGCATGTACCTATGGTCCCAGCTACTCGGGAGGCTGAGGCAGAATTGCTTGAACCCAGGAGGCGGAGGTTGCAGTGAGCCGAGATCGTGCCATTGCACTCCAGCCTGGGTAACAAGAGCAAAACTCTGTCTCAAAAAAAAAAAAAAAAAAAGCTCCATCTCCTCACCTGTGTAACGAGAAGTCCATGGGTCATCTCTAATATCCCCTCCAGCCCAGAAAATCTTCATTCCAAGAAAGTATTGCCATTCCTAACCTCCCCTTTCTCCCGTCACTGCTAAAATACCCAGTCAGAGACAGCTGTATCTTTCTCTAGATAAAAGCCCTGGTAGAGAGGAAACCTCTAGGTAACAGGACATAATTAATAAGACCATACAGGTACCCAGTGCAGGAGGAAATAGCCAGCACATTCACTCAGTCATTAAAAATACATGTATTTATTTCAACCATGTACCAGACATCGTTTGAGTGCATTGATGAACAAACATAAAATGAAAACAAAATTTAAAAAGCTAAAAGCTACACACCGACCCTACGCGCTATTTCTTACACCAAGACTGATGACAGTGACAGTGGCAGGTGAGAAGCCATACTGATCAAAGATTAATCAACATTAATAATACAAGCAAATCATATAAAACTATGATAGTAATAAGTGCTTTGAAGGCAAAATGCAGAAAGTTATAGGAGTTTAGAGAAAACTGACCTAATGAGGAGGCCAGAGGCTTGATCTGATAACAAGGTGAAGAGGTACAAGGGAACAGAGCCTTCCACACAGAGAGAATAGATGTGCAAAGGCTCTGTGGCTGCAGAAAGCAGGATGGGTTGGTAGAATTAGTAAAAATTTCCATGTGGTTGCAGAAAAGAGTAAGAGGAGTCTGGAGAAGAAAGAACCAAGGGGCCTAACTATGTATATATTTTCTGTGCCACGGTAGAAATTTTATATTTATCTTAAGAGCAATACTATACTATTTAAGGTATGCATGCGTGTGTATGTGTGAAAGAGAGAGAGTTGGTCAAAGCTGTCTTTGAAAAGATCACTCTGGGTATTATATGGAGAATGGACAGAGGCAGGTCACGGTGTTGGGACTGAGTCACAGAACCTGGTGATTCTGTTGGCTCCTCCACTGTACAGGATTACGGCATTCTTGCTGGGCAGAACTATGGATTCTGTCTAGATTCCCTGGCTGTCTACCTGCTGAAATCCTGCCTCCACCAACATCTCTGGGCAGCCTCTGTACCCATGTTTTAACTTAAAATATAAGGGAAACCTTATATTTAATGGGAGTGGGCTTCAGTGTCCCACAGGGCTCAGGGCATCTCTCAAGGGGCTGGTCACACTGGAGATGCAGCTTCCAGATGTGGAGAACACAAGTATTCTGCCCCCGAGGCAGGACCAGACAGTGAAATTCTGCCTTGGAAATCAAACCAAACCCCCACCCCGCAACATACACACATCTGTGTGTACCCCGCATGTTGGTCAGAGACTTTTTCCCTGGACAAATGATGATTTATGGGAGGCTGTTCTGTTTCCCGCCTTTCTCCTGCTCTATTTTAGGAGAATATAACTAGACCATGTGTTTTTGCTTAGCCTGACACATTCTGAGCAAGCTTTCTATATTCCGTGTGCTGATGAAAGGTCTTTGCTTAAGAAGTTGAAGAAAGAAAAGAAAAAAAAATGAAAGTGAGCCCAACCCCCATCTTCCCTGGTTGGCTAAAGGACAGGTCATTATCCATACGCGGGAGTCCCGCTGAGAACCCCCAGGGCAGCCTGAGCAGGCCTTTTATGACCAGACTCTGGGGTAGACCAACACTCCCACACACCTCACTTCATGGATGAAGAAAGCTGGGAGGGACGAAAGGTGGGCGCAGTGGCTGCATTTTAGCCTCTTAGACTCACTAACCACTTTCCCTCCTTGGGGCATTTGAACCTGTGGTTCTCACTGCCTGAAATCCTCTCCTTCCCACTCTTCACACTGCTGACTGCTCACCTCCCTCAGGGCTCAGCTTAAATCACATCTCTCCACAGCAGCCGTTCCTTCCCGATCACTCCATCCAAAGCAAGTCTCCCCGAAACTGTCCATCTCAGCACCCCATTTGTTTCTTTTATGGCAATGATCACACATGGTAATTATTACATTTGATTTCTTTCTTTCTTTTGCTTTTTGCTTCTTTCTTTCATTTGGCCAGGGGTTGGCAAACTATGGCCCATAGGCCCAATGTGATCCCACTGCCTGCTTTTATAAATAAAGCTTTATTGGAACACAGTCACCCATGCTCATTTCTTTTCTTTTAGAGACGGAGTCTCACTCATTCTGTTGGCCAGGCTGGAGTGCAGTGGTGCAATCCCAGCCTACTGCAACCTCCATTTCCTGGGTTCAAGCAATTCTCCTGCCTCAGTCTCCCAAGTAGCCAAGATTACAGGCACGTACCACCACACCCAGCTGATTTTTGTTTTTAGTAGAGACAGGGTTTTGCCAAGTTGGCCAGGCTGGTCTTGAACTCCTGACTTCAAGTGTTCTGCCTGCCTTGGCCTCCCATGGGATTACATGCACGAGCCACCGTACCCAGCCTCACACTCATTTCTTTACAGAGTGTCTGTGGCTGCTTTCACCATACAAGGCAAAGGTGAATGGTTGTGACAGGGACTATTTCAAGCCTAAAATATTTACTATCTGATGAGTTACAGAAAAAGTTTAGTGATCCCTGGATTAGACTGTCAACTGCATGAGGGCACAGACTAAGCTTTGCTTGTCTAGCAGTGTGTCACTTGTACCTATCTCAGACTCTGGACCATCGTAGGTGTCTGATAGCCATTTGCTGCAAGACAAACCCTTGTGAGTGCCAGGTTGGAACTGCTGAGTCAATGACCAAGAGAGACCTCAGGATCTCTTTTGTTGGCTTTATTTAAGGTTTGCCTTATATTTAGTTTAAGTTAAAACCAGGAAAATATATTTCAGTTTCCTAATATAGTGCCTTAAACAAAACAAAAGGCAAAGTTTTAAGGGAAGAGGGAATCCCTCAAACTGGATTTTAAAAGACAAACTGAGCAATAAATATCAACAATTTTGATTTATGAGGCCACAAGGAGTTGTCCCTAGTTACAATAGCAAGCTCAAAGGAGGCAGCCCAAATGGACAGAAATGCAGGGGCTACATAAAAGCAAATAAAATAAAATAATTTACTAGTTCGATTTTCCTCCAAGCAGGCAAACACTTCCTGCTGATAAATGGTGAGCATTTGTGCAAATTAATAAAGCCTTTGGGAAAACACTTATGGAGCACAATCAAGATTTTTTAAAAAGTCACCCAGTCATGGGAAAATATTAGCAATGATTTAACTGGACACAGTGATGGAATACTTTGAAAATTATAATTTGATCAGAGACGTCCAATGTGGATTTATGTGAGGGAGAGTTTAATACCTAACCTGTTGGAAGTAAGTTTCCTGGATGAATTACTACCATGGGAGATAAGGTAGAGGCAGATATTTACATGCCTTTCAAAAAGGCTGGGGCATAGTTTTATGTATTATTGGCCAACAAAACATATGAGGAGAGATTAGGAGCCTATTAAACACATAGTGCCAAAGCCCAAACTCGTTTCATTTTTCAAGCTGGGCAAAAGGTAAGCAGCCAGGTAGACTGAGTGAACCTTACTGTGTATAAATAACAAACTGAGAAAACAGAAAATAACCCAGTTAGACACAGCCAACCTTTCAGCCTTCTAGTTACCTCACGGTATTTGTTTTGAATCTTTTGATCCAAATGTTGTAATTCAGGCAAAGATATAACATGAACTGGGATGAGCATCAAAGAATTTGCAGTCAATCTGAGTTGTTAGTAGCTGAACCCCCTGGAGATAAGCAAAGGGACCCCTTTACTATAAAGCATGCCTGCTCCGTATCACTTGCACACACTGCAAAATACATTTCCTGATGCCAATTAGGGCCTTTAATACATTTCCAGTGTAGAAGGCTCTAAAAGATAGTAGCTATGGTAGATGTGTCCGTAACAGGCTGCAGATCATAACCAGGACCAGAACCAGAACTAGGGAGAGGTGTGTGAGACGCACCCAGGGCACACCTTTAAGGAGGCACTCACTTGCAGTTATGGTTCTGCACTTCCACATCCCTGAGAGAGAGGTGGCCTCCTTAAATGGTACACCCTGGGCACCTTGCTTGTCTTAGCACGGTCTATGCTGTATGTGGGACTTTGTTCGTTTTAGGACAATTGCGCTCACCTGGGCCACTCTCAAAGGGGAGAAATGATTGCCTTCATTTAGAGTAATGTGCTATGAAAGAGAAAACTCCTAAGATTATAATACCTATTGGAAGAAAACTTGGTTAGAACGTAAGATATAGGCCTATTCTCCTACATTTAAGAGATAAACATGTTGTTTAGGCGAGACTTTGCTCACTTCAACAAGGAAAGATACTCAAACACTTTAAGTGGATCTAGAAAAGAAAGATGGATTTTGAAACCATAATAGCTAAGAAGGAAACGTTCAAGCTTTGATGGGACCTTTGCTCTTATTATTCTCAAACATGAACTTGAGAAAGTTGTAAAATATGAAATGACTTGGTCCATATAGCCCCATCTTTGTGGTTTTCATTGCATTTTGACCAATATTAAGTTAGCTGAGGAAAATATGAGTCTGGCCTATTCACACATGGGTCTCTTATGATGTCTCTTTTGCTCATCCAAAAAGAACTTCACGCCAAGAGCACTTTGACATACCAGTGTAGCAAACTGCTATTATGAGCCTACCCTAAGTACAGACAGAATTCTTCTCTATCACTTATCAGCAATGACACCTAAAAGTTCACTGTCTCTCTGAGGGCAAGCTTTCCACTTAATTCTGAGTTGGTGCTTCTGGTTTCTAGGCAAATAGCTCAAAAGTTCCAATTAGAATGGACTGTGATGCATCAACCTCTCCAATTGTGAACTCACACCAGCTCGCCCCCCCGCCCCCCTCTTCCCCTTCATCCTACCCTGTTAGTTGGAGAAACAAGATCTGCTTTCTAAGCCACTAGATGGCAAGGCCTCAGAGCTGAGTTATCTCAACAAGGAAAAATAAGCAACAGCGTGTGGTTCTGTTATTTGAGGCAGTCATCATGTGCAGAAGTGCCTGAAGAGATGCTATATTGATTACGAGATACAATTGTGAATTTTATTACCCTCTGAGAAAAAATAGAAAACATAAAAGCGAGAGTTTTGTGCCAGATGTAAGAACTAAACTCTACGGTTATCTGATTAGCATTAGAGACATGTGCTTTGAATGTGAAACACTGGTAAGTCTCCCCAGGTGAGCTCTCGATCTTATCTGTGCCATGTATGTCAGATTTTTATATGCCTGCTCTTCTCAAATGGGACCCAGATGAAATTCAATTGTTTGCCTGGAAAAGTCTGAGAGGTTCACTGGATTTTTTTTTTTTAATTATTTTAGAAGTGTGAGGCAAAGCTTTGGGACTTTGCCTGGAATGGAGGGGGCAGCCTGAGTCTGGGCACCAGGTGGTATGAGACTGAAAGAGAACTAAAGGGATTCATCCTGGTGTTGCCTCTCGGTATGCCATCGTGAAACTTCCCTCGTCTTTACAACGTCAGCTCCGGGGACAGAAGCTTCCTCTTAAGTCCACATATTACACTTGGTGGTGAGAGAATCTCCTAGTCCCTGCCCTCATGCATATCTTAATGCATCCTCCGAAATGTTGTTCGATTCTGCAAAACCTATCTCTGGGCACTCTAAATATCCCCCATGCCGACTCGTTTTCTGTTTGGAAGGTCCCAGGGGAGGTGCAAGTCAGAGTGAGGTCCAGTGTTCCTTCCTGCCTCTCACACTTTAACAGCATCTCCCATTTTGTCAAATGATGATCTCCTGTGAATGTGAGGACAGAAAGAGACAGCTGCTCTCATGCATTTCTGGAAGGAATATAAACTGGTAACGTCTTTCAGTTGGGCAATTTGGCAATATATTTCAAAAGCTCTTAACGTGTACATAACCTTTTATTTAAGAGCTTTACTCCTAAGGAAATATGACAAAGTCCACCAAAAATATATGTATAAGGATGTTCCCTGGACCACTTTGGATGATGGAAAAAATTGAAAACCACCTAAGTTTCCCAACTGCAGGAGCTGGTTGTCATGGCCCACCCACTGCAATGGAAGAAAAATAGCCATTAAAAAGGATGTTATTCATGAATGGCTGGACACGGTGGCTCATGCCTGTAATCCCAGCACTTTGGGAGGCCAAGGCGGCGGATCATGAGGTCGGGGGTTCGAGACCATCCTAACCAAGATGGTGAAACTCCATCTCTACTAAAAATACAAAAATTAGCTGGGCGTGGCGGCATGCACCTGTAGTCCCAGCTACTCAGGAGGTTGGGGCAGGAGAATTGCTTGAACCTGGGAGGCAGAGGTTGCAGTGAGCCGAGATCATGCCACTGCACTCCAGCCTGAACAACAAGAGCAAAACTTCAGCTCAAAAAA
>NW_016107401.1:6843342-6846055 GCF_001604975.1 Cebus imitator
AGGCAATTCTCCTGCCTCAGCCTCCTGAGTAGCTGGGATTACAGGCACGCGCCACCATGCCCAGCTAATTTTTTGTAGTTTTAGTAGAGACGGGGTTTCACCGTGTTGAACAGGATGGTCTCGATCTCTTGACCTCGTGATCCACCCGCCTCGGCCTCCCAAAGTGCTGGGATTACAGGCGTGAGCCACTGCGCCCAGCCCACTTATTTTTCTTTATTGGCTTCCCTGTCTCATGTAACTTCTCCACAGTGAAAACATAACACTTGTGTCAGGATTTTTCCAAGCTGCCTTGCATTCCTCTGACACCCCATCTCAAATCTTTGAGGGATTTTTTATTTTTGTTGTACCTGCCCCTCTACAACCACAGTATCTGGTGTGGTCAGCCTTCGTCTGCAGGAAGAATAAAGCCTTGGGTTCCCTCTCTACTTCCTACCATGCAAAGCTGGCAGAAAAGATGAGGTCTGCACTCTCCAGTGGAGACTTCAGACACTCTCGTACCTCCCGCTGGCACCTCCATGCCTGCACCAGATTCTCTGCCCAAGCTTTGCTCACCTGCTCTGGCAGGGGTTCAAATTCCTTCCTCATGGCTCTCCCCAGGCCCTAGAAACAAGAGTGGGTTTTTAAGATTCCTCACCATCCTCCTCCCTGAACATAAAGATTAAGAATGATTTATCTCTCCCCTCCCGTTAAATACGCCATTCCTTCTCTCCAATCCTCTCTCCCCCTCTGCTTTCCCGGGTCAACGAGGCTGGGGAAACTTCTCAGCAGCATCGTTATCAGCAAGCTGAGCGCCCCCCTCTCTCCCCATGCCCTCGCTTCATCGTTACTCCTCTTGGGTCTCCCAACACAACGTGTAAATCTTCTCATTGCCTCTCCTGTTATCCTGGAATTCAAGCTCATTCTCTTCCCAAATATGGCAGAGACAGGAGCTCCAGACTTCACCCGTGGACAGCAGCAGAGAGAGGAATCCCACCCCTGTCGTCACCCTGGCAGACACCACCTTTCGCTGCCATCATCGTCAACAGCCTCACTGCCAAGTTTGGAAGGTGTCTTTGTATCTGGCCCTGCTGGGTTCATTACAAAAGGAATCCTCCTATGAACCTAATTATCCCTTTGAAAGCACCGGTCTTCCAGGAGCATAAAATCTCACTGGGGAGATGTGACTCCAAACTGAACATGCTCATCCAGTAGCAATCTGCCTCCCACCTCACCTGTCATTCGAAACTGGACTTCTAAAGCTAAGAGTACCCTCTCTTGTTTACCAAATCCACCTCCTAATTTCACACTGTCTTGGCTACACACCTCTGTTGGTCTTTGCCCTACTGAGGATGATCTACATGAAACTCAGGAAAATTTAAAGGCTTTGACTCAGACAGACTTAGGTCTGTCTTAGCTCTGACTCTTTTTAGCTGTGCGACCTTGGGCAAGTTACTCTACCTCTCTGATCTTCAGCTATAAAATGTTGACATCTACTGTGTACTGATGATTTCAGAAGCAGAAGGAAACCCAGGTGGAGCCTATGAATAGGGCTTTGCTGGCTTGGTCTGGAGGACCTTTGCTCAGAGAAAATTCCAGAGTATTTTTTCCCCTAAGATATACCAAGCTGGAAATAATAATAATAATAATTAATCATTTTGATGTAGAGTCATTCTCATCGTAACCAGCAGAGAGGAACAAAGTCATGTGAGGAGTGAAATGAAAGAGCTGTTGGGCATTTTTGTGTTTTGGTTTATCTTACCCCCCTGAGCTGATTCCTCTATTTTCTTTTTAAACAGACACAGTGGAGGCAGTTAAATGAGCCTCAACCTGAATGCAGACAAGCAAGGAGTCAATTTTAGGTTGTGATGAATAAATTATGCAGAGGTTTTTGGCTTTAATTTTCTCCTCAGTTGACAGGTACTTTGAGCTGCCTGCTGCCCGGGAGTCAGTGTTTAACCGGACAGAAAAAGACAGAGCTAACCTGTGCAATCCTTGGCCATAGGCGGTTCTGTTGTTGACAACTACATTACCCCAAATTGCAGGGCTTTGTTTGTTTTTGTTTTTCTCCTATTGAGGGAAAGAACAGCAGGAAGAGAATCCCTCCCTCGCAGGTCATTCTGAAAACGACCGTAAAGCTATCAACAAGAAAAGCAACCGGATGGGGCTGCTCCGCTCAATCTGGCTGATAAACTCAAACACATCTAGATGGTTTTCTGACAGGTTAGGAGCTGACAGCTTGATAAATGGGAACAAGACACCCTGAATTTGTTGGTGACAGGTGCAGTTTCCACGAACTTGCTTTCTTCCCCTGTAGCAGCCCTGGCTCCTGGAGAGGGGGAAGGGAACACTTGGCTCAGGTTCACTTTGGGGCTCTCAAAACTAACATTCTCATAGGGATGGAAGATTCATTAACAACCTAATTTCTTCCTCACCATCCTTTTCTTTAAGAAGCAAAGACAAGGCCAGGCGTGGTGTCTCACACCTGTAAGCCCAGCACTTTGGGAGGCCGAGGCAGGTGGATCACCTGAGGTCAGGAGTTCAAGACCAGCCTGGCCAACACAGTGAAACACCGTCTCAACTAAAAATACAAAATTAGCCGGGTGTGGTGGTGCATGTCTGTAGTCCCAGCTACTTGGGAGGCTGAGGCAGGAGAATCACTTGAACCCAGGAGGGGGAGGTTGCAGTGAGTTAAGATTGCGTCACTGCACTCCAAGCCTGGGTGACCAGAGTAAAA
>NW_016107401.1:6846150-6874896 GCF_001604975.1 Cebus imitator
AAAAAAAAAAAAAAAGAAGCAGCAAAGACAAAACAGAAAACAATTCCTCTAAACTTAACAGTGTATGACAGTCCCGAAGCAGACCTGTGCAGGAGTCCAGCACTGGGCTGCATTAGGGCCACAGATCACACAGCTTACTGTCTTAGCTGTCATAGCAAGTTACAACTTTTTTTTGTGGGGTATCTCAAACTCACTCCTTCCCCTGACCTATTCTATGTAGTTTCCTATTCCTACCCTGAAACCAGTAACATCCTCTTTTCTTCCCACAAAGAGCCTGGATCATCACCACTTTCATCTCTTCCTGGCTATGTTACCTTGGGCAGGGTATGTAATATCTTTGGGCCTCCGTTTCTTCATCTGTGCAATGAAGAGTCATTTATTCAGCAAATATTTATGGAGGGCTTATTTTATGTCAGGTATTTTACAGGCATCAGGTTTGGGGTGGTAAACCAGACAAACAAATCCTCTGCAGGAAGAGCTTGCATGCTGGTGGGCCCATCTTCTTTATCCATCGGCCCAACAATTCATTCCTAAACATCATCCACAGGCCAGCTGTTACTCTAGATGCTGGTGATTCAATAGTGAAGGGAAGTTTCCCATCTTGTGGAGCGCATGTTTGTAGAGAAAATGTGCAAGTGAGACTAAATGAGCTGTATGCAAGGACAGTACACTATTAGCATATTGCAAGTGTGTACCATCTAGTACACACTGCCCTAGTACACACTGTACACACTAGTACACACTGCCCTATCATCATCATCGTCAGTATCACCATGCGTGAATCATCTGAGATCACTGTGACAGACCAGTTGTCCTGACTGCGGACATGCGGTTTTCATGCTCTATGCCTGCATGACACATGTGTGAGGTTGGATGGATCTAAGCGAGGACAACATGGCCAGGTGGTGGGAGGTTCCACTGCACCAAGCAGGGACCAGAGGTTCCATCGTACCCCAAGGCAGGAATCATTTCCTTCATCTCTCTGTCTTTCTACATGGTTGTACCCAGGATAAACTGAAATAGATTGGATTTTTTTCTTTTCCTAGACAATCTGCCCCTTCCCACTCCCATTCCAGAAACAGACTTCATAACTGTACGTCATGCTCAAATGTAAACTTTAACATACATATTTCTGGGGTCCCAGAATATATCTTCAATCCCTGAGAAGTGGATTTTGTTTTTTAATAAAAAATGTTCAATAAATATCTGTAGGAATAAATGCATAGGAAAAACGTGCAGATGTCCATAGCATGTAAGCCGAAAACCAGGGCATCCCAGAGCCCTCTGCTCCATAGAAATGCCTGCTTTGAATCTCTTTCTCTGAGGGAAAACCTTTCCACTGCCTCCCTCACTCTCCCTCCGTTGATCATGTTTCATGAGCAAGGCCCTGGAGCTACCACCTTCTAGGTCCCAGGACTACCTTAGAGGTTCTGAGGCTACCTTGGGGAGTGAGAGAGTTCAATGGACTTATGTTATAGGTAGGGAGATAGGAAACACATAAGACTACATGTAGATAAACTGCAAAAAAATGATTGATGTAAAAAAGGTGTTACATAGTCATGGTGATGGGACTTATTTGGAGGAGGCCATATCAGACAGGGCTGCGAGGAAGGTACCTCTGGGGAGGTGATGACTCTTGAGCTGAGACCTGAAGAAAGGGAAGCCTCCAGTGGGAAGACCTGAGAGGCATCCAGGCAGAGGAAGAGCAAGCACAGCTGTCCTCCCGCCCAGTGGACTGGGGAAAGAGGAAGCAGGAGGCAGAAAACGGTGCAGGATGAGGTTGGGCACGGTAGGAGGAGCCGGGTAAAGCATGACATTGACATTGAGGGACTAGGTAAGGAGTTGGATTCAACCTGGCTTGCTCATGAGCTGGCTGCAGGGCAAAATGAGTGCGTGCGTGCGTGTGTGTGTGCGTGTATGTGTGTGTGCACATGCATGCGTGTGTGTGTGCGTGCGTGTGCATGCATGTGTGTGTGTGCGTGTGTGTGTGTGGTGGGGAGGAGAGAAATCAGAAAAGAAAAAAGAGTCTTAGGTTTTTAGTTGGAGCAACTGGGTGAATTATGGCTGACCCCTTTCCCAGGGTTGCTTTAGGGCCATATTGGTGAGGACTCCCTATACTTATGCTTGAATCTCAGTTTCCCCACTTGTCAACTGAGTAGCTCTGAAAAGTTACATCACATCTCTGAGCCTTGGTTTCTTTATCTGTGAAAATGGTATATTACTTTTAGGGATGAGGTAGGGGTGACGCAAGACAGCCCCTGGGAAGCACTAAGTGTGGAATGAAATCCTAACGAAGGTTCCATGCCTTCAGATTCCTTCCCTTCCTCCTTCTTGCTGTCTTCTCTAGACTCATACCTGTCTCTGCCTGTTTTAACTCAGAGTTTGCTTGTTGCCTTGCACTGGGCGTGAGGAGCGTGCAACATTTCATCCACGCTTCAAGGCAGCTGCTGTCACTCTGCTCTCTCCTTCTGTTCACAGGTCAAATGCATTCTTTCCAAATCCTTCTGTCCCCTCAGGCCGTGCCACAGATATCCCCCACATGGATTTGTGGGTTTTCTTCTCCTCTCTAGGTCTAAGTTCCTGGTAAAAGCAGAGATGAAGTGTTTGGCTGAGCGAAACACTAAGAGTAGCTGGAGCAGGCTTGCCTTAGATGACCTCTGAAATTCTTTCCAGCTTCAGGATGTTAAGCTCCAGCTTGACATCGATGCTGGGCATTGTCCTTGAAGGGCCCAAAGGCAAGAATGGGACAAAGACAGGTCCCCTCCACTGCCCCCACCCCTGCTTTGTTTTCATGACAGCCATGAACAGAGCTATGGTCCTTTTTCTAACTGCTGACTTCAGATCCACACACAGAAGCAAAACCATCCACAAATAATTTTTTCCCTCTTTTTCATTAAAATATTTATTTATTTATTTATTTATTTTTTGAGTCAGATTTTTGCTCTTGTTGCCCAGGCTGGAGTGCAATGGCGCCATCTCAGCTCACTGCAACATCTGCCTCCCAGGGTCAAGTGATTCTCCTGCCTCAGCCTCCCAAGTAGCTGGGATTACAGGCACCTGCCACCATACCCAGCTAATCTTGGTATTTTTAGTAGAGATGGGGTTTTGCCATGTTGGCCAGGCTAGTCTTGAACTCCGACCTCAGGTGATCTGCCCGCCTCAGACTCCCAAAAAGCTAGGATTACAGGCATGAGCCACCACACCTGGCCTTCACTGAAAATTTTTAAACTGCCTTATTGAGATGAAATTTACACACCTTGTAGTTCATCCATTTAAAGTATAGAATTCAGTGGTTTTAGTATATACAAAGATGTGTGCAACCGTCACCGTCATCAATTTTAGGCAGTTTTCATTACTTCACAAAGAAGCCCCATATCCCTTAGCTACTAACTCCTATACCCTCTTCCTCCTACCTGGCCCTAAGCAACCACTGACCAGGACTCACACTGTGCCCACCTCACTGTTAGGAAGGATTGTTCTTAACTGACAAGAAAGACATCATAAATATTAGCTAATTTCAATCCTGAAATGGGATAAGTTTAATAGCTTGTATATAAATTCTGGACATTTGTAAGGCAATTCAACAATGTCAAGGGGAAAAAGTTGGATTCCTCACTAATGGAGCTTTCATGAAAAATATAGGTAACTATAAAACCATAATTATAAAAGTATCTCATTCTCATGTTGTTCGGAACACTAAATTATACATCTTTTTAAAAGCTGGCCTCTCTCACTCTCTGTCTCCACCTACCTATGTACCTACCCATCTAAATATTTTCATAGTTTGCTCTAAAGTTTGAAAAATTACATCCAGAGAGGTGCAGAGTCTTGTTCAAGGTTACACGATTACTTTGCAGGGAGCTGGACCTCCCAGGGAGGTCTCTTGCCTCTTGGTTCACTGCCTTCTCCAGCTTCACGCTCTCTACTGAATTCACGTCACTCAGGGCATCTGATTCATGAAACGGAACTATATTGCTGAGCAAGAAGAGAAACATCCTTTGTTGACCCCATTATCTTTCCAGTTCAAACTAGATCTTGGCCTCTACCACTCCAGGAAAGACCAGATCCCAAAAGAAAATAGAATTTCAAAAAGTAAGTTCCTTTTTAGCTTTTGAGTTTTGAAGAGACCAGTTTCTAGAGATTTAAGGGTGACTGAAGGGGTTTTCAAGGGTACACTTGACTGCACAGATTTTCACATCACTGTGACTTTAGATCCAAAGGCCTGCATTTAACAGGCTGTGTTGTATTTCTTCCAAAAGACAGTTCCACTTAGAAGAGGCTCTGGGGCTCTGGAATCATCTTTCTGAGCCCCTCTGGGGCTCAGAAAAGGAGGGGTGGCTCTTCAAAGATACCAGTTCAGAATGTGGGCAGTTCTCTCTTTAGGGAGGGGCTGTCACCCACCAACTCTCTGCCCCAGGTCCTCTGCCAAAAAGACCGGGGTTCAGCCATACCAACCTCTCCTCTAATATATCCCAATTGTCTAACTCCCATGCATCTGGTCGCAACTGCTGCAGGGGGTTCAGGAAGTCCCCAGAGGAGGTGACCCTGGTCTTCCACATGTTAGCACACCTCTGAGAATGGGGAAAGGACTGCAAGTGTCCCTTCTAGAAACCTTGCTCCTTTGATGGACTTCCTCCCTAAGCTCAGGGGGCTGGTCTGCCACCATTCTCTCTCCCACGATCAACTACAAATAACCACGGTATCCTCAGACTGGTGCTCCAGACAGTTAGAAGAACATAAAAAGGGACTTCCTGGACATAGTGCCTTCCTGTACCTGGCAGGTGATGTCCTCAACCAGGTCCCTCCTCAGCCTACACAGGTGTAGATGGAGGAGCAAGTAAAGTGGATGCAAGACTCACCTCACCTCTCCAGGAAGCCCTGCAACCACCAGGCTGTCCAGAGCATGCCGTAGGGCAAGGGCTGGAGCTTTTCCTAGTGAACTCTGCTTCTGAAATCCTACTTCTGCCGAAATAGATCAGTTCATACATCATCAGGGCCAGTCTCACGTACGCTGTTCTGTTCTGGACCACATCACTCCAGCCAGGAAATCCAACCCCTTTTCCTTCATTTGTGAACATCCCCCCCCCAGACACCCCCACACACAGACATCCACACAGACACACCTACATAGAGACATCTGCATTGACACAGCCAGCCACACACGGGCACACATCTATATACCTACACAGACACCCACACTGACACACAGGCACACACCCACAAGGTGCAGGCTCACGTGAGGGTGGTATAGAAGGAAGGAGATTTAAAAATAAATTTTAAGCATCTTTGTTAGAAAAAAAATCCAGCCACTTTTTTCTGCAGGATTCCATTTCTCACATTCTTCCCTGGATTTCCTCCTTTGTGTCCGTCCCCAGAAGTCTCTAGAAGCCTGTTCCTCACTCCACCTCCCCCTATTTTGTTAGGCAGAACAATTTAACTGTGCCCAATCCCTACCTCCAAACGAAGTTCCTACTTTTGCCATGCACCCAGAGCTATGGGCAGGCGCCCTGCACAGGGTCCTATTCATCTCACTCCCACCCCAACTCTTGCAAGAGGAAGGGAGCGGTACAGAGATTAACTTCTACAATTGAGTCTACCCCTGGAAGAGCCAAAGCAGGGAGAGTCGATTTTAATTTTAAACAACACGAAATCTCTCTCCATAAACCACCAACTTCAGCCTTACCCTGGCCTGGTAGCTCCATGACCTCTGAAAGTAATGGCAGGCACCGCTGGATACCAGGAGCCAGCTGTGATTCTCAATGCTTTCATTCATGGTCTCACTCAGTCTCAAGCACTCTTATGAGGTAGGTGCCGTCATTGCCTACTTTTATAGGGAGGGAAACCGAGGCTCAGAGAGACTATGTAACTTGCTCCAGGTTGTTCCACTGGGGATCTCCCTCAGAGTCCACTTTCTTGACTCTTTTGACATGCTCTCTTGCAAACTACAGGTCACTGATTCAATCGTTCTCAATGTGGCTACAGAGCCAAACTTCCTGAGAAACGGTACCCACAATTTTCAGGTGGGTGTGTAGGAGGTAATGGGGCCACAGACGCTGTGCATACCACTGCCAACTCATTGCTAGAGAACCTTTTCAACTTCAGAGAATGTAGCATTCCATGCTAACCATCATTTAAAGTTTCTACAATAAATGAAAAAATAAACACAGAGCTGAGAGTATAATTCAGCTAGCTGCGCTCCCAAATGAAGCTGATTCCAGATAGAAAGCAGATTTTCATATTTACTGTATGTGACAGCTGCAGGAATTAAATGAATCATCTGTCTGTCTCTATTGCCTTGTTCCTCCTGTACTGTGCGCATCTATCCCTGGGGTTGTCTGTCTTCCCATTCCAGGAAGACAGATCAGTGTAGTTTCAATTATTAATTCCATGTTTGGATCACAGTAACACCAGTTCCAGTTCAGTGACCTGCAGTTCCTATTGATTTAAGTGATGAATTATCTACACTGCAATGTATTATTAACTTTATTTTGTCTCTTATTCCTTCCGCATTCATGCATCAAAATAATAAAGCGCCATTCACAGGCTAAAAGGACACGTTTCCCTTCTCACATTTCCCATGAGGGTGAAGCCAAGATACACCAGGGAGGTAATTACACAGAGCTGGGATGGGGGCTGGACATTTATTTTCCTATGAATTATTTATCTCAGCTGTGAATTTGGGGGAGAGGGTGGGGGAAGGTCTTTAGCGGGGAAAAAAGGCGCCCTGGAGGGAAGTTAACGAAGGCAAGTGACGATTAGAATCTGGGAGATTCACGAGAAATGAAATAACCTCAACCCAAAAGTTTAACTTTTGGGAGTCAAATCTGTCCGTTCTGATAATGACCAGAGGGCGGGTGTGGCAGTGGTTAACGACAGTGGCACAGTGCGAAGGGAAGGAGACAAGAGAAGAGAGCACCATCAGTTTCTGCCGTCATTGCTTTTGGATTGCTCCACCTGCCCCATCGCAAGACCTACCCAGCAAGGTCAGACTCTAGGGAGACAGGGATTTGCGGATGTCGGGCAGAAATGTGCTGGCCTTATGGCTAACCCACCCTTGTCTTCATCTTCTTTGGGTAAAAGCACATCCTCCTATCACCTTTTGAGGAACTGCCTTTCCCTGGGTATAATCTGGTAGGACGATCAATCCAGATGCCCTACCTTGCCCTGGCCAAATGCATGACCCAAGCAGAGCCAATGAGGTTCTCCCTCCAGGGTATTTGAATTATAGACAAAGGGCACAAAAGACCAAGTGTAGCTGGCGTCTGCTCACTAGCGCTGGTGCCTGGGTCTGACTGCTGCTCTCAATACCTTCTGAAGATGATCTGCAAGCCGAGTTTTTCCACCTTCCCTTCGACTCTAGGTGCCCCGCCCCATAGTCTTTCCATACATGCCTTTTTTTTTAAAGTTAACTAAAATTGTGTGTGTTCTGTTGTTTTTAGCATAGAGAACTCTGGCTAAGCAGCCAAAAGACATGTCTGTATCTAAAGTGTCACTGAGCCCTCAGAGCAGGAAAAGGTGAAGGAGGGGCTATAGATCTTGTCTACACTTCTTCTGACAATTAAGCAACAACTGCATAAACAGAGAGATGGGCAGGAGGCGAAGTGAAAGCATTCCTCTGTTCTCTCGTTCCCATTTCCAGTTAGAACTGAACCCACCATCCCAGCCTGCAGGATTCCTGCTGGGGCAACTCCCAAAGCCAAGGAGTCTGAAGAGATGCCCCATCTGACAACACACAAAGGGAAGACCTCAGAGGGTGTTGCCTAGGGTCAGGCATCCCAGGCATCTTGCCTATGAGCCAAACCCAAGAGGAAGGAGAGACACCCAAAGACCTCCCAGTTTGAAAGTGAAGGGAAAGATGCTAAGTGCGTAGAAGTTTCCATGTACAGACAATTGGAGGATTACCTAAGGTCTCATTCCTAGTGTTATTAGACTCAGAAATTGCCTCACCTACAACTGCTCCCATTTTGTGACTCACAGCTCTCCATGCTGCACTGGTAGGAAACAGATGTCATGAACGTTTTATTGTGGTTTCCAATTGCCACACTTCACTCATCTGATTCAGACCTAAGAGCCTATGGCTTTTCCTTTCTTTTCTTTCTCCTCCTCTACCCTTTGGGCCTAGAGGTGAACATCTAACAGGCAGAGGCTGATTCTACCTGTCAACCCAGCCCCTGACAGCAATGGAGAATAGCCCAGCAATGCCCGAGAAATGAGTTCTTTTTCTTTCCAGAACTTCACCAAATAAGAAGAGAAGAATCAGAAAACCACGGTGATTAGATTATATGGTAGAAGGTCAAAGATTAAAAATCCACTGCCTCTCATTATTAGAGGAGGGATGACAGATTCAGACCAGAGCACAAAAGAAAATACATTATTTCAAAACAGGATATGAAACCCAGTCCCAGGTGATTAGTCTCTGTTAAGTAAATTTACTATCTAATCTTTTAACTGTCTTCCGAAATTGTGGGTCCAGCATTCTCACCCTCCTCCATTGGAAGCTTAACCTTGGGCAGATACCGTCATCCACCCTGAGCTCAGGCAGCACCCTTAATGGAATGGGGAGCTCATTTCAGGGAAGTGGGGGTGGGGTGGAAGGGCCTGTAAGCGAAATGCACCTCGTAATAAAAGCAGGATGTGTGCACCGCAGACCAGCACAACTGGAGGTAGGATGGGGATGGAGGCTGGGGCAATTTTCCTGGCTTTGGTTTCAGAGCCAGGCCCATCAGTGAGGAGACTATCCTTCAACTGCACTCCAGGCTCATCCTGGGAAAACTGGACTCTCCTCTTTCCACGCAGCCCCAAGGGGCCCGCATGCCAAAGAATCTCATGCTCTGGGGTTGTTCTCAAACCAGACCAACCTTCAAAGCTTTGACTTTAAACAAATGCTGCTCTGCAGGCCAAATATCACAGGCCTGTGTTGGGGCCCAAAGAGGACAAGATGTACGCTTGGAGGCCAGACAGACTCACAACACCATCCAAGCGATGAGTAAACAAAGAGAAAACAAGACACAGTGGAAAAGAGGATCTGCTTCTCAGTATCTTTCTTGGCTTGGGTACCACTGTCAACATGGCGGGTAACCATCAGAGCGGCAGAAGATATCAAACCCAAAGCAACTCTTCCCCTATTTACCAGGAGGAACTCCTTTTTTTTCTGTACTTCACTGTTTTCTCGTCTGTTTAGTCTGAAAGGCTGAACGATTGCACAAAGACAGTTCTCTCCAAGAATGAGTTTTCCAGAGAAAGCTCTTCAGACAAGGGCAGTGTGTGAACTGCTCTCGGCAGCCTGGAGAAAGGGGTGTGTGTTTAACAGAAGGGGGCTGGGGCCTAGCAGGACTCCCTGAAGGATTCCCAAGGTGCTCTGTTTGTGTGATTTATCCCTTCCGGAAAATCCAAACATACAAATGTGCCTGCCGTAAAAGCCAGGGCAGACTCCAGGACTCGGGCTCCCACACAAAGCTAACCACATACGGCTTGCCTGCCCCGGAGGTTTTCTTAATTTTAACCTTTGTAGGTTTCAACCAAAACAGATCAAAGGGAGGTGCATGTAGTTTTGCTGGGGATCAGCAGACCTCATTTCTCTCTCTCTTCTTAGCTCCTAGGCCCACTTCACAAAAAACCCTGGGAGAATAGGAACTGGGCAAAAAGAGGCTTCCCCCAGCTCCTGGGATTTCAGAGCCAGACGTTGTCATCCTGTTCACCAAGCAGCAAAAACACACGACTCTGAGGTCCCACACTTTACAGAAGGGGACACAACCCTCAAAAGACTCCAGCCCCAAACACTTCTCATCTAGTAACCATTTGTTCATGGAAATTTGATTCACATTATGAGATGCTAGACTAGTTCTGCATGCCTTTGAAATTCCAGCCCCCACGCCCTCTCCTCTCCCTGCCTAAAATGTTCTATGGAGAGGTGCCGGGTTCTGAGACGTGTATAAAAGGTGATGGAGAAGGCAGTCTGAATTTAAAATGCATCCTCGCTTGGACACCATGCCAAAATGATCAAGGGGAAGGCTGCTTCCCACAGAAGGCTCAAAATGCATGATTTTATGTGAGTCGCAAAACAATCTTGCGATGTAAATGCTTTTACTTTCATCCTTTTGTTATACAAGGAAATTGAGGCTCAGAGAATATCGGTTTTTGGCAAAGGTCACCCAGCTTGGTAAGTGACAGAGCAAAGATTAGAATCAAGGCCTGTCTTTCTCCATGCTCCAAGCTCTGTCTCCCATATTACCTATCAACTTGGGCAATATGGCAAGGCTTCAGGAAGGCCCCAGAATATTCCATGCCCTTTCATCCAGAACTACAAGGCTATAAACTTAACCTAAGACATACTTATGAAGGGAGACAAAGATAAATTTACAACGATATCAGCAGTCACACTATTGATAGCAGCAGAAATTTGGAAGAAAGTATTTAATTATATGATGCTGACTGAATTTAGTATTCTATCCAGACAATAGAACACTATGCAAGTATTCAGTCATTAAAGACTCTAGGGTCAAAGAATATTTAATGACGTGGGAAAATGTTTACAATGTAAAGTGAAAAAAGTTCAATATGTAACCAAATGTCCATCAAAAGCAATGGTTACACTCATTTTGGTAAATATACACAATGAAATACTACGAAGCTATGGAAAAGAATAATTTAATTCTATACAAGTACTGACTTAGATTAATTTCTTTTGCTAATTTATATTTTTCCCAAAAAGATATATTTTTTTAATAAGAAAAAAAGCACTGAGAATATTCAACATTCATCTGCAGGGCACTATTTAGAAACTATCTCAATGTATGACTTTGTCATTATGTGCACAATGCTGATATTATACACAAGCAAAGTTGCTACAATTTATGTAGCATGTAATTTGAACCACATGTCAGTTTATTCATTAATACGCATTTGGCTTATTGTAGGGTAAATGCCAATAGGGACTGACTATGCAACAGTTCAGATTTTGGTAAATGGGGGTGGGGGACAAAGAGGTTGGGGATTGGATCTGAATAGAGACAGGTGCAGATGACAGATTCCCAGGACTGCAATGAGGCTTGGGGGCCTCCAGGAAGGAGGCAGGAGGATCATTCACTCCTCCAAATGGTAGCACCAATGCATATGGTGGGGGTCCCATGAGCAGACCCTCCCTTAGACCCATAAAAATAAAAACAAGTCCTCACCCAGAGGAGCCAAGAGCAGACCTAATCAGCAGTCACTGATCCTGCCAACGCTCCCTGACTTTAATTATTGTAGATAGAGCTGGATGGGTTATGCAGGACTCCAAGCACTGCTGCCCCCATCCCTCCTGCCCTTTACTATAATAACCATAAGTCTTAATTTCTTCTTTGATCAATAACTCCATGTCTGAATTCTAAAATACATCATCTGCTCTCATATTCCTCTGATAAATGGTTTGAATTAATGTAAAGCACCTTATTCTTAGAGCCTGGGCTTATTATATCAAAGACATCTGGTTTCCCAAGAAACTTCTAGGACCCTGGATGTCTAAGGGCACTGAAGGCTAAGACTGGAGTCCCATGAACTCTTAGGTGATCATTGCCAGTCGATGAACTGTTGATTACAGGTCCCTGAAGATATAAACCCTGAAGTTGAGAGTATCTAAAAATGACTATAGCAATGTGACATTGCCACATTTGTATACATCGTATAAACCACCACACTTTCCATGATCCCACATGCACAGTTTTGTAATTCTTTCCTTTTTTCTAATTATGTGCATTCTGATTATATTTTTAAAAATGTAATATTATGCCTCTTTAATAATTAAATATTTGTGCTTCTATTCTGTATGTCTGCTATGGTTTGAATATTTGTCCTGTCCAAAAACTCATGTTGAAATTCCCAATGTGTCAATATGGAGAAGTGGGACTTTTGAGAGGTGATTCATGGCTTAATGCATTAATAAGTTATCATGGGAGTGGGACAGGTGGCTTTATAAGAAGAGAAGAGAGACTTGAACTAGCACATTCAGCTTCTTCTCCATATGATACCCTTCAGAGGGTCCTGAACAGCAAGAAAATTCTCACCAGATGTATCCCCTTGACCTTGGATTTCCCAGCCTCCAGAACTGTAGGAAACACGTTTAATGTTTTATGAATTAACCATCTTCGGGTATTCCGTTATAAGCAATAGAAAACAAACTAAAACAGTATCTTTATTTCATCTTCCTAGTAAGTCATTTTTATTGCATTTTACAAATGTATTAGTCTATAGGCTGGAGTTTTTTAAGAAAAAGGCCATCTCTAGGTTTGGGTCTGTGACTCATGGACTTATGCCTCTCAGACTTTGTATTAATTAAGACAATCAAGACTGAAATACAGCTGACATTCGGGGGACAGCCCTGTCTCTGAACTCTAGCTGAGTGGTGCTTTGAAGGATCACCAGGGCTTTCTAAGAATCTCTTTGGACTAAACTGATGGAAGGTTAGGGGTTGAGATAATTCTGAAGTATAATCTTGTTATTTTACGCCGAGGGACTCCTGATTGTTCTACTGGCTTTGAGATCCTTATTTCAAACACAATCATCATCTCCACTGTACCTTGCTGCCTTGTAATTTCAAACTTTTTGGTCTGCCTAAATGTACCCAGTAACATGAAAATTTTATTTAAAACAACCTGGGCTACAAGGAAATTTACATAAAAATGAAGGGCAGGGGGAAAGATATTGCTGCCCACAGCTTTAGTTTCTTTTGAGAAACAATAATCATGCATTTTTGCCACGTAATTGAAGTCATAGAATAGTTAAAACTGAAAGTCAAGAATGGGTCATACTGCTGACCTGAAGACCTGGGTGAATTGATGCTCCTGTCCCAAGCCACATTGCCATTCTCATTCGAGATGGATTTGAACGTCAAAAGGTTAAGTCAGATTTCTTGATATCTACTGGCTCCAGAGAACTTAGCGATCAAAACATCACTCTCTGTACAATAAAATGTGTCTCACTTTGTAGAGATCGCACAAGCTTTATCCCCCTGGTAAACTCTCCAAGATCACCTAAAGCCAGGGATTTCCCTGTCTGGTGCCAATTTATCTTTTCACATAAATCAATAGCAGGTTAGTGCTACAGTTTTCTTCATCTAAGCCCTGCAATCCTTTCCCCTAGGATGGGAGAAAATATCTTCTTCATCAGAAATATCACAAATCCTCAGTGGGACTTTGATGTCTGGTTTCTCTGCAGCTAAGATTCTTTTCAGGGGGTGGCATACAGTGGTGGAGAAGGGCAGAAGCTGATGTCTATTCTTTGCTCTGTTCTCTCTATGCTGTGAGCCCTGAGCAAAATCACATACATGGCTCTGTGCCTCAGTTTCCTCGTCTGTAAAATGGGGGAGCCTAACTCCTGGGATTATGATAAACAAAAATTAAATTATAAAGCATTTAGAACGGTGCTTGGCACACAGTAAACGTTAGCTGCCATAATTATGTGCTTATTTAAAAGAGTATAAACTATTTCCAAGAGGTTTTTGGAGGTATGATATGAAATCATAGCAAATTTTTCCTTTCCCCAAAGAACCAAACTCCCCAAATTTGAGTGTTAGGTTAAAACTACATTAAGACATCATTACTATCTAAAAAGGAGGCCTGTAATCCCATCACTCTGGGAGGCTAAGGGGGGAGGATTGCTTTAGCCCAGGAGATCAAGGCTGCAGTGAACTATAATCACACCACTGAACTCCAGCCTGGGTGACAGACAGACCCAGTCTCAAAAAACAACAACAAAACACTTATGGAAAAACAAGGACTAAAATAAGTATTAATATAAATATTGTAAAATGTATTTTTAACAAACTAGAATATTACTTGATTTTGGAACTAAGTACCATAAAATTAAAAATAATACTAGAACTTTAACATTTTTTAAGGGAGGAAGGACACAGCAAATCTCAAGTGAATATAAAACGCTGGTGAGCACGGGTAAGGACAAGAGCTCAAGGGCTGGGACTGGCTGGGCTGTCGGCGCAGAGCTCCTCAAATTGCATCGCCCTCTTTAAGGAGGAAACTGGTTATTCAATCTGCATTTCCTAAATGAGAAGCAGCTACCCCATCTGAATTGCCCAAATTCAATTAAATCACCTGGCATGCTTCCTGTCAATACCCTCTCTCGTCTGGCTTTGTCTTTTAACCATTATCGCCTCTGATCATTGTGAAGTTAAGGGCTTCCAAGTTGTCTGTGTAAGGCCAACAACAGGGGAAAGCTTTTTCCAGTCCCAGTGAAATATCAAGGTGAGGCTGCAGGGGGCCTAATGACCTCTTGCTGTGAAAATGTCAGGGTAACTCTGAAAGCCACTTGTGCCCTACTTTTCCAAGGGGAAGGGCTCCTTTTACACTGTTTTCTACTCCTTAATGGGCTACTTTCGGAATTTAGAGGCAAATATTTGGAATATAAGGCTGATTATCAGTTAAGTGTTAATGAACTGTGAGTAACAGGAAAAAATGTATACATCATAGAGCAACATCCCAAACTTCAGTGGCCTTTTCAACCCAGGCTGCTTGTTACACACCAGACTGCTGCTCTCTGCACCTCCCATTCTGAATCAGGAGGCCTACAGTAAGGCTTCTAAGTCTGCACTTTGAAGCACCCAGGCGGTTATAATAATAAACTTCAAGAAGTAATGATCCTGAAATCACACACAGGAGAGAAATGCTAAGAAGAAAACAGCAAGAAACGGGTAAGGGAGCCATCTAAAATTTTCAGGCCATTTCTTAGAATTACACTCACCTGACCCCCAACTGTGTTCTCTACTAGACACGAATTCTCTAAGATCAGGAATGTTCAGAGTACTTTCCACGGCCTCCCTGGGATTTGCACCTTGCAAGAAGAGTTCAATTCCTGTGTGGGGAACTCAGCTGAACCTAAAGGTTCAGCTTTTTCAACAACTAGCCCAGGAGTCAGGACCTAGTTCCTTGTACCATCTGAACTGAGCCACAAATATGCCATCTTGGCTTCCAAGGTTATCCTGCCCATTTTTCTGGACTTCCTAAGATCTTGGATTGTCAAATGAGATTGGGCTTCAGCAATCTCTAAACTGCTGTGGTCATCAGCAAGTCCTCAGAGGAGCAAGCCAGATTCAAGGGTTTTGCTCCCCGCGAGGGGAGTCTGTGTCCCGGTGATTACAAACCAAAGAGAAAAGCAATATGGTGCCTGGAATCAACCTAGTGGTTGACTGCTTGCTTACCTTCCCAGCACCTCTTTCTCAATGTTTTACTGCAACAGCCCTCATTTTTATTTGCAGAATCCACTCCTCCCCAATTTCCTACACATAGTGGGTGGAGCATGTGGTCCTCGGCTAAGCCAATCAGCGCTTCTCATTCTCTGTCCCGTGACCATGCTTGAGCCAATGGGAGCAGAGGTGTCCCCAGGAATGCAGAGACAAAGACTCAACTTGAACCTGGAGGCTGTGAGGTTTGCAGCTGTGGCACCTGTCTTGCCACAGTGAGGGAGCACCTCTCTGCAAATGGAGCCAAAGCAGAAAAAACAAGAGAAGGGAGGGAGGATGGGGGAGGCAGGAATAGAGAGACAGAGATGGAGACAGAGTGTGGTGGTTGTATGTGAACCCCTGGTTAAATCATGCCTGGGAGTGCCCCACTCCCAAGCTTTTCAGACCCATAAGTCAATCATCTCTTTTTAAAGTAAACTTGGGTTTCCTTTCCCTAAAACCTTGTGACCAAAAGGCACGTCACCCTGTACTAAGGCTTTTCAAATGAAATGTCCAGCCTCATGGAGAAATACCTTCTACAAGGGGCTGACACTGAGTCTTCTCAAAAGGCATATGCGTTCAGTTTACAAAATCAGAAAGTATAATATTCCTCATACTTTTCACAGTTCTTTCATGTCTTTTCTTACATCTGGTTCTCCCAATTCCCTCCCGGACAGGGCTAGATACTAAGTAGGCAAATTTCATGATGTAGGGCAAAAATAATGATCCCTATATGACAGATGATGAAACTGAGACCAAAAGAGGAGAATGAACCCACTCGAGGTCGCTCAGTTAGCCAGGGAGCCATGCACTGCACATCCTAGTGATATGGATGAGGGAAAGGAAACATTTGGACTGTGGGGCCTTCTTCCATGGCTTCCGTAACCCTTTTCTCCCTTTGGGCACCAAGATGCTTCTCAGCCCACATTGGTAGCTGCGGGGAGAGGCTTCAACATATTCATCAGCAAAAACGTCAGCATCCAGGCCCCCATCTCCAGCCCACCCCTGCACTCTCTCTCCAACCAATCCTGGTTTCAAATCCTAGCTCTTTGCAAGCTCATAGCTTGCATCACTTGGACCACACTGTGAGCATGGCCCTCGCTGCCTAAGCTAGTGGGATTTTTCTCCACCAGTAAACACGTAGCAGTTTTAGCACAGGCTTGGAGTCATTATGAATATGACGGTGGGCAAGTGACCACCTCTCTATTGCTTAGATGCCTCACCTATAAAATGGGGTCATAACAACAAAGATCTTGCAGGACTTTTGCATATTAACGAGACATAAATGAAGCCCCTAGCATGGATTTAACTCATGATATACACCTTGTTTATAAAGGCTAATATGTATCAAACAAGGACTTGGCCAGCGTATTGTTTAACGGTCACTAAGCTGCAGCTCTCTTTTGATCTGATTCCTACCCATCCTTCAACAACTACTTCAAATCCCACCTTCCCCTTAACCGGGAAGCCTGACAACCCCAGTTCTCTGTCCCTCTCTGCTATGGATTCCACTGCTTTTGATGTCAGAGTTGCTCCCTGCTTTGCATTCTTCCTTTATGTTTACCACATTAATTTCTCCCACATAGTCACAATGACCTGTTTCTCCCACCCAGACTATCTGTGTGGTCCTATTTTCCTATTCATGCTGATCTCCCTCCAGTATAGCCTAGTGGTCCGGATCATGAGCTTTAGGGCCAACCAATCCTGGTTTCAGATCCTAGCTCTTTGCTGTGCCACCTTAAAAATGTACTTAACCTCTGAGTGTCAGTTTCCTCATCTGTAAAACGGTGATGATTCCTACCTGCTGGGGTTGTTGAACACACTACAGAAGATACTATACGCAAAGCGCTCAGCGTATGTATTTATTACCTGCACACAGCAAACTCTACCCTTGGTAACATAATGGTAGTCTTAGCTACACAAGCGTTTAGCTCACTGCCTCATACCAAATAAAAACTGAATTGATTTAAACCCAGAGGCATTTCTTTCTCTGTGGTTACCTGCACTTTCCCACAGTCCCACTCAGGACCACAAGGTGGCAGCCTATCCATTATAGAGGAAGCTTCTATTTCCAGAACGAGGGAAGGATGAAATGATTTCTTATGGAATATACAGATGACTTCTTTTTCCGTGGTGGGTAGGTGGGGGGACTGAATATCCTCATAGGCCCCCGGTTCCATTTTCTGTGAGTACACTATCTGTACACTGGCGGCCAGTGTGGTAGAGCTGAAGCGGATCAAACAAGTCAACCGCACTTTAAGGTGTTCTCTTCTGGAGAAGGTGGCTGGCACCTGTCTGCCCCTTTCCCTCAGCCAGACTCCATCAGAAAGCCTGTGGGGCTTAGAAACTGCACCCCCCCTCCCCAAGAGGCTCAGCTTCCCCATCCTGCACCTGTATTAAGGTGTCAGGGAATCTGGTGAATAGACTGTATGTGAACCTACAGTGACCATTTTGTCTGGGACTTTCTGGGTTTTAAAATGGGAAGCGCTGTGTCCTGGAAAATCCTTCAGCGCTAGGCAAACACAGATGGTTGCTCACTCTAGGGCACCTCTGCTACATCCCTACTGTAACTCCACAGATGTGCTTTCCCTTTCTTTTTCCATTGAAAAAGAAATTGTGAACATCCAAGTTGCCAAAGCCCTGCAACTCCATAATTTTCTATTTGGAAGGGAACACAGGCAACACTCAGATTCCCCACAACAGGGAGGATGGAATGGTCTTGCCGAGGTCACGTGGCTGGGCTGGCAGGGAAGGACCCAGATCCTCGAGTCTCACTCTCAGCTCTTTCCAAGGGCTCCCCGACCACCTGGAGCTGCAGGGTACGGAAGGAAGGTGTGTGGCTTCCTGGACATTCCCTCCAAAGAGCTTCTGGGAAATAGCAAAACAGGGCAGAACCCAGAAGGACTGGGAGACCTCACTTAAAGCAAACTCCCCACCAAATACTTAGGGATGCAACTGACTTCCATGTATTATATAAAAGGGTAAAGGGGTGGGATTTAAATTTCACCTAGATGGAAAATCTTCACGGATCTCCCGTTGGCACACGGGAGGAGAATCAACTAGGAGATTCCCCCAGGGGCCGGCAGGGCTAGAACTGAGCCTTGAAAGCCTTCCTGGGTTTTGCCTCCAGAGAAAAGAATGCAGCAACTCTCTCCTGGGATCTCTTTGGCACACCTCTCTCCCCATCTCAGCCACGCCAGCATTTTTCCTCACTGTTCACTGCAGAAAGCGAAAGTGTCTGGATGTATTTTCATGAACAAATCCTGCAAAAGCAAACTCCTGCTCTCAACGTTATTGGACATTCACATCTTCACAGTCTCAACCGTGGCACTAAATTGATTTGCCTCAGAGACACACCCCTGAATTCAAGTGTTTTATTAGAAAGTTAAACTGAATACAAGAAAGCTTTGTAGAACAAAATAGAAAGAATGTCTCTTTTACAAAGCCATGAAAAGCAGGCAAATCCATACATGATGGAATATGGAAAGCTAATGTCCTTAAGAAACTATCTTTTGTTTTGGTTTTGGTTTAGGAATTCCCACAAAACAAAATACCTATGAGAAGAGGGAACAACCCAAAGTGATTCTTCTACAAAACAGAAGATGAGCTGCAAACTCAGGCTCAGCACAGCCACCTGAAACGAATTTGCTGGGAACACAGTAGGAGATTTGCGGCGAATGTCCAGGTGGGATTTGCCACACTTGTGTCGCTCCTTGGGGTCTGTGGGAGGAGAGCCCGAGCAGGGGGAGAATGTGAGGTGACAAGTTCCAGCTAATGTCTCTGCCTCTAATGTAATTTTGAAAGTTCTAAGCACGAGCTAGCTGTATCCTAAAAGAGTGAGGCAAATTTGAGTGGTAACCAACACCCACCAGAATGGAAAATGTAGACACAGACTAGTGCAAAGCAGGGCAAAGACCCAGAAAAGTAATTGGTAGTCACTGTTCCCATAGCTACCCTAAAACGGGAAGATCAGGGAGAATGAACAGGAAACGTAGAAAATCAGCTCAGAAATCTGGATTTTCATCCCAAGGATGCCAGAGACCAGGATGGGACCCTGAACAAGCTACTCACCTATCTGAGGTTTGATTTCCATCTTCTACAAAGTGAAGGGGTCAGGTTGAATGTCCCCTGAGGTCCCTTTTATCTCTAACAGTTCTGTGAATAAATATGTAGCTGGCACATTATAGTCAAGAGGTTAAGCTGAGTAAACAAGAAAGTCCAGGTCCAACCATAAAAATTCCATGGCCGCCTCTCCTGCTATTTATATGGGTTCAGAACATGGCCCTCTTCTCAGGCCAAGCTGGCAAATGCTTAGTTCCTTTCCCCTGAAGATGTGAGAGAGGACGGGCTTGGCTAATGGACTCGCTACAGTGCAACTGAGTCGAGATTCATCCATCGTGGTCCATGAGGATGCCCATCTTGTGCCCTTGGCAATTGCAGCCTTGCAAGGGATAGAGGGTCAAGTCACGAGCCACCTTCTCTTCCCACAATCTCTTCTCTCTTCCCTGCATCCCCAGTCAAAAAGGAGAGAGCCACAGGGAATGGTGAGGGTGAGACTGGACAAGAAACTCCAGCCCCAGCTCTACAAGCTTTACAGAAAGCCTTTGTTTGAATGCTAAACCTTTAAGTGATTCAGATCCTTCAAGACTCTCAGTTCTGTTTCACTTTCACATGGGGGGCTTCATCTCTCTACCTTTCATGACCACCTCACAGCCTCAAAGGCATTCTCTCAAATAAACTTGATGAGAATAAAAACATCTAAAACAATGATTTCCCTGCCCCAGCCCAGGGTTGAAACAGCATCGCACTCTAAAGGGAGTGTGAAGGTGTCCCAGGTACAGGGACCTCAGGCAGGTCCTGTCCCTCTCAGGTGGGTTAGGAATGTCCCTCAGCTGACTGCTCCATCTGCCTGCAAGAATGCACTCTGGGGAGGCCTTAGAGAAACACAAAACCCAACAACACTACGTTGTCCTTGGAGGACGCCACGCGAGAGCTGCCACGAATAACAGTAGCTATCATCTATCGCTTGTTTGCCAAGTGCCAGGCCCTGCAGGAAGCACTTGTTTGCATTTTCTCCATTCCTTGGCCACTGCCGCCTTATGGGATGGGAATGGTTGTCTTCATTCTCTTAAAGGGGAAAGTGAAGCTCAGAGAGGTAAAGGAACTTATCTGACATCACACAGCGAGCAACTGGCACCGCTGGGAGGTGCTCTTATTAGATACTGTATTAGAAGCACTTGCTTCCCATCAAGAATCTCCAACAATAGTAACTCATAATAGCTAATGTTTTATGATAGCTAATGTTTTATAATAGCTCATGTTTTTGGGCGTGGTTGTGATGTGCCAAAGACTCTGAGCTGGGGGCGCCATAAAGATTGTCTCTTTTTTTTGTCCTTCCAAAAGCCTTATCAAGCAGATTGTAATTGTAGTCCCATTTTATTTATTCATTTTATTTTATTTTTTGAGCTGGAGTCTGTTACCCAGGCTGGAGTGCAGTGGCACGATCTCGGCTCACTGTAACCTCCACCTCCTGGGTTCAAGTGATTCTCTTGCCTCAGCCTCCTGAGTAGCTGGGATTACAGGCGCCCGCTACCACACCCGGCTAATTTTTTGTATTTTTAGTAGAGACAGGGTTTCACCATGTTGGCCAGGACGGTTTCCATGTCCTGACTCATGATCTGCCCACCTTGGCCTCCCAAAGTGCTGGGATTACAGGTGTGAGCCTCTGTGCCCTGCCTGTAGTCCCATTTTAAGCCAAAGACACTGAGGCTCAGAGGGCTCTGAAGGAGGAAGTGGTAGGAATAGAGTCTGAATCACTCCAAGGCCTCAGCTCTCACCAGGATGAGGCAGTCACCCGTCTGGCTGGGAAACAGGTAGAGAGACCACAGCCCCAGATTTGAGAGGGGACATGGTAGCCCCAGGTGTTGTGTGAGCCTCAGCCCTCTAGAAGCTGGGCTGGGTCACAGGCATCACAAACAGTGGCTGCCCACGTTGGCTTTTTTTTCCCTTTCCCACCCCCACCCCCACCCCAGCAGCAAACCTGTAGGTGTAGGTTTGCTGAGGGAAATACCAGCATGGGGAACGCAGTGCCTGGGGGATCTGTCAGGGAAATCCTCCCCCTTCTCTCAGAGGTTCTGCTCAGGACCCCCAGGAAGATTATTTTCAGTCATTCTAGCCAGCAATTCTTTTCAAAGGCCTGCCCCAGACATGCGAGAGGAGAAAGTGCCTGTCTCAGAACGGCCACCCTGGCTTGTCCATTACCATACAGAAAAACAGCCCAGACTCCACGCTGGCCTCTAACCCACAAATTTCCCTCCTGACATCCAATTCCCATCAGTCTCTGACCCAGGAGCCTGGGAGCTGGGGTGGGGTCAATGGCAGACCCTTTCAGGGCCTGAGAGACCCCCTGACTGGCAGGCACTGATTTTTTAATTTAAAAAGCAAAGTAAACAGCAATCTTAAAGGGCCCATGTAAGAACGCAGTGTGTAAGTAGGACCTGCCTCAGGCAAAGTTTTCTAATTTTCCTGAAATCAGGCAGTTTTAACCCTTTGGCACAAAGCCATTGCTTTTGCCATTGGACTTGGCCCCTGCCCCACCCCCTCTCCGGGGCCACCCTTCCATGTTTGAGAAGCTGCCCCTGGCAGAAAAGAGAATGACCTCCTACGTTTTAGTCAAACACTTCATATGGGCTGGTAAAGGTTTTTTGAGTTTGCTCACACCCCAGCCAATGTGTCTGTGGAAATCCTTCACAAAATAGAAGGCAGCCTCATGAATGGGGAGTGAGGGGCTTAATGACAGTTGCCAGAACCCTCAACTGCATCTGAAGGAGGAGAAAGAATGATGATGACCGAATCCTGTAGAATTCAGGTGAGGTAGCCGGGCGCGGTGGCTCACGCCTGTAATCCCAGCACTTTGGGAGGCCGAGGTGGGTGGATCACGAGGTCAAGAGATTGAGACCATCTTGGCCAACATGGTGAAACCCGTATCTACTAAAAACACAAAATTAGCTGGGCATGGTGGCGCATGCCTTTAATCCCAGCTACTCAGGAGGCTGAGGCAGGAGAATCGCTCGAACCCAGGAGGTAGAGGTTGTGGTGAGCCGAGATCGCACCACTGCACTCCAGCCTGGTGACAGAGTGTGACTCTATCTCAAAAAAAAAAAAAAAACAGAATTCTGCTGAGGTTTACTTTTTCTTTATGTGAGGGCTAATTAAGGTGAATTTATAAATAGGTTATTTATTTTTGTCCTGTAAATAGAATTACAGGTGGAATACAGCCTTTCCATCAGCCAAGGGTCTTCAAACTCTTTTTAAAAGCAGGGGAACCTTCTGTTGAATGGCGTTGTATGGAGAATCACAGCACAAAAATGGAAGCAGAGGTTCCCTGGCCAGGAAGGGAAGGCAGGCCTGGAGTCCTGCTCAGGCCTGGAGGGTGTCCACTTCCTGCGGCCATCTGCCCCCTGCCCTAGTCCCTGATGTGTTCCGTGGAAAGTCGGAAGGACAGCGTTTGAAAGACACTGCTCTAAATGAATCAGCTCTGCGTGGAATGTATTTTCCAGGCGCTGCTCCCAGGATTACTGAACATGGAAGGGGCACTGTGGTCTCAAATCCCAGGGCCGTTAGCATTTCCGTTTTCATGTAGGTTGACACAGTGTTCCCTTGTACTAGAAAATGCCAGTGGGTGTTAGCAAAGGCCCTTTACATGCAGAACAATAAGCCAGGAGTGAGGCGTGAGCTTCAAAGCTGTCTCTTTACTGGAAAGGGTGATGCGGTACAGGGTTTACCCCTGAACCTCTCTGGGAGTGTCAGCTTCATGGGCCTGAGTAGGTGGGTGTTTGGGTAGGCTTTTCTCAGTCCCCAAATGAAAATATCCTATGGGCTCACTCAAAGCATCGGGTTTGACATTTAGAGTTGCATCTTCCTTCTGAAACTGAAAACACACATTTCCTCTCGTCTCCTAAGAGACTGAGGAATCCAGAGATGTCAGCCAAGTGCAGAACAGCCAGGTGCTCAGGGCACTGCCGACAGGCAGCAGTGGCTGCGCAGGAGTCAGGGCTCTGCACTCTCATGGGGGCTCCGGGTCGGAGGAGGGCACCCACGTGTCAGGCCTCACTTGCCCAGGCCACGCCCATGACGCCCCACCCACAAGGATCGACCCCTGGCTTTTTCAGAGACTCCCTCTGTCATCTCTCTGAAGCAGCAGGACAGATGGAAACCCACTACACAGATGTGGAGAATAAGGTATTAGGAAGTGTAAGGACAAAATCCCCCAGGGGTCAACCTCTCCACAGGGGCTCAATGTGCTCCCACTGCCTGCTCTGAAGGCCCTTTGGTCTTAGTAGGATTTTCCATCCTAAGCGACTACAGGATTCTTCTTTCTCCTACCAAGATGTATGCAAAGAGTTTCTGTGTTCTCATCTACTTTCTAAGTAAGCAGGAAAAATAATCCTGACTAAATGATGATAGGCAGAGAAGAAACAAGACACAAAGCGACGCCTTTCATAAAAGGAAATCCGCGACCTTGTTCCTGGTCAGGGTCACCTCTCTTCCCCACTGAGTAAACGGTAGAGCCACGGGTTCAAAATCATCCTGCTTTTCCCCCATTCTGGGGAAAGCCCTTGCATTTCTCTTGATGTTATCACATACTGCAAATAAAACAAAGGCAAAACACAGAATTGATGGAATGTCAGTTTCTAGCAGCAGCTGGCTTCTAGAGTCAGTGGGAATTGCAGGTATCCAGCATGGGTATGAGGCATACAGAGAAGACATCAGGAGCCAGGGATCCAGTTGTGACGTTGCCCCTGACCGGCTCAATGTGTGGCTGTAGGAGGGGATGGTGGAGAAGAAAAGGACTTTACCAGGCTGTCTGCAGACACCCTTGCCCTAGAGGCACTGGAGTGGGACAGTTGGGTAGCTCCTTGGAAGAGTCCAGAACCCCACGGACTCTAAGAGTCATGACCCTAAAGAAAAACAGGGTGAATGGAATCCTCAGTGCTGGGATGGGGGAGGAGCCTCTGTTGCTGGAGCTGGCGAAGACCCTCTCTCAAGGCTTCCTGGGGTTTACTGAGAATCAAAGGCATCCTCTGGAATCTTACAGAAAAGCAGCCCTAACTTTTACAAGGTCCTATACATTTATTTTGCACACTTTTCCCACCTGGAACTTGCTCGTACCCCATAAAGGTGAAAGGTACCATCCCAGAATCTAGTTATCTGTCCATCTCAATCTCCTCTTACTCCCAACCAAATTATTTGTTTACACATCCACACAAATCTCATCTTACCTCCAAGACTAAGAGCATAGCCATTCCTTCGCCAAAGTGGTAACAAACAGAATAATAATATCTAACCAGTGTCTGGCCGTCTCTTTTTTTTTTTTTGGATGCTCTGTCACCCAGGCTGGAATGCAATGGCATGATCTCAGCTCACTGCAACCTCTGCTTCCTGAGTTCAAGCAATCCTCCTGCCTCGGCCTCCCAAGTAGCTGGGATTTCAGGTACCTGCCATCATGCCTGGGTAATTTTTGTATTTTTGTGGAGTTTCACCATGTTGGCCAGGCTGGTCTTGAACTCCAGACCTCAAGTGATTCACCTGACTCAGCCTCCCAAAGTGCTGGGATTACAGGCATGAGCCACTGCGCCCGGCTCTGGCATTCTATTTGGGCTGTATTTTCTCCTCTAATGCTTACAACGAGCCTATGAAGTTAGGAGCTATTATGATGCCTATTTTGCCATAAGGACACTGAGGCACAGTGAAATCTGTTTGTCTCACCTAAGATCGCACAATCAGTAGGGGATATAGGCAAGACTCAAACCAGGTGATCTTAACCGAAGAGCCCCATCTTCTGCACGTCACTCAACCACAGCATGCATACTGCACCTTCGGCTCTCCACGGTGCAACCAAGCAAATTGACACAGCGTGAGAGCAAACAAAGCCTTCCTATACTCACAGCAGAAAAAAATGTTCACAAAGGAGCTGTTTAAGGCTGAGCTACAAAGGGGGTAGTGTGGAGCAGAACAGGGAAGAATTACAGATCATCCAACAGAATGGACATGCCAAGTCACTTCGATTCTGCCATCAAATTAAGAACATGATTTTAATAAACGATTACATTTAGTATCTATTCCTCATTGTGATACCTTAGTCATGCTTGCACAAGCTAATTCTAAGCCTACTTTGTCTTCCCTGGGTATTCAATGATTAAGTGATGAAAGAAAGTGCTTTTAATTGTGTTAGTTGGTATGGGGGGAAAAAAAAAACCCAAAGCCTTGGCTAAGCTGTCAGAAAACTGAGACTCATCAGTATCAAAAAGGTTCTTCTCCTGAGAGGAGCCCCTTGACACATTTGCAAACTAAACGGTTCTCATTAGTCAGATAAAAACAGTTCCCAGGGATTGGGAACTTGTGGCTTCCGATGGCTACTTCCCCTGCTCACTCTGCCTCCCTGTCTCTTTTCTGGCATAACTGCTCACCTGCCAAACTGGCACCAAGCTGGGACCTTCCAGCTGTGCACACAGCCCAACTCCCAGGTGGCAAGGCCGGCAGCCCACCAGACATCTGGGTCTCTGCTCTCATACAAGGCTTGAACACCACAGCTGATTTCCCTGAGAAGGTCGGCAATTGCGGCCCATTCCCAAAGCACCAGCATTCTCCCTGGTTCCTCTTGACCAACTGTGAGTAATCTCACCACCCTCCCACCCCAGGACATGCAGCCGGTGACTGTCTATGGAGACATCTGACACCGAGATCAGTGATGTCCACCACAGCACTTAGTACAGGACCAGGCACAGGGCAGGAGCGCCACAAAGCTCAGTTTGGCTGGTAGCAGCCAGGACAGGGAAGGGCGTGAGGAGACTTCTGTTGCCGGGAGAAGCTCCTTCCTTGAAGGGAGGTCTTTGCCCTTTCAGAGGAAGAACAGACAGAGAAGCATTAGATTTGCAAGTACAGCCCTCGCAGAGCCTGACCGGCAGGCCTTCTCCCCAGAGAGACATGATTTACCTAGGCTGGAGTCAACAGGGGGACATCTGAGCTACAACTATCCTTTCCCATTTCACACCAGGGTGACATCGAATGGTTCTATTTTCAGTGGATGGGGGAAGGGAAAAGGGGAAATTGAACGAAAGTTTCATTTTTAATGAACATCAATAAAATATTTTTCTCCCTGTAATCCCAGCACCTTGGGAGGCCAAGGCAGGCGGATCATGAGGTCAGAAGATTGAGACCAGCCTGACCTACATGGTGAAGCCCCAACTCTACTAAAACTACAAAAAATTAGCTGGGTATAGTGGCTCAGGCCTATAGTCCCAGCTACTCGGGAGCCTGAGGCAGGAGAATCACTTGAACCCGGGAGGTGGAGGTAGCAGTGAGCCGAGATTGCACCACTGCACTCCAGCCTGGGCAAGAGGATGAGACTGACAAAAAAAAAAAAAAAAATCTTCCCTAGGTACACACAACCCCTACCCCAAACCTACAAAAAAAAAAAAAAATAATAATAATCTACAACTTCCAGTGACCTTGGGCTTGCCTGCATATATCTGCAGCTTTGGATATAATGTCAAGCCCTTCCTGATGCCACAGTAAATTCAGAAACCCATAAGAAGCTGTTTATTTTGACCCCCAACAACTCTTGGCTTGTAGAAATTTTGCTGATGAATGTTAAAGCAGTGGATGTTTCAGTGACCCTTCAAACACGCTCATGTCCCTCTGGGCCAGCCAGTGACTTGGCATCAGGCCATCCATCCAATCCCCAGGTGAGATGATAGGAAGCGATGCTCCTGATGACGAGAGGCCCCAGCGACCCATGTTTTTACAGCTTCCGCCGGGATGCAAAAGCAAGTGAATCTCAGGCCTGTCTCGGGAGGTGGGTGGCCTGCGCCGGGTGGAGCGGGGGAGTGATGTGAGGGAGAATGTGGCTCACGGTCTGTTTACATTCAGGATCCTTTCTGTTTCTACAGGACCATCTTGACTGCTACAGCTCTGCTGTGTGAGTGGGTCATCTTCACAGCTACGAAGCTGGGTTAGCACATTCTCGAGAAATCACGAGGAAGGACCAGCTGCCTCATTGACAAAGAATCCTGTCTCCTGCGGCCCTAAGTTTTACACCTGGTGCGCTAGGGGACTGCGACGCATTGCCTGCCCCTTCTCTAAGAGCGACACCTGTACCTTCCCAGACACAGGATCTGGAAGCTGATCCTCCAAGAGGTCACAATGCAACCTGGGAAAAGATGTGGTCAGGGGCTCCCTGGGGATTCGGAGGGCTGGGAAGGGGCAAACCCCTCCAATGAGAACCACAGCTCTGATCTAGGGCAGCCGAAATGCTTTCATGTCAAATTTCAGCCCCGGTGTTTTTTCCTACCCTATCCCCCTGCTTTAGGGGGAGAGACTGCAATTCCTTTTCTGTGCCTCCTGGAAAGAGGATTTGGGCTTCTGGGTCTAGGGGAATCAAGTCCTATTGTGAAACAACAGAATTAACTGAAAGAGGGAGGGGCTTCTCCTCCAAAACTAGAAAGGGATGGGGATAGAGGGAGGTATGCATGGGGCCCAAGGATTTGTGAGAGGCAAAAGACCTCACAGAGTTATGGCTGTGTGGCCTTTTAGAAGCCTTGCCTAAAATTCTCTTTCTTACCCAAGCCCAGAAATGCAGAGCTGCTGCACGCAAGAGACCTCAGTGGGCCTGGGCGATCTGGGACTGATGTCCATTCTGTGCTTCTGGTCACCATGCAAACTCCTAACTCTGCTGAGAGGGGTGCTGGAAGAGGATAAGGAGACATGACCTAGATAGCAACTGAAATGGAATTTCCAACCAGACTATGAGATGGGGATTCAAGGGTGAACATCAGGTTCAAAGGAGTGGTATTTCTTGTATATCAGAGTTTGTCCTGGCACTTCACACTTACCACAACGCTTTCTTGTCCTTATCTTTGGTGTCTATACAGAGATCATGCTCTATTCTTCATGTAATAACCTTTCCCAGAATTTAAAGCCAATCTCTCTCACTCCCTGCCCCCTGCCCTCTTTCTCTCTCCCTCCATCTCTCCTTCCCTCCTTCTCTCTCCTCTGCTCATATTCAAAGCCAGGTAGAAGCTCTCAGTAATAAATTGTGGGAGTCACTTGGGACACAGGAATGGCTTCTGATCTCACAGAGTTACAAGAAAGAAAGTCATCCAGATCGTCTCTAGGATACAGTGCCATCAGAAAATGTATTTGAATGAAATACTTTGAATGCAAGATTGTAGGTATTTTAGTGAAACATTCAATTAAGGTCCCTCTTCTAGTTATAATGTATTTGATGGTCACTCTGAAGGTAAGAACTAAGAAATGGCCATTGGACAAGGTGAAAAGCTGTGTTCTCAAAATGTGGTCCCCGGACCAGCAGCATCAATGTCACCTAGGAATGTGTTAGAAACGTGAATTCGTGGGCCCTGCCCCAGATCCAATGAATCAGAAATTCTAGGAGGGGACCTAGAAGTAAGGAGTGAGTGAGTGAGTGAGTGAGTGGAGTGAGTGAGTGAGTGAGTGAGTTAGTGAGTGAGTGAGTGAGT
>NW_016107401.1:6875556-6909348 GCF_001604975.1 Cebus imitator
GAGTGAGTGAGTGAATTAGTGAGTGAGTGAGTGAGTGAGTGAGTAGAGTGAGTGAGTGAGTTAGTGAGTGAGTGAGTTAGTGAGTGAGTGAGTGTGAGTGAGTGAGTGAGTGAGTGGAGTGAGTGAGTGAGTGAGTGAGTGGAGTGAGTGAGTTAGTGAGTGAGTGTTCTGAGAAAGGGTCTCGCTTTGTCACCCAGGCAGGAGTGCAGTGGAGTGATCATGGCTCACTGCAGCCTCAACTTCCCAGACTCAAGTGATTATTCCACCTCAACCTCCCAAGTAGCTGGGATTATAGGCATGTACTAGCATGCCCAGCTATTTTTAAATTTGTTTTTAGAGACAGAGTCTCACCGTGTTGCCCAGGTGTTGTCGAGCTCCTGGGCTCAAGCAATCTTCCTGCCTCTACTTCCCCAAAGCTGGGATTACAGGTGTGAGCCACCCTTTAGGAGGTAATGAGTCAACTTTGAAGTATGAGAGCCTCTGGTACCGGGTTCAGGACCTCTGGCTCTGGAGTAGGACACAGTCACAGATCTGCAGGCATGGATCTGCAGCAGTTCATCTTGTGCTGCTGGCTTCACCTTTCTTAATTTGGTTTTCTGATGGGATAAATAGCAATCATGATCCTTATCCCATAAGGTTTTGGATCAATTAAAACAGCACAGCTACACAGAGACTTGTGGGGGTATTCTGGGGGCGCTGAGCGATAATTAATCATACCTCCATCCCCTTCCAAGTTCCAAACCCACGTGAAGCAGGCAGATGGAGACCAGAACATGGGCTCCATGGCCGATGAACTCCTCTGAAGGACTCAGGTATCTGGCCCCCAGCCACCACCGGGCTTCCTAGTGCTGCCTTCCACAAACTTTGGACAGTATCCCTATAGGGTGAGAGGGTGAAGGTCTGCAGAGGCGGCACACAGCCGAAGTCCCTGCCTCACATTGTCAAAGCCTAGGAGTGTGGACAGAGGATACGCAGCACAGGACTCACAAAGGTAGCCTTGGCTTCACTCCAGACGGCAGGCCCTAAGGCTGCAGATACAGAGTGGATGCCCACCTGGGAGCTTTTGCACAGGAAGACCCATGCAAAAGTGGACGTGCTGGACTGCACAGGCTCAGTCCTTCCTCTTGTAGCTCATGGCTTGGAGGAGGGAGATGACCCAAAGACCCTTCATGATTTGTCCAGTTGGGGTCTGGGTATCTCCATCCTTCTTTGGAAATAGCAGAAGTAAACTATTCCCCATCACTTCTAAATATTAGTGCTCAAGAAATGCTGGGATCATTATTAAGAAGTTATGGCCAGGTGCGGTGGTTCACACCTGTAATCCCAGCACTTTGGAAGGCTCAGGTGGGCAAATCACAAGGTCAAGAGATTGAGACCACCCTGACCAACATGGTGAAACCCTGTCTCTACTAAAAATAAAAAATTAGCTAGGTGTGGTGGTTCACACCTGTAGTCCCAACTACTCAGGAGGCTGAGGCAGGAGAGTTGCTTGAACCAGAGAGGTGGAGATTGCAGTGAGCCAAGATCACACCATTTGCACTCCAGCCGGGGTGACAAAAGCAAACCTCCATCTCCAAAAAAAAAAAATTTGTAAAGGATATTAACATAACCCTTTCTCAAATGGAAAGTTCTTTCAGTTGCATCAATGCTTAAATCCACAATGAAGAATCATTCAAAAAGAACAATAAAAGACTCAGAGAAAATGTTCAATAACCTAAAAACAATAATCACAACAAAAAATTTACATAAGAACTCATAAGAAAAACTGAATGGTGTTAGAAGTCAGATCATGACATTAATAATACAATACAGAGTTGAATGTGAGAGATCTGGTCAGTACCAAACTCACCGAAGAATGGTCAGAAATTACCTTCACATAAACAGCGACAGAAAGAAAGATGCACACCTGCAGTTATTAGAGCCCCGAGCAAACAGTATGCATCGGACAAATACTGATGGGCTGGCTGTTCAATTGTAACAGTCCTGACAACCTATTCTTGAAGTATTATTTAATTTATACTAGATATTCTTTATTGGGGTTTTCAGTTCTAAAATCTCTCTCGAATAACTTTTCCTGCCAATCTGTTATTTGAGTTGCTTCGGAAACCTGCCTTAGTGAATTCTGCACTCAGTGGCTCCCCAGTAAGAAGTTTGTTACTTTGTCATCTTATTTGTTAGGAAAGTTGTGATATGTCAGAGGGACATAAATAATCCCATTCAATGGAAAAAAATGCTTTCCTGCAAAGCCACAATACTTTTCACGTTTCAAACCACTTTCACATGTATCCAAATGCTTTGCTATTTTTATAAACGAACGTCTGATGAGGACGAAATGAATAAATATTCTCAGCCAACCCTTTCTGCCCTTTCCGAGGAAACTTCTCAGAAGTTTCCTGCAGCTCATCAGCTCATCACTACTGTCTGTGTTTTGAACCTGTGTCTTGTCTGCCTTCTCCTGAGAAGATGAAAAGTTCCCAAACCACCCCCACATGCTAATTTACCATCACCCTTTCCCACTAAGTACCTAAAATTTACTTTCTGCTTGAAATGAAGGGAGAGGCACCCATCTTTTGAGTTTGGCTTGAATAATATAAATATTTAGAAAAAACCCACCAAATAATGACAAGAAGTACAGGCACATAGGGTGCTCATGTCAATTTTTTTCTCCTTAAGTGTTACAATGGAGCATTTTGACTTGTTACGAGAGTGGGAATGAGAAAGTGAAATAGACTAGAAACAGACCAATTTCATTTTTCTGTCAGCATCTCATGACAGGCCAAAGATAAACCTCATAAACTGTGAAAAATGAACAATTCTTGGTTTTGATAACCTAAACTGGGATGAGAACCAAGGAATTAATATCTCTGGAACCCAGGAGTTTATCTCACTTGTTTTTCAATGATTAATCCCAAACTTATCCCATTTTTGTCAACAATTCAAACAGGCCAAAAGTAGAGTTTTAGACTCCTGGCTGTAGCTCCTCTCTCAGCCTACCCTTCCTGCTGCCAAGTGAAGTGGTAATTAACCAAAGTCCCTTTTTTTTCCCTTGACATACAGAATTGCAGGGCAGCAATACTCCAGAGAAGGGAGACATTGGTGGGAACTGAAAATGGTAGGTTTTAGAGTAGGGACAGGAGGAAACTGAAAAGAGGAATAGGAAGCATGAAGGTATGGAGGTAATTATAGGAAAAAGCAATGTGCCAGTGTGGTGGCTCCTTCCTGTAATTCCAGCACTTTGGGAGGCCGAGGTGGGCGTATCACCTGAGGTCAGGAGTTCGAGAAGAGCCTGGTCAACGTGGTGAAACCCCATTTCTACTAACAACAAAAATAAACAGAAAGCATTAACCAGATGTGGTGGTGTGTGCTTATAGTCCCAGCTACTAGGGAGGCTGAGGGAAAAGAATCACTTGACTCTGGGAAGCACAGGTTGCAGTGAGCCAGGAATGCACCACTTCACTCCAGCCTGGGCAACAGAATGAGACTCTTTCAAAAAAAAAAAAAAAAAATGGGGCAACAATGGGTACAGATGGGGATTTGGGGCAGACAGTGAAAAGAACAGTCTGACAGGTGAAGAGTTTCAGAACTGAACCAGGAAATAGTGGCAATGACATCAGGTGGGAGGATGGACTTGCAAACCCAATTAGAGAGTATGGACAGAATTGACGGACACAGGGAGCCATTGTGAATTCCAGGGCAGGAAAGTCACGTGGAGCGAGGGGGTATGAGGATGGCAATGGGGTGCAGGCAGTGGAAGAGACTAGAAACAGGGGGTCTAATGTTAAAACATCTCCGTACTTGGGACAAGAGGTGATAAGGGCTACAGTTTCCCATGTTTTTCTTCCGCGATCAAAGTATTTCCCTAATTCTAGCAGTCTTTTCTCACTATTAGCTAATTTTCCCACAGAGGCACAAAACTTGTACTGCTGTTTACTTGTTTTATCTTATCCACTAATGACTCTTGTTTATTTAAATATCTGTTTTATCCTCACTCTGATCTGCAATGTTTCTGAAATTGCAAACTTGGTATATTAGTTACATATATGTTTTAACTGCATGAAAACCAGTATATGCCTAGTAAAATAAGCAGTTCATCTAAATCTTAAAATCATCTCATACTACCAGTGGGGCACTTATTCTTTGGGGAAGGCTGCCTTAGCTCACAGGTTCATAAGCTTATGAGGGTCACAGATTCCTTTGTTTACCCACTAAAATCTACAGTCCTTTTTTCCAGAATGTTCAGTGTGTCTGAGCACACACAACTTTGCACGTCAAGTTGTCACTATCCCTTGGGTTAAAACTCTTTTGACTTCTCTGAGGTTTGCAGAAGCTGAGCCCTAGCTTTTAGGCAGACCAAGGCACTCAACACATCTTTCCAAAGCTCATTGTAGCCTTGAAGTCCTACTGAGTAACTGCAGTACCCTCTGTGGGAGTCTGACCCTGGCTCAGCTTCTAGAATGTTCTGTGGTGAATACCATTCCTAATGTCTCCTCGGATACCCTAGCTCTTTTCAGAGGCTCCCACCAGAAAATTGCCAAGAGGAAACTCTTTCTATGGCATTGGTCTGCACACGTGTGTGGGCACACATATGCCCACACACGTGGACACAGGCTTGGGGCAGAACCTGAAGGAGTGAGCTGTGTAGCTGTGCCTGCTCTCCCAGCCTTTTGCTGAGAAAAGAGTTTGGTCTCACTCGTGGGCTGTGATTGCCCTGTCAAATCAATTGAGGAGGCTATAAAGATATAAGAGCTGAACAGTACCAACAGGGGACTCTCTTTTTTTCTCAAGGCTTCTTGCCAAATATAACAAGAATAAATATGAAATGGCTTCATATTCCAAGCATGAACTAATGTTGGGGTTGCAGCTGATAAGTAAAGAACAGCTAAACAGGCTTTGACATGGCGACTCTGGAGGGGGGCGGTGTTCTCGCTGGAAGTGGGGGTGCTGGGATTTATGGGGGCTGTTGTGGAGTGAGCTGTCTGGAAGAGGTTCCTCTTCCATAAAAAACCCAGGCCCCTGCTGACTGATTCTCACGTTAGAAAAACATTGGTAAATCATCAGCATAATCCAAGAATTATTCCCTTCCTCTGCTCTGAGCACGAAGGCTCTTCTTTTCTTATCTGTTTCTAATTTTCTTCATGGGTGCCGTTCCTAGTCCATTAACTGAAAGGACTTTTGGCTAGAAGCCCATGACCACTTTGAGGAAAGAAAAAAAACAGAACAACACAAAACCCAAAAGGCTGATATTCCTGCATCTCAGATAAGTAAAAGTGGATGGGAATGGCTCCCCGGGGAGTCCCTGCTGGGTTAGGTTCTGCTGTGCCCCGAGGCACAGGTAGGGGGACTGGCTGCCTGGACATCTCCCCCAAGCTGGGCTGCCAGGGTAAATCATTGGCTTTCACGATGTCCTCTGGAGAAAATAAGGTCATTACAAGGCTTTTAAGATCAACCATAATAGACTCCCTCCAATTTGTTTTTCTTCGGCTGCTTTTACTGAGCCCTCTGGGCCTTCTTCCAGCACTGAGTGTGATACTGCTCAGCGCGGTGCAGAGAGGAGAGAGGGGGCTTTGGAGTCAGCCCAACAGACCAGGGTGAAAATCCTGCCTCTGCGTCTCCCAAGCTACGTAGCTTTGGGAATACGGGTAGCCCCTCTGCTATGGACTGCATGTTTGTATCCAACCAAAATTCATGTTTGAAAGCCTAATGACCAATATGATGGTATTTGGAGGTGGAGCCTTTGGGAAGTAATTAGGACTAGATGAGGTCATGAAGGCGGAATCTTCATGATGGATGAATGCCCTTATAGGAAGGGTCCAGAGAGCTTGCTTTCTCTAGGCCAAGTGAGGATACAGCTAGAAGGCAGCTACACGCCAGGAAGAAAGCCCTCCCCAGAAACTCACCATGCAGCCAACCTAACCTGGAACATCCTAGTCTTCAGAATTATGCAAAATAAATGTCTGCTGTCTAAACCACCCAGTCTATGGTACGGGCATACCTTGCTTTATTGAGCTTTGTTTTACTGCGCTCACAGAAATTTTGTGTTTTTTTCTTTTTTACAAATTGAGGGTTTGTGACAACCCTGCATCAAGCAAGTCTATTGGTGTCATTTTTCCCAAGAGCATGTGCTTACTTCATGCTTCAGTGTCAGTATTTTTAAACAATAAAGTATTTTTTGATTAAAGTATGCAGACTGTCTTTAAAACATAATGCTATTACACAACAGACTATGGAATAGTGCAACCATAACTTTTACATGAACTGGGAAGCTAAAAAATGTGTGTAACTCACTTTATTGTGATATTCACCTTTTTGCAGTGGTCTGAAACGGAACCTGGAATATCCCCCAGCTATGCCTATATCCTCTGATAGCAGTCTGAGGTGACGAAGACAGCCTCTGAGCTTCAGTTTTTGTAAAACAGAGAATCTAATGTCTGCATTACAGAGTGGCTACAAAGACTTGATGAGATGACGCATGTTTGACGTACAGGAGAACTCCTGGCCCATGGCAAGCTGAATGGTAAGCATTATAACCACCGTGATTAGTATGATTATCATCATCACCAGCACCACCAGCATGCTCCCCGATGACCTGGGCCAAGGTTGAATGAGAATAGAGACAACATGTTCAACTCAGTTTAATGCCATTTAGAATGGATTTGCACATGGCGCGCATGAGATTACCATTATGTATATCCCCACTTTCGTTCTTCAGCTACACAATCAGGATATAGCAAAGGACACAGCTGTAATATTCATTCATTCAACAAATGTTTACTATGTTCCAGACACTTTACTAGAGTTGCAGGTACAGCAGTAAGCAGGGCAGACATAGTCCTTGCCTTGCTGGTGAGTACCCGTGCCTTTGGAGCTCTGGGGGAGACTCAGTGCGAAAGGCCTCAAAGGCAACCTGTGTTATTGCTCAAGGTTAGTGTTGCAACTGAACGGCAAGGCAGAGAAGTCAGCAGGGCCATAGGAACTTAGGGTTTATACTTCCCCCAAAATGCCCATAGAGCATTCAACAGGTATTTACTGTTGCCTTTTCAGCAGGCATTTCCTCAGTACCGGGCACTGTGGTAGGCCCTTGTCCTTGTGATGGACAAGGCAGGGCCAGTTCCAGCTTTGCAAGGGCTCAAAACCTAAGAGAAAGGGGAGACAGACAAGAAAACAATCGTCCTACCAAGCGGTAATGCCTGATCCCCAGGGCCACTGCTGTCTCACTGCGCTTCAGGAGCATGACCACCCACCAGCCAGGCCATCCCCTGAAGTTGGGTATATGGTAAACCGTAAAGCATTCTCTCCTCTAATCATCTGTTTTAGTCATAGGATAATACAAACAGCAAAAAATTAGCTTCCTCACCTAAGAGAGGGGACAATGAGAGAGTCTGCAGATCTGAAGTGTATTCTACTGTCCATATGGCTGGTTCCTTCATCCCTTAACAACACGACTCCCCGCGGAGCCATGAGGAAGCTGCCCCTCCCTTCCCTCTTTCTTCACTATTCCCCAGCCTCCCACATTACACACGAGTTGTGGTCTGGGACCAAGAGGGTTTTGTTTTTTAAACAGTTAAATCTTTCATTGCAGACCAATTAAAATTTAAAGATATTTTTCTCTCTCCCCCTCTCTTTCTCTGACACACACACACACACACACACACACACACACACACACACACTCCCTCCCTCCCCTCTCTAAGCACAAAGAGCTGACAACAACCTGGTGTTAAGGGGATTTGAAAATTCAAAAAAGAAAAGTTAATTCTTCACCTCCATTTGTCTTTTCCTCCCTGAAGTTCCCTAAATGAGAGATTGCTCTACCAGGAAACCCAAGTGCCTCCCGCCTAAGCATTCCTGTTGCTGGACATGAAAGCCGACCCACCCCCCTGGTCTTTTTGCAGTGTGTGTGGATACACATGTGGTGCCTGGGACATGCCCTGGGCACTTGGCAAGCCAGGCTACTCTCATCGCGTTGCCCTGCCCACCCCATCCCCAACTGCCACCTGTAATGTGGTTTGGCTCTGTGTCCCTACCCAAATCTCATCTAGAATTGTAATCCCCGTATGTCAAGGGAGGGACCTAGTGGGAGGTGACTGCATCACGGGAGCGGTTTCCCCTATGCTGTTCTCGCAATAGTCAGTTCTCATGAGATCTGATAGTTTTATAGGGCGGTTTCCCCTGCTTTTCTCTCTCCTGCCACCTGTGAAGAAGGTTCCTGCTTCCTCTTCTGCCATAACTGTAAGTTTTCTGAGGCTTCTTCATGAAACTGTAAGTCAATTAAACCTTTTTCCTTTGTAAATGACCCAGTCTCCAGTATGTCTTTATAGCAGTGTGAAAACAGACTAATTCTACCTCTATACTGCCAAGTCTCAGTATTTTGGATGTTCTCCTAGTCTGTCATCATGACTCATTGACAATTTCAGGGACTCTGAAAGCCTGATCACTGAAGACGAAGTGGGGGGACATCAGGCAGTCCCTCTGGCCCCAACCTTATTCTCCATGTTTTTTGATCTAAAACAAATAGATGTTAAAATGAGACTAGGTCCAAAGTGTCTAGGAATCTCTGGATAGGTAAGTATCTTTACGTGATACATACCTGTGTGTGTGTACTTAAAAGTGTGTATTTTGGGTGTGTAGTCTGTGTTTGCCTACATACACTGAAGCCTGTCTGCTTCACTGAATATATTGACTTGCTCTGCTACAGTTTTAACTATCTTCACTTTCTCCAAGTAGAAAGCCCCTCTCAATAGCGTTTCTTTCCAAGAGTAATCATAACCAAAGATGGCCTTTACCTAATGCAGTTAAAATGCACATACACACATGTCCATCTTTTGCCTTTAGAAACTGGGCTCCCCATGACTTCTCTTGCTGAAACACTCAGGGCCAAGGAAGTTATTGCTAGATATTAATCTAGACATTAATCTTCCCTGAGAATTTCCCTTTTCCCTGTTGCCTTATAGGACATCAAACAGAGCTCTCCTTGCAAAGCAGCCAGCCTGCCCGGAGGTCTGGTCCTGAGCTTTGCGGAACCCCATCCCTGGAGAACCCGACACTTTACTTTGGTATTTCCAGGTAGAAGGCGTGGTTCTGCCATGATGTAAGACACAGACTCCCAGCTCTCCGTGGCTTTTGGTGAACTAATGGTAATTTTATCCTTCTCTTGGGTAAAGATGAAGATGAAAGGCAAAAATAAGATCAATTCTTTGCAATGACAAGAAATCATCTCTGGCAGGATGTGAGTTAGAGAAAACATTAGGTCTTACAGAAAAAGGGATCTCCAGACTCCTACGAAGAAAAGCAAATGATTCCTGTGGGCTCTCATCTTTGGATTACCATGTAATCTGTGGCCAAGGAGCTATAAGGGTGGGGGGAGGCCCCAAGGCAAGTGCCTGACTTCCCTGGCCATGCAGAGAGCACAGGGGCTTGGAGAAGAGGCCATAGCAGCAGCTAGAGCTGGCATCTGGATGGAGCCAGAGAAATCCACAGATCTCCTGGGCAGGTGGGCCCAGACAAGACCAGACTACTGACTTCCCTTGTGAGTATGGATGAGCCACACAGTCTCTCTGTGTCCCGCCATCTGTTTTTTTTTTTTTTAACTTTTTAGTAAAAACAGAGAGATGGCCTCCCTATGTTGTTCAAGTTGGTCTCAAACTCCTGGACTCCAGTGATCCTCCTGCCTCACATCCTCTTTTTCTTTTCTCTTTTTTTGTGATAAAGCCTCACTCTTGTCTTCCAGGCTGGAGTGTAACGGTGCAATCTCGGCTTACTTCAGCCTCCTGGGTTCAAGCGATTCTCCTGCCTCAGCCTCCCAAGCAGCCAGGATCACAGGCATGCACTGCCACACCCGGCCAAGTTTTGTATTTTTAGCAGAGACCCATTTCCCCACACTGGCCAGGATGGCCATGAACTCCTGACCTCAGGCAATCCACCTGCCTCAGCCTCCCAAAGTGCCTGGATTGCAGGCAAGAGCCACCACACTTGGCCCCGATTGTGTCTTAAACACCTTCCCAGAGTTCTTTAGGCCATGGGTATGCTAGATGTGGGCCATGTACCCAAGAGTGATAGGGAGCATCCTCTGTTTCAAATAAAAAATATTCCTGCCTTTTCTTTGTCTCACAGGTAAATTATTTTGAAAGCAATAATAGCCAACATTCACTAAACCCTTATTATTTTCCAGGTACTACAGCAAACACCTGAACACATTTTCTTACATAATCTCCCCAACTACCTCATGATGAACATATTTATGTGCTGTCATCATGTGCATTGGACTGATGGAGAAACTGGAGTTCAGAGATTAAGTAATTTGTGTGCAGTCACACAGCTGGTCGGGCTGGGATTTGAACAAAGGCAGCTTGACCTCTCTGCACCCAAGGTAACATTTCAATATGAGCCAAAATTACTAAAAAAAGAAAAAAAAAAAAGAGAGAGAGAGAAACCAGGAAAGGTTAATTAGGAGGAAGCCATTATTCTGGAGCACAAAGCAAGTGCACATGGTCCTTGAAAGGCATTAAACTAGAAGATGGTTTTCCTCCTCTTGAGACTCCCATACTACATCCATGTCCTCCCCTGCACCTTTGGAGACCAACAACCTGCTAATTCACTTTCCAGATCCCACATAGCTGTGTCTCTGGGTGACCGTAACTTGGGTGAGTCAGCAGACAAGCTCTGCATGGCTCTCAGAAAGATGTCATTAGTGAGAAACGATGCCAAATGTCATATGTGGGAGTCTGTTTGCAAACAGGCTCTTCCCTCTTTGCCAAAGAGCAAGCATTCTGTATAGTCACCAGCTCCTTTCCAGGTCACCTTTCTGCACCAGACTCCCTGGCCCCACCCAGACACCCATGAAGAACACACCTGTAGTAAACCAGGGCTGTAATATTGGGACTGTTGTCATCACTGAGAGCAGCTACCTTTCCTAAAAGGGGCTTAGGATACAGACAGTGCCAATCTTGTAGCTGGTTGTCAGGATGATGCTACATCCCAACATCATGTTAAGTAGCTGTAAGCCACCAGAACAAGTTCAATGAGCATCCACTGAGTACTTACTTCCGGTAAGACGTCAGACATAATGAAGGATATGTCTCTCCCTCCCAGAATTATAAATATGGGGTAGGAAAAGACTGAGAAACGAAGCTGTAATATAGAGCCATAAATACATGCTAGATGAACATAATTTTAATTATAGCTGGAGCATATTTTGAACTATTAATTTATATTTATTTTTCATTGATTTCCTATTCTCTTTCCTCAAGCAAGTAGCCAATCAGCCTTGTCTTCACTGCCTCAGGGATGGTATCTTGTAAAACAGAAAGGAAAAGTAGCATGCAAGACTCCCTGGCTTTGTAAGGCTAAAAGCTGTTGTCTAGAGGTGAACCAATGGGGTTTTAGAGGAGGAAGGAGGCGAATGAGGGTTTATGGGTAAAAGCATAGTTGGGTGCTTTACAAAGGGGACCTAATATCATGAATTTTGTCTGAACAAGACCCTAAAAAAATGGCTGTGTGGAATGTCTAAGCAAACACGGTACCAGAGGTGATTTGGCGGAAACTTCTCAGGTACCCTGTGTGATCACAGAGAGTTTCTTCCCCTGACAATACCGTATGAACAAGGATAAAGGGAAGGGGCTACCCAGAGTTAACTTGCTTGGTCGTTCCTTTATTTTGATGTTGCACATGTCCCTAGAAGTACAGCCCAGATTGAGGGTGGAACTTGAGTGATTTTGACCACAGTTTCCTGGATGGTGGCCTGGAGGGGTAGGGCAGAAGTTGCCAGTGAATTATAGGATGCCCTGTGGTGGGTGTCCTGTATTTCTATTTGCTAGATCTGGCAGCCTTAGGTAGATTGTGAAATAGAAATTAAATTGACAAAATGACGTGGACTAAAACTCATACCTGAGTTTGTAAAACTGAATGTGTAGAATGAGATTCATCCCTATCAGAAAATAATGCCTTTTATTTTTAGAGTGCTTTACAGTGCATGAAGCCCCTTCAAACAGACTATGTCACTTGATTCTCCCCATAACCTACTGAGATGAGAAATCTGAGTCTAATTATTTCCAGAAAAAAGAGCAGGGCTCAGGGAAGCTAAGCCCACTGAAGACTCTAAGTGTATATGGGCCAAAGCTGTAACCAGCACCTGCTTCATCCTCCAGTCCAGCTCTGCTCCTGGATCCTGAATTGTTTCTGAGTCTCAGCCTGGCCCAGGCTCCTGCATCCCAGAAATGACACCACCGAGTTCAGTTCCAAAATGCCTCTCAGAAGCCTTTGTGAACCCTGAAGTTTTTGGTGTGTCTGATTCCACATTACCTCTCTCCAGTCTGCAGAAAAGCCAGAACTATGAAAAGATTTAATTTGGAGAGGGGACTGCAGGACGTCTCCACTGCTTGTGGCTTCTAGGAAAAAACTGTAATAGCTCTGGCTTCTCAAGCTCTGTTTATCATCTTCCAGGCCAGGTGACATTCATCTACAAACAGAAAGAAAAGATGGCTTCATTCCTCTGCGGCTCAATGAGGACAGTGCGGCTGATAATTTATGGAGAAGAGAGCCGAGCAAAGAACGAGGCCAGACTTTCGGGGGTGCCTTGTGGACCCCCGAGGAGGAAGGCTGAGGAATGCACTGCCCAGGACACTCAAGGCAGTCGTTTGCCGAGGGAGAGGAGGGGCCCGCTCTGTCAGAGCTCAGGGTTTTACACATCCTAAAATCTTTACTTATGGACATCAGGTCAAAGGGAAGGGAAAACACTCAACCAGACTTAAAAGTAACCTGATGTTATTGTCAGCAAATGCACTGCAGCTGTTTTTGCTATTACAAAAGCTGATGCTCTTTTTTGTTGTTGTCAGGCATGAATCTTGTAGGAAATACAGAATATGATTCTGGGGAAGCCCCATGTATAGCACTGCCTACTTTGATAAAAATATCATTTATTCATTCAGCATAGGGGACTTCAAAAACAGGGCAATATTCTTTCTTTCTTCCTTTTTTTCGGTTTAACTAGGTGCTGGAAGATAGGAACCAGTTTCATTGTCGTTTTTTATTCTTTATAACTTGATATGTTATAAATATGATTTATTATCTACTAAACAGTGAATACAAACAATAACTCTTCATCGTTGATGAAAGCCATTATTGGGGGGTACAGGAAAGGGCATCTTGTAGATTGGGAGATGAGATGAGGATTTTGATGATTGCCAAGAGGACTTCATCTTGTAACAACTCTGAAGCAAAATGGCATGAAGCTCTGCTGACCCATGATAACTGTGTGTATTTCCTTCTAGTGTCTCACCGACTGGCAGCCATCCACTTCAGGCATGTCCGTGGAACATACCATGGAGGAGATGGGACCAGCCTTGTCTCGGGGTCATGATTCTGGCCCCTTGATCTGGGCAGGAGTGCTCTGCTCAGAGTGCAATGCTCATTCCTACAAGTCTGGCTCGCCTGAACTGTGAAAGGTCAGCAGGACTACGCTTAGTGCCAGGATTCCAAGTTCCCTTCTTCCGCCCCAGGTCTGGCAACTGTAAATGTGGAGGCTCTGCTAAGCACCGGGATTTCATTAAGGGCCTCGTTAAAATTTACTGGAATCAAATAAAGCAAAGATCCCGCCTTGGAAATCGTTCTCCACCCTGTCTCTCCTTCTCACCTCTTCTCAACCCCCAGCCCCCACACCACTTATTCATACATGAAACCTTGAACAACTGAGCTAATTCTGGAAAGTTGCCCATATCAGATACCTTCAGAAATCACTTTGGAAAACGCCTTTAGGAAGGTAGGTCACCTCTTTCCACTTGTCTTATGACAGCAGGTCCGGAGCTTACACAAAGAGGCAGTGAAGCAAAGATGCAAAGAGTATGGACTCTTTAGTCAGAACTGGGATGAACGCTGGCCACTGCCTATTCATGGAGGAGCCTGGGCCACTTAACTCTCTGAGCCTCACTTTCTGCATCTATAAAATGGGAATAGTGCTACCACCCACTGTATAAAATGTTGACAAAGTTAAGCAAAATAACGCAGGCGTGCTGCTTAATCCAGTGTCTAGCACACAGCAAGTGCCAAGAATGTGATCAAGTAAAAGGGGTCTTTTTCTAGCACCGCCCACACTCCCATCTTATCACTTTATCTTCCGCTGAGCAGAGGTTCTGCCCAGGTGCCTGGGGCAAAGGAGAGGAAAAGATGTACACATTCTCCTGGACTTCACAGTTGTTCCATCCTTCTGTGACATCATCATTTGAGCCATAGCCCACAAATACGAACTCCAGCAACCCCCAAGCCCAGTTCCTACCCCCCCCCATGCTTTTTGTCACCTGCTCTCACACCCCACGTGGGGCCTCTGCTTCCATCCTACCATTTTGCAAGCTTGGCCAACTCAAGCTCCCCGGGCTGCACCCAGAGTGGCCCACCTCTGTGCCAGGTAAGCAGGTCAGGGCCCCCAGGATGGGAGGCAGGAAACCCTCTTCTGGGGAAAGCAGACATGGAGCAAAACGGGCCCTAGGAAGGGACAGCTCTTTGGTTTTGCTATTAAACCTAAAACCCGATCCTTCTGTTCTCAGAGACCTGACCACAGGTTTCATTTTTCAAAGGGTTACCTGGATGCTTATTAAAGGCCGACTTGTGCCCGAGATTGGGTTACTCCACTTTCAGCAGCTGCTTGACCTCTGCCTTTTACGCCCGTTCTTAGGTGAAGGCTCATGTGGAATTAAACCAGGGCTAAATAGGAGGTCCAGGGAAGCTGGGACCCCGGGCAGCTCCTCGAGAGACAAATGTGTTTTGAGCAGGGCTGGCTCCTTCTACTCATTCAGGTCTCTGCTCCAATACGCATTCACCTGCCCTCCAAACCTACAGTTCCATACCTCTTCCCTCTTCCTCGCACTGACCTGTTCTATGTTTTCATGCCGCTTGCTCCAAATTGCCTCCTTTATAGATCTACATACTTGCTCTCACTTGCAGGCCTCTAGGCTCTAGGCTCCCTGAGAAGAGAGGCTGCCTGTGTTGTTCACGCTGTCGTTCCTGCGTGTGGTAGGAATTGCACGGAGTGGATGAGGGAGAAGGATAAAAGAGTTATAAAATGCCTCACCCAAACTGTGAGGTCTGCCTGCGTGGTATTACAGAGAAGCTTGTATTACAGAGAGCGTTTTGTGGAAAGAAGGAAGGAAGGGAGGGAGGAAGAAAGGGAAAGAGGGAGGGAGGGAGGAGGGAGGGAGAAAGGGAGGAAAGGAGGGAAGGGGGGAGGATGGAGGGAGAAAGGGAGGAAGGGAGGGAGGGAGGATGGAGGGAGGAAGGGAGGAAGGGAAGGAGGGAGGGAGGAGGGAGGGAGGAGGGAGGGAGAAAAGGAGGGAAGAGGGAGGGAGAAAAGGAGGGAGGAGGGAGGGAGGAAAGGAGGGAGGAGGGAGGGAGAAAAGGAGGGAGGGGGGAGGGATTAAGGGAGGGAGGAAGGGAGGAATATAGGGAGGGAGGGATAAAAGGAGGGAGGGAGGAGGGAGGGAGAAAAGGAGGGAAGAGGGAGGGAGAAAAGGAGGGAGGAGGGAGGGAGAAAAGGAGGGAGGAGGGAGGGAGAAAAGGGGGGAGGGGGAAGGGATTAAGGGAGGGAGGAAGGGAGGAATATATGGAGGGAGAAAAGGAGGGAGGGAGGGAGGGAGAAAAGGAGGGAGGAGGGAGGAGGGAAGGAGAAAGGAGGGAAGAGGAAGGGAGAAAGGGAGGGACAGAGAAAAGGAAGGAGAGAAGGAGAGAGGAGGGAGGGAGAAAGGGAGGAGGGAGGGAGGCAGGCAGGCAGGGAGGGAGGAAGGTAGGGAGAAAGACAGTGAGGGAGGGAGGAAGGGCAGTTGGTTTCTCTTGATATCTCAAAGCTTTATGACACACTCACGGAGTGAACATAATCTTTATGGAATGATACAAATGGACTGAATCACTCAAGAAGATAGTTTTATCTGGTAGTGTCACCTGCCGTTATACATTGTACGTATGTTCTTATTCTCTCTCCAGCTACATATATCCAGCAAATTTTCTGAACCAAAATTGGCCAGGGCCTGAACACCTAAGTACATGGAGTGGAAAGTCGGTATAAATTTGATGAGAGCCAGGAAACCTGAAGTATTGGTGGGGGAGAGGATGGTGAGATGGAGAGGAGGAATAACAGCCACAGGCAGAGCTTTTCTTTGGTTGAAGCCTAGGACAGAATTAAAAAAGATAGGTCGCCCGGCGTGGGGCTCACGCTGTAATCCCAGCACTTTGGGACACCAAGGTGGGCAGATCACCTGAGGTCGGGAGTTCGAGACCAGCCTGACCAACATGGAGAAACCCCATCTCTACTAAAAATACAAAACTAGCTGGGGGTGGTGGCGCATGCCTATAATCCCAGGTGTGCAGGAGGCTGAGGCAGGAGAATCACTTGAACCTGGGAGGTGGAGCTTGTAGTGAGCAGTGAGCACACCACTGCACTCCAGCCCGTGCAACAAGAGTGAAAGCCTATCTCAAAAATAAAAAAAAAGGTAGGTCAAGACCAATGTTAAGACCAATGCGAAACCAGCTTCCTTCACATGCACTTTCCTTTGCTCCCCTGAACTAGAAAACAGTGACGTTTGTATACAGGAATGAAGGGAAGAAAGTGAAATGGTGCAGAGAAGGTGGGCTACCTCTGAGCGTAGGAGCATTAAGAAGCAACCTCCGGCTGGGTGTGGTGGTTCATGCTTGTAATCCCAGCCCTTTGGGAGGCTGAGGCGAGTGGGTCACCTGAGATCAGGAGTTCAAGACCAGCCTGACCGACATGGAGAAACTCCATCTCTACCAAAAATACAAAAATTCGCCAGGTGTGGTGGTGCATGCCTGTAGTCCCAACTCTTCAGGAGGCTAAGACAGAAGATTTTCCTTGAACCCAGCAGGGGAAGGTTGCAGTGAGCCAAGATCACGCCACTGCACTCCAGCCTGGGCGACACAGCGAGACTCCAGCACAACAACAACATGAACAAACAAAACAAAAAAACAAAACAAACAACCTCAGAAGGCAGCAGTGACATTATAGATTATAGAACCAAACTTCCGGGAGGGCAAAAAGTCAAATCTTGTCATTAATAAGGGCTATCTATCCACATAAAATGAATCACAAACAATTAACTGGACAAACACTAAAGCAACCCCCTCTATGAGCTGATACATTTGCCCCAGGCTGTTTTTTTGTGTATCAAAAAAATACAAAAAAGGACAAAACAAAAGCGGCTCTGGGGCATCTCCTTGTCATCACAATCATCCTTCCCTCCCACCCCTCCCCTACAGGGCTGTTGTTAAGCCCAGGAGGTAAAGGGTCCTCCCGCAAGAGCAGGTTGAGGGTCTGCTTTCTGGTGACCCTGCATCCGGCAGGGAAGCTCCTGCAGGTGTGTGTTAATGACTGCGGATAACTCTGTGTAGGGACAGTTCCAGGAGCCACTCAGCCATGCGGTTCCAAAAGCCAGGATTCACCGATACGCATGCATTTGTGCAAGCACGGACAGGCTGCAGAAGTTTCTGCTTCAATTGTCCAAAAGCGACACATCAACTGTAGCTGTGTAACTTTGTGCAATTAACTTCCCTGGAACTTTCTAAGCTTACTGATAAAATTGAGACATTGGAATAGCTACTCTCTAAGGATCTCCCAGTTTAAAATTTTTATAATTTTATGGAAAACACTGCTCTGGCCAGGTGTGGTGGCTCATGCTTTGGGAGGCTGAGGCAAGAGAATTCAAGACCAGCCTGGGCGACATACTGAGACCCTGTCTCTACAAAACAAAACAAAGCAAAAACCAAAACCAAAAATTAGCCAGGCATGGTGGTCCTTGCCTGTAGGACCAGCTACTTGGGAGGCTGAGGTGGGAGGATTCTTTGAGGCTATAGTGAGCCATGATCATACCACTGCACTCCAACCTGGCTGACAGAATGAGACTCTGACTCAGAAAAATACATGCGCGCACGCACGCGCACACACACACACTCTCTCTTTCTCTCTTCTCTCTCTCTGCCCCCTTGCTCTTCCCATCCCATATCTGCCTTTCTTCTTTCTTCTCTTTGTCAGATCTCCTCCATCTGCCTCACAAAGGCCAGTGAGCCCCGGCCACAAACCAGGGAAGCCAGCAAATTAGAAACTTTCTTCACAAAGTTTTGAGTAGCTGTTTTTCCCACGTGCTTCTCAGGCTGTAAGATAAATCCCCAAGTCTCCTGTTGAGTGCTGAGTAAGAAAAGCCAGGCAGTCTGCAAGCAAAGGTCTCCTGGTTAAGACCCGGGGCTACAGAGCAATAAATACAACCCCTGCACCAAGGCACTTGGTCTAATACAGAAGCACACGTGCACACAGGAATGCGACCCTTCTGCTGCAGAAATCAAGACACAGCTAATGGGTGAAATAAGGTATCATGCTGATTACTGGGGGAGTGACTTTTATGGAGCCAGAAAGCCTTCCTAGGAGTGGAGATGTAATATACAAGTTTATAAAAGCTAATAAATGATATTTTCATTAAGAGTGTCTATTCCCATTTTTTGAGAAGTCACTCCATCTGGGACATATCCATCCACTAAACATATGTAGTACATGTAATTATTATTTATTGAGCACTGTATGCTATGAGCTGTGCTAAGCTCCTCATATATATATATATCTCACTTAATCCCCACAATAACACAACGGATCAACCATAGCACAGTGTTAAGGGCATGTTAATACTCACATGGATTCCACCCTTCTTGGCACCTCTGCCTTTTCATCTATGAAAAGATTTTTCAATTAAAAAATTATGTAAAGCGGCCAGGCGCGGTGGCTGAGGTCTATAATCCCAGCACTTTGGAAGGCCGAGGTGGGTATATCACAAGGTCAGGAGATCGACACCATCCTGGCCAACATGGTGAAACACCATCTCTACTAAAATACAAAAAATTAGCTAGGCATGGTGGTGCACGCCTGTAGTCCCAGCTACTCTGGAGGCTGAGGCAGGGGAATCGCTTGAACCTGGGCCTCAGAGGTTGCAGTGAGCCGAGATTGCGCCATTGTGCTCCAGCCTGGGCACCAGAGCAAGACTCTGTCTCAAAAAAAAAAAAAATATATATATATATATATATATATATATAACATTAGGAACATAGTAAATGTTCCATAAATACTATTTTTTGGAGTTTGTGCCATTTTTACACATATTGCTACTTAAACGTTCAGAGAACATTAGTGACTGACTGATCCAAGTTCACAAAGCAAGAGTGGGGTTTGAATCCAGCTCTGTCTCTAAGCTCCATCCTGTGCTGTTCCTTGTGATGTGAATTATGACTGCAGAAACTCTAGGATTCTTGATAGCAATTGCTTTAAGTCTTCAAGTAACTCAGCACTTTCTGTGTGACTTGTCCCATAGTCTGCCTTTAAAAGTCATTGAGGATCTTCAGTTAAAATCACTTTGCCCTGGAAAGAGGTCAGGTGAATTTGTGGCATAGACAGACCTTAATTTAAGTGAGACATCTATGGCCTTTACTTTGAGGTGGGGAGATCAGCTTGCTTCATGTGTTATTATCTGTGGTTCCAGATATTTGACCTCCCCACCTACCTCCACTCTGAACTCGCCTGGACGTTCCCTTCTACTCCTTCCCAATGCCCAGCTCTGTATTAGGGACCTTTAGGCACTAATACAGAGCTGGGCACTGAAGTTCCCTAATACAGAAACGTTGAGGAAAGAGCTAAAGAAGAGCGTGGCGCGAAATGGCGCTAGAAAGACACAAGAACTGGAAATGCTGGCCGCTGTCACCAAAGGCAGCTCTTAAGGAAAGGGAAGCAGCCACTCTGGCAGCGTGAGGGACATTCACAACACTTAGGCAGGCCTTGCTGGCAGGAGGGCTGAAAAGGGCAGGACAGATTGCAGCCAGCTCCTTCCAATCCACTGACACTTGCCACAAGCCTCTGCACAGCAATGGGCCGAATCTCCTGTAGCAACAGATGACCTCGAAGTGGTCATCTGCTACCTTGTAGTGGTAACTCTAAAAAGGTGTCAAAAGGGGTATGAATAAGCAGTCCAAGGAGGAAGCTTATAAGTTTGTCAATAAATTTTTTTCTATGAGAAAAAAAAAAAAAGCCAAAGGAACAGCTTAGTGTGTCTGAGTATCTCCTAAGTCTTCTTGGGTTTATTAGCTTTTATGAGGAGGAGTCAGAGAAGCAATCTGGGGCCACTAAGAGTTAAAGACAGGAAATATGGGCTCGGCAGGAGGAAAATTCTAGCAGGACAAAGAAATCTTGTTGTTTGTTTAACACAGGCTGGTAAGACTGCTAGATTCTCTTGCTGATGAGATTATGGTTCTACCCTTCCATCTTCAAGAAGGAATTGACACAAAACAAATCTGCCACCTACCCCCCGGAAACCTGCATGCCTCCTACTTACACCGGTTCCAGTGTTACCTGCAGCATTTCTACTGCCTGCATTAGAATCACCTGAAGAGTTTATGTTAAATGCAAGTTCTGAGGCCCCACCCCAGACAACTGAGGCAGATCCCAGAGACGGGGATGTTCCAAAACCCACATTTTTCACAAGCTCCTGGGGTGATTCCTATCTACACTGAAGTCATTGAGGAGCAGCCCCTTGTCTGCCTTAGGGGAGTGAATCAAAGCCCGGGCAATCCCCTTTCAGCTTGAATTTTCTGAATTAATACATTTTACCAAACCCATCTGGAAAGGACACTAAAAAATAAAGGCTTCCTTTTTCAGGGAGGGGAGCTGCTCAGTTGCCAGAGTATCAACCTGAGCCCAGGACACTGCCAGGCTGCTGAGTCAAAGAGGGTTTAGCAGTCCATTATCATAGACAGGTGAGAGGAGGTAGCTGGACATCATCTCAGAGACATGGGGACTTAAGAAACATGTAGATCTGTTCAGTTAAGGGCACATTTCCATGCTCAGAAATCAGACATGAGCTCAGGAGTCCTATCCTCTACCAGAAGAAGAAATCTTAGCGTCATTTTTTCTCTCTCTTATCTCTGAGTTGGGTGGTGAACTGTGGAAACACCATATCGATTTGCTCTTCACTCTTCAATGCTTTGCAGTCTTCTTGCTAAGGGAATTTAAAATATCTACAACAACTCTGATGGTAGATGACTGGCTATTTCTAGGGAAAAGCAGGGGGTCTGACGGCAGCTTTCTTTTTCCTTCTGTTTTGACTACATCTTTGGAACGGGTACACGCTGACAGCTGTCTGGGACTCCTTTCCCTAGGAACTCCTGCAGTGGCTTTCTCAAGGTCACTCAGAAAGCAGTTTTGCCTCTCTCTGCTGAGGTGCCCATTAGCACCCTGCATTGACAACTAGTCCCTCCCCGAGTCTCCAGGTCAATTTGCCTCTCTCATTCTGGGTTGCTGGGCAACAGGAAGGAAGCCTTGGACAGGGCTGAATCTTTCCTAGACTGCAAAGGGAGAACTTTTAGCTGCATCCTGGGAAGGAGAAAGGAAATAACATGGCGTTCAGAATCGGGGTCTTCCAGCTGTGTCAACTCATTCCACAAGACTGCGGATCTCTCCTGCCAGTGCAAACACTGTCCTTTCTCAGATCTGGGGGTCGATATTTGCAGAGGAGGGAAGCAAGTGATGGAATGCCTCAAAGAAGCCAAACTGCCTGCCGGGTCACAGCCTAGTTTGAAGTCTTGACTCACTGCCCCTTGCTTTGCATCTAATTGTGGATTGCACTATAAGGCAACCTGTTAGTTGTAAGTTAGAGTCCCAAGTTAATTCATTAAAAATAATAAATTAGGAAGACTTTTAAGAACACTCACACTCCCTTGTAGTCTGGTAGCTTCCTTGAAGGTAAAAGAAAAGTTAGGCTTCCCTGGGTCAGTGGCTTTGCATATGCATGGTACCTTATTTCCCATGTATTCCGCAGGCTCATAACTACTTACATCCACAAATGTCAGAAAAACTGATGCCTTGGCAGTATAAGCAAATTACGATCACCTGCGCCCTCTACCACTTGCTTAAAATGAGCAGGGGGGCATATGGAAAATGCAGGTTCCTGGTCCCCAACCCCAAAATACTAAGGGTAGAATCCTGAAATTTACATTTTAAATAAATGTCCTCTTCCTATAGCTATCGCTCTTTTCCTTCCAAGCACAGCTGAAAACATTTCCCTTTTATAAAGGATTAATTAAATATGTTTCTGATTTCTTTTATGCCCTCTTAATCCATTTTCTTTCACTGTCTCCAGCAGTGAAAATGGACATAACTTTTTCAGTTCTTTGCAGATAGTCTAAAATGCGCTTTGCTCTGTGTTTTGCTTGGGAATAAGTGTTTTCCCTGAGTTACAGCAGAGACTGACAAATAAATGCCATTTCTCAGGACAAAGTTGGCTGCTGCCACCTGTTTTTGTAATAAAACTTTATTGGAAGTCCTGCCATTCTTTTTTTTTTTTTTTTTTTACATATTGTCTGTGGTTACTTTCATAGTATCATAGCAGAAGTGAGTGCTTGAGAGAGAAACAGTATGATCTGCAAAGCCAAAAATATTTTACTATCTGGCCTTTTACAGAAAGTTTGCCAAATGTTGGCTTAGAAGGGTAGTGAAACTGGCTGGCAGTTGAACAAACCCATTTCTTTGTCTTCCTGGATACATAACTAGGACTTCATCTCCCAGCCTCCTTCGTATTTAGGTCTGATCATGTGACAAGGAGAGGAAATTGGCCTGGCTTGGTCCATGAAACTTCCCTGAGTTTATCTCCCATGATGCTAACAAACCTAGCATTGAACCTAGGATGCCTCCTGCTGAAACTGGCAGATTTCTTAAAGATTACTCTTAATCATGAATTGAGTAAAGGAGTTTGGGAATCTGGGTCTCTTAATCATTACTTGGAAGCAAGCCACCCACTCATTAAGAAAAGCCATTTTGGTCTTTATATGAGAGAGAAATAAACCTCAATCAATTTGAGTCATTATACATTGCATTAAATTCATTTGTTAGAGCAGCTGAATTAAATTAACTTAAACACAGAGCCTCCTTCCTTAGGTTAGAAGTTAGAGTTAAGGAATGAAATATTTTCCTTATTCAGAACACCTTTAGCATTTCCAAAAGATGGATGGTGGGTATATGGATTGCTACCTATGTAAAGGGAAAAGAAAAACACACAGAACCAGAGAGGACAGTGGTTGTGGAAATTACTTTTGCCTGAGGTCTCTGCTCACATTCTACAATCCCTGCATAATGAATTTGTCTTCCCCATTACTGACCAGTAGATGCCCTGCCACACACAGTGCTAGAGCAAGAGAACCCTTCCTCCAGGAAATCATTATTTCCAGTGAGATAGAACTGTGTAATGTCAGGGTTAGAGTCCTATAGAAGACTATGAAGTGGGGAGAAAAGTGTTCTGAATAGAGTATGGCAGAACTGGCTCTCAGAACTTTCTAGAAATGGATTGTGTGCTTAAGGCAAGTCACCATCCTTTGGAAGTCACGACTTCCTCATCTACATCTTAGCAGATGTAGAGCTTCTGTCTATAGATATACAGATGTCTACATCCTGGAATGTCAGCAACAGACTGTATTTTAGCTATAACCAGCTCAGAGGTTTCCAAAGCAATTTTCAAGGATGCCTGTGATCTGTCGGAGGTCCCTCAGCATCTTCTGCAGTGGTTAAGGGATGGGCAAGGGCAAGGGCCAGGTTCTGGGTTGCCCACAAATTTAATTGGAGCAACATGAATTTTTATGTATTTATGGTATGATACTATTTTTCTTTTTTGAGATGGAGTTTCACTCTGTAGCCCAGACTCATGTGCAGTGGTGTGATCTCAGATTACTGCAACCTCTGCCTCCTGGGTTCAAGTGATTCTCCTACCTCAGCCTCCAGAGTTGCTGGGATTACAGGTGCCAGCCACCATGCCTGGCTAATGTTGTACTTTTAGTAGAGACAGAGTTTCACCATATTGCCCAGGCTGGTCTCGAACTTCTGACCTCAGGTGATCCACCTGCCTCGGCCTCCCAATGTGCTGGTATTACAGGCATGAGCCACTGCACCTGGCCAAGATAGTATTTTAAAATAGTAACCTATGTGTTTCATGCTGCCCCTTCCAAGACACTCATACTCCCTTGTATCTAGCTGGACCAGATATATCCCACCTTTACCTTAGCGACCGATTGTCCCAGCACAGCATAGAAATTAAAGACATTAATTCTTGGTCGTTCAGTTTCAAAATTCTAGACCTACATTGTTCACCATGGCAGCCTCTATCCACATGGAGCTACTTGAATTCAAATCAATTAAAATGAAACATTCAATTCATTGGTCACACTAGACACATGTGACTGTGGCTATTGTAATGGAAAGTACACATAGAGAACACGTCCATCATCACAGAAAGTTCTATTGGACATTGTAGATCTAAACCCTGAGTGTACTCAGAGTATACTTAATCAGTCAGCACTAGGAATCTCCCTCCACCAAAGATTACTCCAGCTGGGAAAAACATCAAAGGGCTGGTACAAGTTGCTGAGAAGCAGATGGGCACCTGACTGATGAGAGACTCCTTTCTTAACCAACCTCTGCCAATTACAGGACTTGCAGTGGGTCACACCAAGGGGAATGACAGAAGCTGAGGTCTCAGGAGACACATGTCTAACAGGTGGAGCCACGCAGGGGGCAAGGCCTCTGAGAATTCCCTTGGCTTCCTGCCACTGCAGGAGCATTCACAGAGGGATGGCTTCATGAAGGCAAAGAGAGCACTGCCTGAAAGACAGCCTTCCAGAGTCTCTCAGAGACGCAGAGTAGCAAGGCGGTAAGTCAAAGGATGATTTTCTGTGCCCTTGAGACTTGTAGGGAAGAAGCAAATTGAGTGAGAAAGGGTGATCTCACTGGACACCAAGGTAGACAGACTTAGGTTCCATGAACTAGATGCCCACTACTTCCCTCCCTTAGGCTGGGCACCGCTACACTCCCTGAAACTTGGACACAGCCCCCGAAAGGAGGCAGAGGGATTTGCAAGTGCTTGTGATTTCGTTTTTGTGAAAAGGGAAAAGGGAAAAGTGAATGTGAATGAGAAACTGTTACAAACAATCAAAGTCACCTTTTCTGGATACAGATACTTGCAGACTGAGTTTTCACCCACTATATATTTCCTGTATTTGCCTTATACAAAAATGAGCCTGCTGCCCAAAACAGTAAGACTGAAAACTCAATGAAAGGGTGAGCCAGAGATCATACCCAAACGCATCTTACTAAGTGTCATGGTTGTTTGGGTAACAGGCAAAGGCAGGAAGAGGCTTCAGGCCCCTTACGGTTTTGGGTGAAACTCTGCGTGTGTGCAAGTGGTGGCATTCTCCAGTGTGGGCCCTGACATCCCTCTGAGGGGAGCAAAAGTCAAGCCAAGAAACAATAGGGTGAGCACTCTAAGCTCAAACATGTAAGTGCACCAAAAAAGGACACACACCCACCCCAGCTCCTGCTTTGTTCCACAAGAAAATGGGCAAAAGGCGAACAGGTATTAAGAAAAAATATATCACTGTTTTACTAAGAGTTCAGTATTGTTTGTACTTCTAGGGGTACCCACTCTAACATGATGTTTTCTGTGTATATGATGTTGCCTAAGGAAACAGAAGCTGTAACTTCTCTTATCCAAGCATGCTATTTTTCTTAATCAGGTTATTTATTATTACAGGTACAGTCGTATTTGCTTTTTTTAAATCATTTTGGATGTCCTTTTTTGGGGGAATTGTACGAGTGTGTGCACGCATATAACTAGGTACAATGCCAACACACTGGAGACCCTGAACACTCAGGCTTTGGAGTGACTTCCTCTGTGAGGCCCTAGTGCTGCTACGCAGAGGAATGAGCACAGTAGTCTGGGTGGGTTTGGGGTTTGGTTTACTCTGCTACTTTGAAAAATAGCTTTTTTGTGTGTGTAAAAATTTTTTAGGACTCTATTCAAAGAAAAAAGAGGGGTAGAATTTTCATTAAAAGGATAATTGTAAGAGTAAAGCTCTGTCATCTGCTTTCGAAACAGCTCTGGGCCTCTGGGTTGGAGGATGTGTGCATTTGAGAAGAGGCCTACAGTAAACTCTCCCCAGACTTCTGTGGACCTCAGAGACGTCTGACTTCACAGGGTCATTCTCCTTGCTCACTCTCTTCCTCACTCCTCTTGTATTTCTACCCTCTGTTCTTTTTTTCCTTTTCGCACCCCAGCTGTCTGCTCTTACTCTTCTGTAATCCTCAACCCATCTTCTTTGCCCTAAAGTCCGAGGCTCCCCCACCTGCATTCTACCATATTGAAGGGCTTACCTGCATGGTGCCAGCAAAGGTAATAGAGCTGAGATGGGTGTGTGTGTATGGGAGCGGGGCACGGGGTCAGGGGTTGAGTTTCATGACTCTGTTTTATCTATCTCTAAAGACAGAGGTGAATTGGTATTATAAGCTCAGATACATCTTTGGAAAGGAATGAAAGATTGAGGCTGGGGAAAGGGAGAAACACCTTTTTCTTCCCAGTGGAAACATTTGCATGCTACAATTGGAGAATGTGATTCTGCCAGCCGGTCATATTGGGCTGGTGTCCTGAGCTATGGACTTCATGTATGCAATTCTCTTTCTCAAAACATAGCTTCGAGGTAGGCAAAATTATTGCCTTACTGTGAATAACCAGTAGGAGGACCAGAAAGGTGAAGAACATGCCAGAAACCCAGCTGGTAAGCCTCTGAACCAGGAACTTAATCCCAAGAGCAGATTATTGAGTGTGAACACAGTACTGGAACTCAGCAACGTGGCAAGAGACTGCAAGATGGCAAGTTCACCCTGGGAGGCAGCGGGGTGGCATTTGAAGGGGGTAAGATGACAGCTCTTATTTATTTGTTACGTGCATGACCTCGTGGGCAGCAAGGCTGGAATTTGCCTGAGATTCTGAAGTTTGAATCTTCATCCAATATACTACCCTGCCCACAACATGAGCTGTGGGCAGAGAGACATTCTCTAACTTCGGAAGGCAAACTTTTCCACTGGGGAGAGAAAGCTGTCAAAAACTTCTCACTGGGTCGGGGGTGTGGGTCCATTTTTCCCACTGGAAGTTGCTGAAACGTCTGGGAGACTTTTAAGGTTGACTCGGTCATGATCCTACCCCAGATCCTGCTGCTTCCTTGGTTTCCAGAGCAACAGCGCAGGATGGGGAGAACATACGTGGTATCAGATTTGGACAGGGAGGCGAGCAGCAGTGTTTGTCGGTGGGAACGGAGTGTGACACACACAGCCTGGGCTCTGTGCCTTGCCCAAGCTGTCACACGCATCACATCCTCCAGAAGCAGGGTGATAACAGCCCGGAATCCACCAACCCCTTGCCTGTCTTTAAGGGAGAATAGCAGGGAAAGAGACAAAATAAGGACAAGGCAGAAAGAGAAGACATTGGTTCAGCTTGAAGAAATTCCTACCCTGGTTTACAGCATCCTCACAGGACCACAGGATTAGAGCACAATTGCCACTCCCCAAGTCTCCAGACACCTCCAACCCTCATGACTTGGATAACAATTTGCAAAATTAGATTACTTCCCATTGGGACACTGTTCATTATGATTGGGGCTGGTAATTTTTCCAGAGACCAGGTCTGCATGGAAGTGTGGGTCAGGGCAAAGTATAGGAAGAGTCAGGAACCAATTTCATTCTCTTCTGATAACCAGGACCCAAATAAGGGAGGGATGTTTACAAGAGACCTTTCTGGATACAGTTCTGGAGTCAGCTGGAGAGTTAAGAGAGGGAATTAAAAAATATATATATCTTGAATCCATCCGGAATCTTAAGGAAACTATTACTCAAGGAAGGAAAGGGATGAATTCAGAAATGGCTCCAGTCACATAATAGTAAAGGCAACTTAGACTCCAGAGTTCCCAGCTTGTACCAGAAGATCGTGCTTACTGAAAGTCTCCTTCCAACATCTCTGGCCTATAGGTGATTCTTTAGATGTGATGTGCAAGAAACCAAATCCACTGGGTCCAGAGAAGCAGTAGAGAGGCTCAAAACCATTTTCCCAGAACAGATGGTAAATTCCTTGCTCAATCTCGTTCTCCCATGAATGTTTTTTGCAAGATGAATTCTGTGGAATCCAGAAGCCACATTCCATACCTGGTAGAGACCAGGCATACAGGGAACATGGATCTCTCGGCTGTAAGGCATCTAAGAGATGCCTGAGATCAACTCTTTTGTGTACAGAGAGAAGCACACAGCTCTAGGGGCCTCCTCGAGTCATGGTATGCAAATAATTAAACAAATGGTTTAACAGCAATGTTGTCAGAAAAAGAATTTCCAATTCCATCACCATGGTGACAGTTCATCAGAAAAAGTCTAAATCTAAAAATTGCCTTCACTTGGCTGATGGAAAATAATAAATAAGGCTCCCAGGGCCTGCACTTTGTATTATCAATTACGGCCATCCTGAACTCTCCCCTGCCTTTATACCTGGCTTGGCCCTAGCATAGCTATAGCCACCTGTGATTTCCCAGGATGCTTAAAAGGTGAGTGGCTAATTCCCCAAATCCCCAAATCACCAGCCTGTCTCCTCTCCCCATGCTCTTCCTGGCATCCATTAGCCTTTGACCCTGGGTTTATTAACTGTCCACAGCAATTTCATAGATGAGGTATTTATGAAAATGACTCTTAAGCTCCCAAATGTGGTGACTCCCTGGGAGAGGCTCAGCAGGAGAGGAGATTAGGATATTCTGAGAACTGAATCAGAAATGGACACCTGTGACTTCCTTCTGTTCTAAGGGAAATGCTACAGCCTAATTTTTATATTAAAAATGAAATTACATGAAGGCATCCTGAAATAGGCGAAGTATGTTGTTTTGCCATTTCTGGGAGAACTGCAATTCAAGCAAATGTGGTGGGTGTGACGCTTTGAAGAAGTTGGGTCAAGAACAAGAACTGAAAGAGGCGCATCAAGTTGTAAGTTCAGGAATGTCTGCTCTATCTTTGCAGAGACAAGAAAATATCAGGGACCACCCAAGTCCATCAACTGTGGACTAAGTCAATCATGACACAACCATACAATGGAACATCATGCAAGAGTATGACATACAAACTACTGAAGATCTAGAGTTATTGACATGGAAAGATGCCCATGACGTATTGTTAGAAAAAAAAAAAAAGAAAGAAAATGAGGCTACAAAACAACATGCATAGCATAATCCTATTTAAAGTATATCTTTCATGTGTGTATATATATATAAGGAAAAGAGTAGAAGGCTATATACTGAAATGTTAATGACTGTTACCTCTGTTGGCTTTTTTTATTTTTATATAATTTCGGTACCTATAACAATATTTTATGCAGTGAGCTTGTATGAATATTATAATCAGAAAAACACACACACACACACACCAAAACCCTAGAGCTACTTTTAGATTGACTTTTAAGAATAAAGGATAGGGATCAGGTCTTTACTGTACCAGGCACTGTGGGGGAAGGCAAAATTTTAAAACTATATGGTCCCTGCCCTCAGGGGGCTTGAAGTCTAAATGAGGTTGTATTGTACAGAATAACATGAAATTTACCACTAAGTCATAGATCTTTAGGATTAAAAGAACTAAACATTAGATGACAGTGTACCACGTTTCCATAGGTAGGCAGACTTAGGATGGTGGTTGAGTAAAAGAAAATTGAGGTGCCTATCCCAGATTGGTATAATATTGGCCAAGTTGCTCATGTGCCCTGGGGTTCAGTTTTCCCATCTGAAAGTAGAGTTAGTAACACTAGATGAGGTAAAGCACACAGCACAGTGCTGCACAGGTTACGTTCAGAAAATGCCCACCTTTCTGATTATTTTATCATTTCTACCAGGGGCCTAGAGTAAGCCAGTGTGGGAATAGCTTTAAACAGAAGAAAGGCCAGTCTTTGTTATACTTCTTGATGCTCACAGTCATGTCCATTTTGAAAAGACACTTCCTCTAGCATAAGTGTTTAAACAAGTATTTAAATTAAATGGCATTCATTTTCCCAGCAACATGCAGAAGTCTGGCCCATCCTTCTCCAGCACAATGCAGTTTTTATTGTAGTACTTAATCTGTTGATGACTTAATCTGTTGATGAAGCCAATCAATGGCTTTCCCTGCTTCCTAAGCAAATGACTTACTGCACTCCAATCAAAAGCCACTTTTAATCTGATTCCTTTTCACTCAACTCTCCACCGTGACCCATATGCCATTTCATTCCTCCTTCCCCCTCTTGAATGTAATAAGCCTGGTCCAATTTGCTTGTATAAACAGAAGGCTGAGGCAGGCGGGGGACGTCACTTGGCCGCAGTGGTTCTGCTTTTTATACATTCCTCCCGCCTTGCTTCCTGAGACCTTTCAATAGAGCCAGACTTGGAGGAGAGTTATATTAAACAGTTTGACTCCAAACCTAAACAGCCCCTGAAGCATTAGTGGTTCAAAGATCTCCTGGTGCATTTATGAAAAGCCATTGATCTGGGAAGAGGTGTTAGAGGACTTGAAATGCACTAAGAAAACTCCTTTGCTGGCAGGAGGCAGAGTGGTTTTCATTAAGGAGCTACCCTTTATCTCGTCACATTACTGACCTGCTGGAGCTCAGACAGGCTGCTTCCTTTCGCCTTTAAAGGAGGCTGCCTCTGGTCAGAAGCGATGATAAGAAAGCATTCATTTTCAAGACACCCACAAAGGACAGAAGTGTGACACTATGGTGACTTGCTTTTCTGAGTTTAATCCCCAAGTATTCTTTAGATTCTAAACTTTGTGACCATCTCTGATGCACAGAAACCTTAAGGGATTATCTCTCCAAATGTTTGGTTGATAGTAACCGGGAAAAAAAATCTGTGAATTACGTACTTCAGAGCTCAGGGGGACTTGAAATATCACCTAGAACTGGGTATACTCTTAACTCAGGATCATACATGTCCCAGGGGACATTGGTCAGCTTCAGGGCTGTGTAAGCTGCCACAAATCCCATTCTGCGCTTACCAACTGGGTGCCCTGAGATGAATTATTTCTCGTCTTTTCTCTTGCCTTTAAATGGTTTTCTCATCTAGAAACTGGGTATTATAACCTCCTAGGTTTCTTGCAAGGATTAAATATGATAATACATGTAAAGTGCCAATGTACAATGCCTGGCACATAGTCGGTACTCAATAAATGCTGCAACCATCATTGCCTGTTATTACTATATTCAGGCAGTCTAACAATTATAAGCAATATTTTGCATATATGTGCACATGTCCACTTTCCTGGGAAGAGGTCCATACATTTCATTTTCGTTTTCTTCTAAAGGAAGAGAATGACTAAGCTAGCTAGCTAGACTGTCTCCTTTAACTGATGAGTAAAATGCTACCCAGAGGTTTAAGTATTTTTTTGACAATCATATGGTAAGCTAAAGGCAAGGCAAGAGCTAGAACCAGAAATCTGTTGATTCACTGTCCAGTGCTTTGCAAAATTTTGGAAACATTAGCAAAGGCAGTCCAGGCCTTGCACAAAAGTAATCTATAAATAAATGCTGAATAGGACTGGGCATATATTGGTGGCCGCAAGGCAAAGGGAGTGTCCAGGGGTTCGGAGGTGTGTGATGGCTGTGGAAAACACTACCTGACATATATAATCAACAGAAGATGGTGTGCAAACCAGACAAGAGGAGGACGGGGTGGGAACTCCAGGAAGAAAACACCCCAGTTGCAAATTCCTCTGCATTTCCCATGCAATAGCAAAGTGAGTTGACACCATAAGCTATCCATAAGCTTTATCAAATCCAAGAGAATCTATGCATAGCTGACTTAGGAAACAAACAGTAAATACTTTTTGAATTCTGAGTGATTGTACCTCTTTCTCCAAGAAGACACAAAGACACAAAGACAGACTTTGAGGTTTGCACTCTTTTTGTTAACCAGCTTCCTTAAATTACTTTGATATTTTCCTAGTTCATTTGTTCCCAAAGGGTGGCCCTGGGCCAGCACTATCACTGTCATTGGGGGACATTGTTAGACATGCAAATTTTGGGTCCTCTCCTTAGACCTACTGCATCAGAGACTGTGGGGTGGGGCCCAGCAATCTGTTTTAACAGAGTTTCCGGGTAATTCTGGTATGCACTTAACTTTGAGAACCACTGATTTAACTGGTGTGTCAGAGAAACCAAGCAAGAAATGAGGGCTTGAAAAAGGCTTCCAGCAACCTGAATCCCTAGAATACATTTTTTGTTTGTTTGTTTGAAATAAGCTAGAACTCGATTAGTAACTTAGATCTTCCTGTGTTTTGCAAACAAGAGATCTTGGAAGGAAGCAGAAAATCAATTTCAAGCCCTTTCATCTCAGTTACAATGACACATTCATTTTAGCATTGTGTGGGGAGAGAGGGAGGGAGAGCAAGAAGGAAGGCGGTGGTTGGGTTTGTGGAGAATACACAATTCCAATGGAATCCACTGCAATTTAGGGGCGATTAGCATCTGCACATTCTCCATCCATGAGGCTCCATTAATCCAGTTAATCCTCATCTTCTAATCAAAAACAAACATCCTTGAGTGTACTTGGGATCCTTTTAACACGTTCTCCCCACCTGAATGCTGTCCTCTGCCTTGTAATCCAAGGCTTTTAGGAACCACTTCAGCTTTTGGAAAGGGGGGAACTACCCACCACCTTGGCTGGGTCCCACCAGCCCCTTGGAAACCTGCCCTCTCCTAGGCTGCACCCTCCCCTGAAGCTTGTTCTCTGACTAGGCCTGCCCTCTCCCTGCTATTATTTAAGTCATTCTTGATGCTTCTTTGCTATTCTGGGCAGCCTTCCCTGATGACTTTCTGAACGCCCCTTGGCTGAACATACAAGTGCTTGGATAATACTAACGCCTTGCATTGCTAAGTCACTTTACCGTTTCCAAAGGCCTTTCCTGGTCCACTTTTCATCTGATCCTCCAGACGATCATAATATCGTTACTATTTCTCCATTTCCCACCCACTCCCACCCTCCCTCTGCAATTTACAGATGGGAGCCACTGAGACTTCCCAGGGTTTTGTGACATACCAAACCTGCACGGGCTAGGAAATGATGACAAGATAGGTGAAAACCCAGGTCTCCTGATCCGCAGGCGGAGATCTATTATAGAACAGTCTCTTTCTGACCACCCACCTAAATCCATAATGCCAATGAATAATGCATTTGTCCTTTCACTATGTTTATGTCTTGGAATGTCTTTGTATCTATGGAAATCACTGCATCTTCCTTAATTTAGAAGCTTCTAGAAGAAGAAATCCTATCTGTGTAACTCAGGCTCAAATAATACTGTAAAGTACTTCTACCTATTCAAAATATTTTCATTTGTACCTTATTGTACCCACAAAACAATCATATGAGTTAAGGAGGATAAGCAATATTACATCTATTTAATGTTAAGAAAACTGAAGTTTGGCCAATAAAAGCAACTTATTGGCTCCGAAGTAGAAAGTGGTATGGTTGGAAATAGAATACAGATTTCTAATTTCTGGTGTTGTATTTATCTATTAGATATGTGGTTTTAAAATTGTGACCCTAGGGCTCTTGCATGCTTCCTCATGGAAAAGTGAGGCAGGCAGGGCTCGGGGTGTTCTACCACTGGTTGAACTAAAAGCGTTCCTCTCCTGAAAAGCAGCTGAGAAGCCCCTGACAGGCTCTTATTTCCTGTCTAGAGTATCCAGCATGCTTAGTACTAGTTGGGTGTAAGCAGTGGCTTCAGGATAATATCCTTGAAGACGGCCCTGGTAAACCTTGAAGTTTTTGCAAGCAAATACTTGTTGAATTGGGCCGGGCGCGGTGGCTCAAGCCTGTAATCCCAGCACTTTGGGAGGCCGAGGCGGGTGGATCACGAGGTCAAGAGATCGAGACCATCCTGGTCAACACGGTGAAACCCCATCT
>NW_016107401.1:6909438-6936365 GCF_001604975.1 Cebus imitator
AAAAAAAAAAAAAAAAAAAAAAAAAAAAAAAAAAAAAAAAAAAAAAAAAAAAAAAAAAGAATTACTATGTGCTAAGTACTGTGTTCATGTCTGGAACTAGAGGGGTAGAAATAAATTATGGAGGTGATTTCACCTCTGCCCTCATAGAACATGTCTCCTGATAGACCTGAAACAGGTAATCTCACCAATAAATAATTCCAAATCATAATAAAAGCTATGAAGAAAAGATCTGTTTGCTGCATGAAAGAGTAGGGAGCAGGGTCTCACCCAAACAGGAGGTCAGGGAATTGCAGTTCGTGAAGGTTACACCGAAGTTAGGTTTTCTTGGGAGAGCACGCCTGCTGCACGGAGCAGCATTGTCTAGCATGATGAGGCAAGTGTTTGTCCTGGTTGAGAAATCCAGAGGAGACGCAGCTGGCTGTGGCCCAGGGAGCAAGAACAGAGTGGCAGGAGATGGGAGACAGGGGTCAGGAGGAACAGGGCATGGAATGTATGCACAGCAAGTTGGGCAGCCGTTGCAGGGACCTAAGTAAGGAGTACCATGATTGATTGACCGTCATGACGACTTTGGCTATTGTCTGGAGAACAAATTGAAGTTGGTCAAAAGCATAAACAAAAGAGCTGCGGGAGGTGATTAGGTGGTTTTCCTTTGTTACACAGTTAGAAGTGCCCTTGAGGGATTTCATAATTTAATGTGAAAGAGAGGGCAGACAGCATGGACAAGAAGAGCAAGCATGGTAGAAAATTAAAAGCACTACTTCGGATTAGACGATGTGGTTCGAATCCCATATCCTGGATGTGTAATGCAGGACAGTACACCTACCCAACCCCTCTGGGCCTTATTGTCCCCATTTGTGACAAGGGGTTAATAATCCAAACTCAGCAGGTTATTAGGATGCCCATTAAATAGTGGCAGGGAAAATCCTTTATGAATGGGAAGGCACTATGAAAATGCAGGGTGTCATTATCACGAACCATGTCCACATATGCAAAATAATTACAATTATAGTTCTGAGTAAATATGGAAGAACATTTTTTATCTCTGTATCCTGAAAATAAGTTACCAGAAACCAAGATTTTTGTGTTCTTAGGCTAGTTAGAAGTTTGGATTTCTATTTCATAAATCTACCTTTTTAATGCTAGAAACTTTACCATCGATGAGTAAAAATCACTTTAATCTTTAGATAACATTTGCTCAGAATTATAAAATAATCATATTTAGTTCATACCACGCCTTCAAAGCCTTACTCATTTATGTGCCAGTCATTTTTGCCATATATGTACAAATAGTAACTTCATGTTTTACTTAAATTGAAGTTATACAGATTCCCCTCTATATTTTAGTTTTATTTATTTATTTATTTATTTATTTAAGAAATTTCAATGTAAAGAATACTACCTGTGAAGTCATGAAGTTGAAATGCTAGTTATTTTTTATTTCCTAGTTCATATGACAGTAGTTGCAGGACTATTAATATATAATATAAACTATCTAATGGGACCTCACATAACACTCTTGGTCAATCCTATGCTTGGGAAACAAAAGCTTATTCTATTCATACGTGTAAAATGAATTTTATTGTGTATATTTGAAGGAACAACATGATAGGGAATACAAACAGATAGTAAAAAAGATACCATAGTGAAGCAAATTAACATAGCCATCATCTCCTAGGTATCCATTTTTCCTTGATTTTTTGGTGGCAAGAGCAGCTGGAACCTACTCATGTCACATTTCTCCCAAATGCAGCACGATTTTCTTACCTATATTCTTCTGGTTGTATATTAGGTCTCCAGATCTGGCCATCTTCCATATCTGCTACTCTGTACAGACCTCCATCTCCCATCTCCCATCCCTTGCCTGATAACCACTGTTTTGTTCTCTATTTCTGTACATTTGTTTTTTTTTTTGTTCAGGCTCCACATATAAGTGAGATAATGTAATCATTTTCACACAGTGTACTTCAGGCTCATCTATGTGGTGGCAAATGGCTAGATCTCTCCTTTTTAGGGCTGAATAATGTTCCAATCTATACATATACTACAGTGTATCCATCTGTCACCAGACACTTAGGTCCGCTGCCACATGTTGGCTGTCATGAATAATGCTGCAGTGAACATGGGCATGCAGGTATCTATATGAGGTGGTGATTTCATTTCCTTGGGGTATATGTCCAGAAGAGAGATTGTTAGGTAATTTCATTTTTAAATTCCTTAGGAACATTCACACTGTTTTACATAACAGCTGGACCAATCTACATTCCCAGCAACAGTTCCCTTTTCTCCACACCCTCACCAACATTTGTTATCTTGTAAATTCTTGATAGTTGCCATCCAGATGGGTATGAAGTGGTATCTCAGTTTTGATTAATGATTAATAAGTTAATTAACAGTGACAAATTGATGTTGAGCACCTTTTCACGTACCTGTTGGCCACTTTTACATATTCTTTGTAGAAATGTCTATTTAGGTCTTTTGCCCATTTTTAAATCGGGTTATGTGGTTTTTCCACGGTTATATGAGTTCTTTATGAATCTTGGGTATTAACCCATTATCATATATGTGGCTTGTAAATATTTTTTCCCAATCCACATGCTGCTGTTTCATTTGTTGACTATTTCCTCAGCTACGCAGAAATTTTTTAGTTTGATGTGCTCTCATTTATTTGCTTTTGTGGCCTGAGCCTTTGGTGTGATGTCCAAAAAAACCCTGTCAAGGCCAATCAATGTCCTGGAGCTTTTTCCCTATATTCTCTTCCAGGAGTTTTATGCTTTCAGATCCTACATGTAGGTCTTTTATCCATTGTGAGTCTATTTGTTGTGAGTGGTGTAAGCTAAGGGTCCAGTTCCATTCTTCTACATGTGGAAATCCAGTTTTCTCAGCACCATTTATTGAACAGACTATCCTTTCCCCATTGTGTCCTCTTGGTGCTCTGGTTGAAAAGTAGTTGACTATTAAGCTATTCATATTTTAGGTCTTTTTCAATATATAATTAACAGGGCCTTTCACTGGCCTGGTGTAGCCTAACATTAGAATCACCTGGAGAGTTTCTAAAACTCTTGAGGCCCAGCTAGACTCCAGATCAATTAAATAAAAACCTCAGTTCATGGGGCCCAAGCCTCGGTATTTTAAAAAATTTCCCGAGATTTTTTTTTTTTTTTTTGAGACAGGGTCTTGCTCTGCCACCCAAGTGGCAGTTCAGTGGCTCAATCGCTGCTCACTGCAACCTCAACCTCTCTAGTCTCAGGGGATCCTCCCAACCTCAGCCCCCTAAGTAGCGGGGACTGCAGGTGCAAGCCACCACATCCAGATAATTTTTTTATTTTTTTGTACAGACGGGGTTTCCCCATGTTGCCTAGCCCGGTCTCGAACTCCCGGACTCAAGCTATTTGCCTCCCTCAGCCTCTCAAAGTGCTGGGATTACAGGTGTGAGCCACTGCAACCAGCATCCCTGAGGTGATTTTTATGTGAACTGAGAACCACTGACTTAGATTCTTGGATACCTTCTAGAACTTCTAGGATTAGACAAATATTGCAGATAGACTTAAGAGAAGAACCTGGCCGTAGTGAAGACAATCACTGTTATGTTCTCTAGGGGGAGGGCCATCTTGATCAATAATAGCAACGGCAGTAGTAACAGTAATACTGCTACTACTGATGGCAACAGTGAAGGCTAACTGTATGTCAGTATTCTTCCAAGTGCTTTCTAAGCATTACCTCATTTAATCTTTACAACAAGACTACAAAGTGAGTACCACAATGATCTATTTCCAAGATGAGATGTCTGAGGCCCAGAGAGGTGCAGTCACTTTTCCAAGGTCACACAGTACTAAGTAGTAAATCTGGAATGAGAGGCTCCTTGAAAGCAACCCCAAATTTCCATCCTTTCTTGATGGCTTTCTACTTAAAACAGTTGATATCGTAGGGTCTTGAATCCTGTTACATAAAGTCCAGCATCTCCTTTCTCTGAGCCTTTTTATTAGACTTCTTTCCTCATCCCTAATTTTACAGATGAGCACATTTTATTGACGTGAAAATGAAGACCTATAAAGACTGTCCTATTTCCCAGGTCATATAACCAACTCCATGTGTGGTCCTGTGAAAGTGCCCTAACTTCTCTCAAATACGGCTTTTCTCACTGAGTTGCAAAAGTAAGCCCATCTGCCTAGCGCCATCAACACTGAAAGAAGAGGAGGCATCCAAAATGTTGGCTCCCCATTGCCCTTGTCCTAGAGAAAGCTCCAAAGAGAGGGAAGGATGGTTTCCAGCAACCCCTGAAGTGACTTTCCTCCTTTGTAGGATCCAGTTACACCCAGCAGACTTCAGTTTGAATAAACAGAACTGGATGAACACACCTACTGAATCTTTGAGGCCAGTCTCCATTTTTAACATCCAGCTTCAGGGAGGTGAGAGAAGCTTCAGCCAGTTGTTTTCTAAAGAGAGATGAAGAAACTACCCTCCAATTATGCCGCAGTTTCTGCTTCACAGTTGAATAAGGGGCATGAAATCGGATGTTTTTCAAGCTCAATATAAAGCAGTGGAAAACCTACCTCCCGACTCCCTCCATAAAGAACATCTAAACACACAGCATTTAATTTCTGAATAGGGCAATGTTCTTTTTAAGGGAAATGTTAAGCAGGGATTAGAGACACGATGGTCTGTAACTCTATCCTCAGCCCTTTCATTGTTAATAGTATTTTTTTTTTGGCGGCATCTGTGCAGAGATGTGGGAAAAACCAAAGTCTTATGTAAATGAGAATCGACACACGCTGATAAGCCAAGCGCCAGACCTAGGGTCTTAATTACACAGGAGTCTAGATGTCAAAATGAATGCAGCTTATTGACGTTCAGAGACTTCACTCAGTATTAAGTTGGACGACCTTCTTCCAGGACCAGAGAGCAAAGCGCAGGTTTCTCATTACCCAGGGCTGTGTTCACAAATGGCAAAGAGCTGTGATCATGCCTAGACACTTTTCTGGGTAGAATATATCCCTGAACCACAGCACTTACACCTGCTTATAGTGGGACAAACGAAGCAAGATGTTTTCAGGTGTGGGGCAAACTACTGCTAATTGACCAAGGGCTCTTCGGAGCAGAGGTCCCTGACTGCACCCTCTCTCCCCACTCAGCCCCACCTCCATCGTGCCTGTTCATGTAGTCTCCTCATTCACTGCCTCTAAGGCATTGCCATGGGCATTATCGCACTTCAACAACTAATACCCCTGTGAAATACATGAGAGCATTAGTAGTCACTTTTAAAAGTCAAGAAATGAACAAAGTCAATAATTACTAAGCATTTATGTTGCTGAAGATGAGAACACTTGGCAGCTTGGGCTCCTGGTCGACTAGGGGTTTACTGGCCATAGCTTTATTCATTAGTTGGGACTATGGCTATTACCCGAAGGGGTACAGGCTCTGTTTTTAAAGGGGGAAAAGGCTACTTACAGGCTTGGGCATAACCAAACAGTGCTCAGTAGGAGTCAGGTTCTTTGCCTTGAAATAGAAAAATAATACACCCTTTCCCTCCACCTCCACTAATTAAAGTGTCAGGATGGAGCCCCCACACTGACTTGACACATGACATGATGTCTCGTGTAATTGGACGTGTTTCACGCTAACATCAAAGCCTCGTCAAGGATGATGGAGCGAGATGTTTAGTGCGTGCCTGTTGCAGTCTGACATATAACTCCATCCTGCTTCATTCACAGGCTCTCGCTCACCAGGAGATTAACCCGCCAGGCTGCCGAGTGAGGAGGGACAGAGCAGGCCCTGACAGGAGGCCCGGGATGCAGGGGAAATCAAAACAAGTCCACCTGCTTAAGGAAGGCTGCCGCACTGTGACCTCGTCCTCTGGACATCTGTGGCAAGTGTTGCCACAGCCGCTAAGGTGGCACCGGGCCATTTATGACTCCCTTATGACATTCTTTTTCACGATTGTGTTTGCACTATTGTTTAACAACTTTGTATAATAATCTCTTTTCACTCCAAATAAACTTTAGCGACTGGAAGGCCAAGAGTATCCTCAGTATGTGTCTATCCTAGCAAGCTTCTCAAGTGATACAGAATTTTTGGTTTTTAAAAATTTCCAATCTCTCGTGTCAACACTTTTGTAAAATATAATTAAAGTGATTAGAAAAATGAACATGAACTAGGCTCTCTTAGTTGTATCAAATGACTATCAATGTGTCTAAATGCTTAATGTCAATTGTCATAGACCAGTAACACACAGTTTGCTGACTGGCATGGGTCTGCAGACCTTATTTTGAGTATCATTAAACCAGAAGGGCTAGAATGCCCAGAACAATAGGGAACAAAGAATATCTCCTTAATAGGGAAACGCTGATTGAATATGTGAGTATGAATTATATATGCACATATTATAATGTACATATGTGGAATACATCCACACTAAAACTGGTATATGCACATACATTTAATCAAATTATACTTTATACCATATCATTTGTGTAAATAGGAAGATGGGGTTACAAAATGAAGACCTACAGCTAGGTTTTTTAAAAAGTGCATTAGGTAATGAGTTGGCACCATGACACATTCTATGGAAAGGTACACATGAATGGGGAAGAATGACTGAGCAGTGCATATCCCGTGCTCCATGCTGTAATTCTCCAAGCTCTGTGTGGAACTGGTGCTCACAGCCATATTCACCCAAGAGGAAATGAAGCTCACGGAGGCTAGGCAATTTGCCAAGGCCACTCTGCTATTTAGTGATGGAGCTGGGATCCAGGTACAGATTCTAGCCTGTGTTCTATGGTACCACAGGAGTTCAGTGGTATCACAGGGAGCTATGCCTTGTTCATACTACAGAGAGCACAAAGAGAATGAATGTGTTCCTACCTCCATCTCCAAGCATAGACCACCATAAAATAATCACAATTGGCTGGCCTGGGTAGGTTTTGAGTGAGAATAAGTCTTACTGATGGGCTTCTAGGAAAAGCTTACTGCCTCCTAAGAAAAAAGTGTGGAGAAAAAATGACCCCCTGCTTCTGCTGGAGATTGAAACATCGGAATAGGATGGCCAGGACATCTCCCAGCCATCTTAGTTCGAGGATGGTGTTGAACACTGGGAAAGGCAGCACATCAGATGACCACAAAGAAACAGAGGAGGTACGTTACCCTACGGGGCACAGCCTCTGTATTTAAAGAAAGAGAAGGCTACTTTCAGGCTTGGGCATAACCAAACAGTACTCAGTGGGAGTTACGTTCTTTGTCTTGAAATAGAAAAATAATATACCCTTTCCCACCTTCACTAATTAAAGTGTCAGGATGGGGCTCCAACACTGACTTGACACAGGACATGATGTCCTGTGTATTCAGGACATTTTACAGCTGGCTCATCCCCTATGGAAAGACTCCTTATCACGTGACACAGTACATTGACTTATTAAAGCTAATTCAAACTGGGGTTATTCCCTTACTTGCAGCCAAAGGCACCCTACCTAATGCAAGCTCCTCAGAGCAAAATACAATACTGAACTTCATTATCCCTTTTAAAAAAAAACCAGTGTTCGATTCACATTGCTGAGTCAGAGTTTCAAAGGATACTATCATTTAGCGTACAGCAGCAATCACATGGCAGCAACATATATTTCTGAAATCATGATTTGAAATAAGGTTTAGATGCCATGAGACCACTTAGATGATACATAAAGAGTTTAACTTGGAAATAAAAAAGCCCTCACAACATGTAATGTAATTCCTACCGACTACATTCAGGGTTTCGTTCAACTTTTGGGACAGAGTATATCCAGGCATGTGTAATCACAGCCCGTCAGCTCTGTTTAGGAATTCCCCTGCTTCTTCCTGCATGTTTACACAACTTTAATACTCTTCTATATTGGCTCAATAAAGCATTTTTCTATTGAGATGGCATTGCTCATCTGTATTTATCCCACAGCGAGGAGGCTAAGTTATCTTAACAGTCCATTTTGGTAACTGTAAAGCTGACAAAATTGTGTATAAACAGCTCAAGTATTTCTCAGGAAATAAAACTGGAAAGAAGAGGCCCTTGCTTCAACCGTTTAAGACAGTCTTGCATATTTAGAGATTAAGGATAAGGTGTGGGTTTCTTCTTTCAGCTAAACGCTCATTCTCCGCCCTGCCCTTGACAACTTAATTTCCTGTCCTCTTTGGGAGACAGACAGATGAATATTTAGTGTAGAACATGATTGTGCTTAAGCTTCCAAATGTATCTTCATCTGGATTCCAGCTGGTGTGGCATCTCAATTACTCCTCCATCCCCCTGTGGAACAGTCTTATTGATGTAGTAAGCTTTGCATGATGGCACTGGATTAAAAATCTCCCAGGACTCTCCAATCTTCTCACCTCAATCAATTATCCCTTAATGAAAGGAAAGAAAGGTCTTGTGCATATACATTATGACCTGAAGAATCCTACCAATAGGCATCAGCCCATTGACAATTAGCTACCCATGAAGAGCAGAAATCTTTCTTAGAGTTGACTCATTTCTCCTTCTCCCCACCTCTGCAAATGATGATTGATGCATTAATGTGAGACTGGTAAACTCTGAAGAAGGGAGTGCGCCATAGGTGTACTGTCAATACGATACAAAGAGAGTTGCAAAAATGTTCAGCTGCCCACAATTTGTTTACTGGACAAATACTCCACATTTGTGACTGTTTCCATGATTCCTAGTATCATATGCCCAAACTCTGGTAGGTTTCAGAAGTACAATGTCATTCAAATCAATTCTGGTATCTGGAATAGTCACCTAATATTTCTTCAGTAACATTTCTTTTGAGAAGTGGTCCCAATTACTTTACATGGCTCTCTCATTCATTTGTTCAGTCATTCATTTGACAAATGTACACTGAGCACCCAGGCTATATGCTGAGCACTGGGGATAAAGACCTGAATGAGACACAGTCCTTGTTCTCGTGGATCTCAGTCTAGTGGAGGTGACAAAGATGCACAGAGGTAATCACAACCGAGTGTCATGAATGCCGGATGGAGCCAAGTGCCGGATACCACCAAGGCACACCAGAGTGGCATCTATTGTGGATTTGGGCTCAGAGGGAGGCAGCAGGGAAGGCTGTTCAGGGCTTTTCCTCTTGTCCATTACAGTTCCAGTGCTCTCAGCATGTAGACTAAAGCTTCTATAGAAGACTGTGTCCTGTAGTGCTGTCCTTCCTTCCTTCCCAAATGTAGTTATATAAGTAAATGTCAGATATTCTTCAATTCTTATAATATAATGAAATATTGGGAAAGAAAGGCAGGCTTAAAGCTATTTTCTACTTTTTTCTGCTACAAATATATATTACAGGAGTTTGAAGAATGGAAGCAATCTGTGTAGATTAGAGTGTTTGGGAGATGCTTCAGAAAATAAAGAGGCTGAGTTTGCTCTCTAAGGCTAACAGCGAAGTCAGTACTTCCCACTTCTGTTAAACAAGACCCTACTTCCAGCAATCGGACACATGAAGATAGTTCCTCTTAGGGACCCAAGCAGATAGGTACAGGGCCCCCAAGATCCCTTTCTGGAAATGAATAGGAAAAAATAAGGTATTGCTCTCATCCCTCATTCAAATCTTGCAGCTCTAAAAAAGGCACTTCTCTGCAAGAGTGAAGTATACTTCTCCCACCTGTCTTCTTGGTTTGATGACTGCATGTATGGTGCTGTACACAGGGAATAGACAAGGAAAATGAAAGATGAATGGCTCTCATAGAACAGTCCAGTTCATAAGGGCCTACTGGAGAATTCTCAAACTCCCCAGAATCACGCTTCCAGACAGTGACAAAGGAGAAAACAGGGCTCCTCCATACCTTCACACAGAAACACTTTAATCACCCTACACATTAGAAAAAAGTCCTGAGAAACCAAAAGAGGCTAGAAAGGTAGCCTGGAGTTCGAAAAACTCATGAAAAATTAATTCAGCCCTCAAAGTCAGCACCAGTAAGGACTGTTCTACATAACAAGTTATCAGTTGCATTATTAAAAACACTGCTTTGGACTGACCAAGTAATTTCAAAGGCTCCACTCTTTGCACTAGATGTTATCAAAGACGGATGTGCTAAAAGGGTCCTCTCTATCAAATCCGGCGCCCATCTGCTCATCCAGGGTTCTAATTGAGATCCTTATTAGAGTTTGAGCACTTTTGCTTTCATTTTAACCTAAACGTTTTTGTGAGATTTCCCTTCCAAGCCCGATGGAGAACAAGATTAGTGAAGTCAGCCCTGTTCTCCAAGGAGCCACTAGCTCCTTTGACTCAAAGCCCTTGGAGCTCCCTTATATACTACCATCACATCAAAGGGGGATTTTGTTATTGTTGGTCACACCAGCATTTGCCCAACCCGACAAACAAATTGTTTTTTTAAGCAGAGCCAAGAGATTGGGGCACTGGGCTTGGGATTCTGAACAGGTATGTATTATTTTAAGAAATCTTGTTATTCAAAAATAAGCTATAAAAACAAAAAACTGGAAGTGATCTGTTCATTTACAAGAGGACTCACCATGGGCTTCCTTAAAAATCAGCTCCCAGTTGGGCGCGGTGGCTCACGCCTGTAATCCCAGCACTTTGGGAGGCCGAGGCGGGTGGATCACAAGGTCCAGAGATCGAGACCATCCTGGTCAGCATAGTGAAACCCCGTCTCTACTAAAAACACAAAAAATCAGCTGGGCATGGTGGCGCATGCCTGTAATCCCAGCTACTCAGGAGGCTGAGGCGGGAGAATTGCCTGAACCCAGGAGGCGGAGGTTGCGGTGAGCCGAGATCGCGCCATTGCACTCCAGCCTGGGCAACAAGAGCAAAACTCCGTCTCAAAAAAAAAAAAAAAATCAGCTCCCTGAATCGCTAGAACCCGGGAGGCAGAGGTTGCAGTGAGCTGAGATTACGCCACTGTACTCCAGCCTGGGCGACAGAGTGAGGCTCCGTCTCAAAACAAACAAAAAATAAATAAATAAATCAGCTCTCTAATCTAGTTAATGTTTCATTATCCATAAAACAAAAGGGTGTTTACTTGCAACATTTCTGGAATACATCAATTATTTATAGAATGAGACATCTTTTGTACTACTATGAATGGCTTCCTTTATTGAACGCCTCCTATTTATGTGACTGTCTCTGTACTGACACTTTATGTAAGTAATCTCATTTACTTCTCAAAACAGCCCTGTAACCTACATATCAGAATCTCATTTTAGACTAGAGAAAAAAAAATGACTTGCCCGAGGTCATATAGCCAGTACAGCACTGGGATTCAAAGTCAAAGTCAGTTTTCCTTTGCACTCCACTGCTTAGTCTTGTTAGTAATTAGATTCAATGGTCATACTCCAAAGCCTCATTAATTTGGGCCGATTGCGACACATTATCGTTTAAATTTGCTAGAAAAGTTTGAATTACAAAATTTTCACAGATTACCCACAAGTACACATAATGAATTGGTAATTTCATTGTTTGATGCAGATCCTTCAGGACTTTGTTTAATAAGAGTAATTCTAAGTCATAACCCCAGGCTATAAAGAAAATAGAAACACCCAACTAAAAGACATGAAAATACTTTGTTCCCTTAAGTTAGTTAAGTATAACTTGATAACTTGCCTATCAAACTCTCTTTTGAAAACACTTTATATGAGCTAATGTTCAAGGGATCACACATTTTTGAGTAGCAGGCATTGATGTGATTATGCTCTGATTTTAATTTCTTTCAAACAAGAGGTTTTTGTATATTTCATTAACCCCTTGCTTTAGTAATAAAGAGAAGCAACAGATTGTGAGGGAAAGCAATGAGTTTCTCCGTTTCTTGCTACAGTTGTCTGGGCAGGAAAGTGGCTGATTTAAGAGAGAGCAGCTATCTCTGCCTTACCAAAGGTAGGCTTTATAATGAGCAAACAGCAGTAAGAGGCATCTGAACTGGGAGCTCAAGATTGGGATGATGCAGACTCTGGTCAAGCCAACAGTAAGAACGACATAACTATGACGGAACACGTTGAAAGCTGCCCATATCTTCCTTTCCATTGTAGGAAATATGCTGGATCCCAGATCAGAGGAACTAACTCTGATGGGAGCCTACCCTGAGTAGACAGAAGTAGTGGATAAAGCCTACAGTGGCCAAATCAATGCACAGAAGCAAGGACACCACCTCACACTCACCAGGATGGCTATGCCAAAAATGAAAAGGACAACAACAAGTGTTGCCAAGGATGAGGGGCAACTGAAACATGCATACCTTGCTCATATGAACATGAATGGTGTGGCCACTGTGGAAAACAGTTTGGCAGTTCTTCAGGAAGTTAAATATAGAATTACCATGTGACCCAGTAATCCTACTCCTACGTATATACCTCAGGTAACTGAAAACATACATGCACACAGACACTGGCATATCATTGTTCACAGCACTATTATTCATGCTAGCCAAAAGGTGGAATGTGCCATGGAATATTATTCAGCCATCAAAAAAGAAATAAGGTATTGATACATGCTACATCGCAGACGAATCTTGAAAACAAATGATAAAAGTCAGACATAAAAGGCCACATACTGCAGGATTCCATTTTTATGAAATACCCAGAATAGGCAAATCCATAGAGACAAAGTAGATTAGTATTTGCCAGGGGCTGAAGGAAGGGGGAGATGGAGAGACATTGTTTACGGGTAGCAGATTTCTCTGTGGGGTGATGGAATGCTGGAATTAGACAGTGGTGATGATGGTACAACATAGTATATAATTCAAAAAGCACTGAATAATATAATTTAACATGGTGGACTTTATGTTATTTAAATTATATCTCAAGAAAAATCAAAAGGAAAAAAGAAAGGGTCGACGGTTGCTAGAAAAAGAATGGCTCCAAACAGTGGGGCTTCCCCGTTTTAATTCAACCGGGCTGCAGACCCCAGCTCTGTTTTAGGCCTAGATAATGCATTTTTTGAGCATCAACAACACAGTAAGCTTCCTTAGCTCCCCACTGCTCAGACTTCTCTCTCTGAAGCAGCGGTCTCCTGTCCATCACAGGATGAGAACTCCTCCTCCATGGTTCACAGGCTTCTTGGCAACAACACAGCACCAGAGACGCAGGGTCATGCTAAGGTTTCATACAAGAACTTCAAACATTCAGCAGCAGTGGGGGATTGCACAGCTTAAGGATGACAATGCATTCCTATTGTGCCCTGCTATGCGAAGCCGACTTTAATTTGAGACAGGGATGGGGGTTGGGAGGGGTGATGCCTATAGGCTGGAGCTGCTGGTGAGATGGAAGCCTTAAATGTGTGACTCGGCCACAGCTTCCCTTGCTACTTTCTCTGTGCGCAGGCTTTCCCTCGCGCCCAGGAAAGTCCTCTGAGCTGCTGTTTCAACAGGCAGCAAAAAGGAACTTCTAGTATTATTACTTCAAAGACTTTCTCCAAGTGTGTTACATGCAGGAAAAAAAAAAAAGAACTGAGATGACGAAATTTATTTCATAGAAGTGTGGGGCGCACCCTGCACACTCCCCAGGGCATTGCCTGACACATGGTACTCAGTAGATGATTTTTACTGAACGAAGGCGTGAATGAGTATGTGTATACTGAGTATTTACTATGTGCTAGGTGCTCTACTAAGTTTTTACATCATTATCACATTTTTAAAGGTACAGAGGTGTACAGTGACTTGCCCAAAGTAAAACAGCTTGTAAACTACAGACCTGGGAGCCAAACCATAGCAAGCTCTTCCATCCTACAGGAAGCATTCTCTGCCTAATTAAGGAGAGTTAGTGGCCTACATTCCGTGTTCCCATAGCACTTAGTAGGTCCCCCCATTGTAGCATCCATTGTGTCAAACTGTGAAGTTTATGTTCACTTTCCATTCATTTCATCTGCTACACTCAGTGAGCACTTAGACGCAGTAACTGACTGTTTTGTGCATTGCTGTATCCCTAGGGATATGACAAGCACAGTAGTTAGCATAATACATCACTCACCATGGACATACTGAATTAATGATTGAATTTAACACCTGAAGAGTAGGAGTTATACAGTCTGACCAGGGAAGCCAGAGTATGAGCAGGGTTTGATGATGGGCGGGGACAAAGAAGTAGGAGGTAGTATGTGGAGGGAGACCCCTTCCTTACCCCAAAAGGTACCTTATTTTTGTGCCTCGGTATAGGTAAAGAGGTGGTATTGCCTAGAGGGACTCTAACTAGCTAGGATACACAAAGCAAATTAGCGGGTACCAGGGTCTGGCAGTGAAACATCTGTACCGCACATTGTGAGCGCCAGATGAAAGGCATGCATAGAAAAGCAAAGATCACAGCACTATTTTCGCAGAAACGAAACATTCCTAAATTAACGCAAGAAGGGAGGTGAGAGTCCAGAATCAGATACACTGCAGAAGATATAGATTCCCTTTGACATTGCTTTAAAAGCAAGTCAGTAGCTAAGTAAATAAGAATAAAATGCAAGAGAGAGAGACAGCAACATTCTCTTTGGATATTTAAAATGTCTCCAGATCCATAATCCTATCCCTGCACTTTGAGCAGATCAGAACTGAGAGGTAAACTGCGCATTTAGGAAAGCATGCAGAAAGCCATGAAAGGGTTGAGAATCACTTTCTCCTTGCCCTGCACCGAAAATACATTCCTTTGAGCTCTAGAGACTGACTGTTCAGCAGAGAGCAACTGTGTCCCCCAGCCTCCCATAAAGGGAGGCTTGCTCTTACCTCTCCATCTTCCTCCATTGCTGAGCGTGTTCTTGGGAGTATTACGAGCCCCAGTTGTGTAAAATTAAAAACAAAAGTGATTTCTTCTCAGAGATAATTCTCCTCCTCCCTTTTCTGCACCCTTCCCCAGCCCCCCTCTGCTCCAGGGCCCTCTCTCCAGGCCTGTGCCCCTATTTAGCAGCGGGGTGCCTATATCAGACTGTCAAAAACACCGTTTGCTTTCTGTATTCTAGGCTCTTGCCACAGGGTGTCTACTCTGGCCACAGTGAAGACATATAAATTCTGACATTATTTGTACTGTCAAGTTCATGACTTTATGGAGGATTCAAGTTCTGTTCATAGACTGGAGACGCAAAAACAAAACGAAAAAACCCACGACAATGTGTAGCTGAAAAATATGCTTCCCCACCTGGATGTCCTGCAGACACATCCAACTCAGCAGGGCCAAAAGCGCACTGACTCCTCCCCCACCACCCTCTCGAGCCTCCTCTGTGTCCTCCTGCAAGCATCCACCTCACCCTGGTGGACGATGTCCCTCATCCACCCTACTGCTTCAGTGAAGACCTTCACATTCATTTTCCCCTTGTCCTCTCTGCTGCTTTCAAATCTGTCTCCAAGTTCTGCCGATTTTACAGCTGAGATGCCTTTTGAATCTAATTATTCACCCCATCTCTGCTACCCGCTGTCCTAATGCAGGCCCTTATTCCCATCTTTATTGGGGTCTCTGCCTTTGGGAGTCTCCAGAGGTCTTCACGGCAGGACTCCAACCTACCTTTCCATCTAGTCTTATGTTCATCATCTCTCATAATGATTCCTTCAGTCCAGTGGGGCTAACCAAACTCCCCCTGACTACACTGTCACTCTCTGAATAGGTTATGTGCTTTCATTTTGGGGGCCTTCCTATACAATGCTGCCTCTCTCACTCTCTCTTTTTTTTGGCTGGGATACTTGTTCCCCTCACTTCTCCAGCTGTTCTGTGCTCTGGCAGATCAGGACGTAGCTGTAGGTCTATGATGGTTCTTAGTCTGTTTTCCTGCAAGGATGCTTTGTCATGTCCTCTTCTAGGTTCCAAGCAGCTCCAGAGCAGGAACCAGGTGACAGTCATCTGTGTCTCACGGCAACTTAGCATGGTGCCATAGGCATTGATTAGAGGCTTATGGAAGGAAGAGAGGAGGAGGAAGGAGGGGAAAAAAAGAGGAAACCAAATGGAAGAACTATGTCAAACTCTGCTCTATCACTGCTCTCAAGATTCATTTATTGGCCCCAAACCTCAATTTGTTTCTTCTGATGCCCCTTGACTAAAATTCAAGCTAGAAAGGAGAAACTGACGAGGCTGAAAGCAGAGGCTTAGCAGCAGACAAGCAAGGTTTGAATCCTCTCTGATGATGGGTGGTCTTGGACGGCTTCTTAAACCCCTCCAAGCCTCAGATTTCCTCATCCTTATCCAGAGAACCATAAGCTCACCTCATCTACACAGAGCTGTAATCTCTGACCAGTGGGAGGAGGTATAAAACATTCTCGAAACAAACCAGGCATAACGGAAGCATTCCACAAACGCTAACTTTTGTTATTATTTCTTATTACCATTTTTATGACCTTTTGCTGAACAGAGTCCTCAAGCTCTAAAACAATCTCTGCCCTGGTGAAGCCGGTAATTTGGTTAGGGTAACAGATCAGGTGTGACCATAAAGAACGTGGCCTTCCTTAAAACCAGCCATACCAGAACTCAGGCATCACCGTCAGTGTGGCCGTTCACCCAGTAGTTACCTAGTTTGCCTGCAGACTTCTTCCAGGGCTGCTACCAAGTACTCAAAATAGCTTGTTCTTTTTATCTTTGAATATAAAAAGCAACATCATACCCGAGTTCCAGTACAGTAATCCACATTAAATGCCACATAGTATTTTTGCCTAAGATAATAATAGCCATATTAAGTTGTTATAGACACCGCCTCTGTCTCATCTCTGAAGGCGGCAGAGGACTGTTCCAGAACGAATCACAGTCTAGGAGAGCAAATCCAGACCCCTTGCCCCATTGGTTCAGCTGCTTGGAAGAAATTCCCCACTTAATTAACATATTGTTCTTGAAATACCAAGTGTTACATTAGGCTAAGCAACGACCAGGCCAGAGCTTTGGGAGAGGTCCTTGGAAGTTGAGAGTGACGCCGTGAACAGCCGTGAACAGCATGGTATCAGACATTCAGCAGATGACTGAAAATCCTGGTTGACTGAATAGAGAGACTAGTCGGGCAGTTTCTTTGAGAAAAGTCAGTAGTCTGTGAGGGGGCCAGGGCTATGGCAGGCAGGGCCATTACCCATGTTAGTCAAGACCCATGTCACATGAGCTCTTTGAGGGCACACAAAAATGGGTAGAGTTGAAAAAAAAAAACACATTGGCCCAATATACAAAAAGTATAAGTTAAAATTACAAAAAAAACAAAATAATAATTGTTTCAATTTTTCTGTATACTACATCTAACGTGTGATCTAAGTGTAATTTACTATGTTTGACATGGTGAGGGGGAAGGGACTCCTTCAAAAATAAGAGCTCTTAGGGCTTTGACAGGTGCGAAGGTAACCAGAGAAGGTTAGCAGGAATCAACCTACATATTTACTGGAATTAAATGTTGCTTTGCCAGTGGCTCATGCCTGTAGTCCCAGCATTTTGGGAGGCTGAGGCGGGTGGATCACCTGAGGTCAGGAGTTCAAGACCAGCCTAAACACAGTGAAACCCGATCTCTTCTACAAATATAAAAAATTAGCTGGACGTGGTGGTGGCCACCTGTAATCCCAGCTATTCAGGAGGCTGAGGCAGGAGAATCACTTGAACCCAGGAGGTGGAGGTTGCAGTGAGTCAAGGTTGCACCATTACACTCCAGTCTGGGCAGCAAAAGAGAAACCCCGTCTCAAAAAAAAAAAAAAAAAATGCTGCTTTGCTTAACTTTTGTTCCCTTAGGTTATGTTGCTAACGTCTCCCCTGCCCACATTCCCCAAACCCAGCAAAGCTACATAAACGAGTAAGACCAACCAGCGACAGAAGTGGAGAACGGAAATGTAGAGAATGCTGTAATTTTTCAAACAGTCAGGAACAGAGCATCAGAAATTCTCTCATTTCTCTCCACGAAGTCCAGCTTAGAGGCCTAGACTCCCTGTGGGATGCTGGGCGGCTTCTAATTGTCTGAAGATTTATTGTAGCAGTAAGAACAAGTGACGTTAAGATACATAAACTCGCATTTGGGGTTGATGAATGATAGGCAACACACTTAAATCTGCTAGACAGAAACCTAAACTCTAAAGTGGGTAGAAGAGAAACGAAGTAAAAGTGTTCTGTAGTTCCCAGGGTGGGTTTGCGGCATTGTTTTTATTTGCTGTTGTTGGCTCTATTTTGGCCGGGAAATGCCACTATAAGTGTTTGATCTTTACTAGGGAGGGGCTGGCCTTGCTATATCAGATTTGGACACTCGGCTCTGGGTCTAGTTGAGCCATCTATGTTTTCCTTGCTGCTTCCATCCTCCCCATTTCTCCTCTAAGTAAATGAGATAGCACCAGAAAGAAAGATAAAAGAAGAGATGTGTAGGAAGACGGGTACATTTTCTACAGTCAGCAACAGAACAGAATAAACACATCAGCAGGCTCCGCCTTTGCTGGGCCACACTGCCTGATGTCAAGGACTCTCTTGCCATTCTTCCTACTTACTGCCCAGACCTGATTAAAGCAGACTCACTCGACAGTTAGGAATGCCTCGCTGTCTCTCCTTATGCACAAATCCCCAAAGTCTGTGAGCTCTTTCTTCAGAGTGAACCTTGAGTTTTATTTACCCATTATCAGTTATCCCCATCTTATTTGTCCAAAACAAAATCTCACCTCACTTCCTCTGATGTCACTTTATTCAGTCTGTCCACCCATGCCACAATTATTCTATCTGACCAGCTTACCCAGCACAAAGTTGGCCCCTGTTTCTTTGCCACAATTGGGTCTGTGCCCAGAGAATTGGTTCATTCATCAAATGTCTATTCAGTGTCTATGGCATGCCAAGCCCTGAGCTAGATTATTTGAATGTGAGCAGCAAGACCAACATTGTGTCTGCCCTTATGAAATTTATAGTCAAATAAAATGCCAATTAATGTTGGGATTTGTTTAACCACTGCCCCCTTTGAACTGGATACTACACAGCCTACAATAGCACTTTTTTTTTTTTTTTTTTTTGGCAATCATATAACACTTCATGTTGAGCTTGCTGCCAACTGTTACACGTAGATTTCCTTTCTGACGAGGAGGAATACACATGGAAAGGTGCCATAGGTATCACGGTGCCATAGAGATCACATGCCCCACTTCCAGAAATTTCCAGGTACCTGACAATAGGAAGAAATATGCGTTGAATGAATTTGTTGGCATTATGTCTTTTATGTTTCACATTTAGATTCAGCAGCATTCCAGCGCTCTGCTGTTTACGGACCCCAGTTGGTTATCTGACATGACTTCTCTCTTATTGGCTTTTGTTTTATCTGAAAACATCACTAGCAAACTGTCAAGATCTGCATCTAAATCACTGCAAAGAGGAGATGAAAAATTGAAGGTTGGCTATACCAGGAAGTTCATGTCAACTTCCAAACTTGTTGTCAGAAGCAATAAAAGTAGACTTTGTGGGTCCTTCAGAACCGGAAAGGAAAAGGAAATCAAACATTCAAGGGATCAATTTAGATTCACAAAAAATAGAAAGGAAGAAAAGTGAAAGCCAACCGAATTAACTCTAGTTTGGTTCAAAAATACATCGCCATTTAAAAAAAAATGTCTAGCTTTTTTTTTCCCTCTATAAGACACTGTGAGGCTGTATGTAAAAGGGTAAAATCAGAGCTGTGGCTGCTGAATCTCGATTCTCATATTTAAGTTTCCTCCTGCCCAGGAGTGACTCCAAGAAGGAAATGAATTCTCAGTGGGGAACCTGTAGTTGATTAGCTTTTACCTTCAGAGGAGATGTCAATCATGTTAATTGGAATCAATAGACAGCTGTTCTGGGGCCCAGGATAATTAAGCAAGTCATAAAGGGTAGAATTAGAGTTCCCTTTAAAAATTAAAAGGGATCCCACTGTTTGCTAACATTTTAAGCCACTTGGGCTACCTAAGACCTATTCTCATTTAAACTCACCAATCAAAGAGCAGCCAACTTTTGTATGGGGAAACAGCTGTGCTCATCCTGTGGGAAAGTGGGAACTCCACCCTGCAGAAGTGAGCTTTGAGTTTCCACTGCATTCCAAAGGGAGCCTACGTTTGTGGGTGTTAGTGCTTCTGAGCCAGGTTGTTCTACAGCACTGGGGAGAAGGGGGTGGGGGAGAGATCTTGAGGGAGAGGAAGAGAGAGAATGAAAGAGGGAGACACGGAGAAAACACTAGCACTGTGGGCTCTCATCCAGTTCAAGCTCACACACCTTGGTGTCCCCTAACCAACCACCCACCTACGGAATCCATAATCTGCAACTCAGGTCTTCTGGGAGGGCAGCGCACAGAAAGCTTCACAGGACCAGAAGGAAAGAGGACGTACTGAAGGGAAGTTACAATAACCGGACATTCCCCTGCCCCCCTCAGAAAGATGCCCCCACCCCCGTCCCCTGCCAGAGAACTTCTTCACAGAAATGTGTGTGCATTTTTACGTTCCCTTTAAAACTTGAAAGAGAGCTCATTTACCCCCATTCCACATTTGCACAAAGACAGAGAGGGCTCCTTCACCCTCATGGCAACACGAAAAGAAAATGAAATTCTGTCCCAAGGCTTGTGATTTTTTTCTTTCTTTTCCTGAGTCAATGAATGCCAGATGTTCTCACAAAACGTCTTCATATCTACAGGACCGCCTGTGAAAGTACTATTTATTATTGCTCAGAGGTCATGAGGCCACAACAGATTATAAGAAGGCTGTGGTCACTCTCTGTGTCTCCTATAGTTAGGAGACATTTGTGGCAAGAGGCAGAGAGGGCTCTTCTTTCTACGTAATTTACTTCCCCAGGGCCAATTAGCTGGGTCAGATTAAGAGCAGAGGTGGTTTTTCCCCCTCAGGCAACAGAGAGCTTGTCAAAGCCAGTGAGACCAGGCTAGACTTCCCAACTGTCAGGAGAACAAGAGGGAGGGAGAACGTGGAAAAGAACATGGAGTGTGAGCACCAGTAAGCCCGTCCGTCAACAATTCATAACATGTGGTAGGTCATATCCTTTTTGGCCTTGTCCCCCGACAATGTCTCAGCCCCAATAAGCCATCATTCTGTGGTGGTCCTCCGAGGTTGAACTGTGTTCTAAGTGGAAGGAAGGTGGATTTCACTCCACGCCACCCAAGCTACCTCTCCGACCGCTGCTGAAATGCTGCATCATCACCTCTCTCTGTTGCCTGCAAATTCAATCGGCCTTTTCCTGGGGAGCCCCGGAGCACCCACCCTCCCTTGCCCCACTCTCTTTCAAAGGATAGGCGGATGTCGCAGAGAACCACCGCCTCCAGGTAAACAGGCTGAAAGGCACCGATGCCCACAGGAAAGTGGGCCGCGTTTGGTCTGGACATCAAAGAGGCTGAGCAGTCAGCACCAGATGAACCATGTCAGAACAAGACCTGGATTATGAGGGCCAGGGAAGAAGGTGTTATACCTGTAGGGTCTGCTGCTTCCTGTGCATGCTAATGCTCTTCTGAAATAAGCTCTGTAGTCAGAGATGGGGTGTTGGACTCCCTTTTCTAAGGAGTTCAAACCAAACAAGACACTATTTATTCCAACCTGGCTCCAGAATGAAGGGTCAATAGATTAGGCTGGGAAAACAGGTTTCCTTCCTTTTCCTCCACAAGGAAAACTCTGGTTATGTCTGTGGCTCTAGCTTTTAAGAGATGAATTGAGCTCAGTAACTTGATTTTCCTTTCCGCTTCTGGTCTAAGCTTTGAGGAAGCTAATGTTCCCTCTTGCTTTACCCATGCAGTTGCCTTCTTTTTTGCTTTGCCATTTCTTCCTCTCTAAGGGGAGCTCTTTGGGCTACTAAGATTGCTTTAAATAATGTGGTAAGTATTTGTAGAAAAGAATCAGGGACCTTGGGTTCTGTCTTATATTATATATTCTGTATTTCAATGAATGGTTTCACCCTCCACTGGATTGGACAAGCTAAAAACATGGGAATCTTTCTAGATTACCCTCTCTTCTTTAAGTATTCCCGTCTGTTTAGTTTCCACCGCTCATTGAATCCATCTCTGTTCAAACTCTGGAATCCCCCCTCCCTTCTTTCCATTCACTCCCTGTTATGGGGTGAATGACATCCTCTCAAAAGATTATGTTGCAGCCCAAATTCCTGGTCCCTGTGAATGTGACCTTATTTCAAAATAGGGGGCGGTCGTGGTGGCTCACACCTGTAATCCCAGCACTTTGCGAGGCTGAGGTCAGAAGTTCGAGACCAGCCTGCCCAACACGGGGAAACTCTGTCTCTACTTAAATAAATAAATAAAAATTTAGCTGGGCCTAGTGGAGCACACCTGTAATCTCAGCTGCGCAGGGAGCTGAGGCAGGAGAATCGCTTGAACCAGGGAGGCGGAGGCTGCAGTGAGCCAACATAGTGCCACTGCACTCCAGCCTGGGCGACAGAGCCAGACTACGTTGTCTCAAAAAAAAAAAAAAGAAAACAAAATAGAGTCTATGTAGATGAAATCAAATTGAGGCTGTGTGGGCCTTAATCCAACATGACTGGTGTTCCAATAAAAGGAGGAAATACCATATGGAGAGAGAGACATTAAAAAAAGGTGGGAATGTGAAGATGGAAGCAGAGATTGGGGTGATGCAGCCACAAACCAAAGAATACCGGGGGCGACCAGAAGCTGGGAGAGGCAAGGCAAGATCTTTCCTGAGAGGCCTTGGAGGAAGCCTGGCCCTGCCCATACCTGGATTTTGAACTTCGGTCCTGCAGAACTGTAAGAGAATTCATTTCCGTTGCTTTAAACCACCCAGTTTGCGGTGATTTGTTTCAGCAGCCCTAGGAAACTATTATACCTCTCTTGTCCAGGCCGGTCAGGGTTCTTTCTCAAGACTAAAGGTCTCTGTCTCCTTTGTTATCTCCTCCAATACATCCTCTCCCTCATGGCCAAAGGGATCTTCCTAAAAACACAAGACCAAAGTCCCAAGTCCCTCCCCTTCTTAAGAGTTTATCATTGTTTCAAGGTAAAGTCCAAGCTCCTTAATATTACAAAAGCCAGTCCCACTCCAACCCGTCTGCCTCTCTAGTTCCTGCCTCTCCTACAGGGAATCCTTTACCCCAGCCATGTGGAACGACGCCTGCCAGGCTCTCTTGGGCTCTGAATATTTGCTTTTCCTATGCTTAGAATACTTCAAGCTGTTGTTTGCCTAACTCCTACACATCCTGTAAGATACAGCTCAAGGTCTATCTCCTTTCAAAGGCCTCCCTGGAAATCCCTGGACGAGGGTCCCTTTTTCTGAGTACACCATGCACACATTTGTTATAGTTCTTCCCACATTGAACAGGTATCATAGAATTTTCCAGATCTTGAATTCTTGGAGGCCAGAGGCCGCCCTGTGGCCCCCATGCCTAGCATATGGGCTGGAAAACAGTAGGAAATTAGCAAATTTTTGTTGGACAAATGAATTTATAAAAACAAAGGATTGGATCACTGGTAAACTTCAATATGGTTGTTGCTCAACTGGAAAAGGAGACAATCATTTGGGGGGAAAAAAGCAGTAGCCTAGTCAATTAACAAGTTTCGTGAGGATGCCAGCCATGAGACAAGTGGCCCTGTAGGTACCATTGATAGAGCTGTGAATAAGACAAAGTCCCTGCTTTCTGGAAGTTTCTATTATAGATTAGAAAGAGAGTAATCAAGTCAATAAGTAAATTTTAGGAGACTTGCACTAATAGAAATAAAGTAGAGTAATGCAACAGAGAATGACTGATTAGGAAAGGCCTCCCTGGGAGGTAACATTTGAGATTAGAATTGAATGATGTGCAAAGTTGAAAGTGGGACACTCAGGCCAAGCTTGAGCGAAAGTCCAGAGGCAGGGACATCTTGACCTGTTCAAGTACCAGCAAAAAGGCCAGAAGAGGCTGAGGCTTAGGGAGAGAGTTGGGCAAAGGTATGAAAGAAGTTGGAGACACAGACAGTGTTCAAAACAGGGAGGGCTTTATTGGCCATCACACAAAAGGAGAATTTTATTCTACCTATAATGGAAAACCAGAGAAGACAGGCTTGAGCAAGAGGCATAACATGATCTGACTTTGGTTCTCAAAAGACCACCATGGCTTGTCCTTGAATACAGATTATAAAGCCAGAGTGGAGTCTGGGAGGCTGGTTAGGCAGCTTTTGTAGAAGTCCAGGAACAAGTTAAAGGGGCTCGGAGGAGGCAGTGGAGTGGGGGTATTCAATCTTCTTTTCTCAGGTGAAAGCATTAAGCAGAGGCGGGTATCAGAAGGTTTAGAATCTTTGCTATGAGCAGTCAAATCGTCATTTTTTCATAAGCTCAGTGGAAGAGGACAGGGAGCCGACTTGATTCAAAGGCCTTGTCGATTCTTGGCTGGGCAAGTTTCCCAGCAAGAAAAAGGGTAGAGTCCAAAAGTTTCCTCAATTATTATGCCAGTTTTTGTTCCTTCTGCACTCCATTAAATATATATGTTTATACACACTCACATGTCCATGTGCTGCCCTCCCAAACCACCTTTGCAGAGGCCCAGGCGTAATTGATTCGTCTTTTCAACAAGCATCGTTGAGTGATTTTGATACCACATTGCCATCAATAGGTTTGACTTACAAATTATTTAGTGCTTATAATGGGTCGTTGGCCACCTCCCAGACATTCATAGCTGGCAATCTCTTAAAAAAAACATTAAATGAAGTTCACAGTGACTTCAGCATTAACTGCTGGCTTCCAGGATTTGTGCCTATTTGAGGCAGAATTCCTACTGTGCCTGCAGCTGTGGATTTCATGGTTTCTACTTTATAATCACTTTAAGAGACAAGGGAGCAGATTGGCGGAGCTGATGGTGTCCTGTGGCTGACTTCACAGTCCCATGGAGGAAAAGAGAGCCCTAGCAGGGGAGGTGGCCCAGGGACACAGAAGGAACCTCTATCAGAGTCCAAACACTCATGGGTTCTTCTTGACTATGCCCCCCACATGCTGTGTGACCTTGGTGGGTCTCTTAACCTCCCTGAGCCTCATATGTCTCAGTTGTAAACTAAGAAAATGCTATCTGCCTTACTGTCTCCATAATGACAAGATTAAGCATGTTGTAGGTAAAATAAACGGTGTCAATATTTTAAAAATATTTCCTGATATATTTCACTTTTCCTGGTAAGCAAGATCTTCCCTCTATGTCCTATCTGCCATTAAGGCCACAATGAGGTTTGAAATTCCAACAAAGAAAAGGTAGCTCCCATATGTCACCTAGGGAAATTGAGAAGGAGGATTTGACATCATGGTAAGTTATCTTAAACGGGAAGGGAAGTGGTAAGTTATCTTAAATGAGAAGGGAAAAGCTTGCTCTTCTGGACCCGGGGGGAGAAATTCAGAGGGGATGAGAGGGAAAGATGTCCACAACCCTGAGCCGAGATCTGGAAAGATGGGCCAAGAAAACTGGGAAGTTGTACAAAGTGCCTTCCCTTTTCTGGAAGTCCGCTTTGCCTAGTGTTCTGGCACCAGCATGGAGCAGCCAGGTAAGCCCAGAAATGCTGGTATGGTGAGGTTAAGCAGAGAGAATCCAGAAACAGAGTGAAAATGCAGTGTCTGAAAGCACCCATAAACTCCCAGAGGGGGATGTGGAGGGTAGCTAAGAGTAGGGAGCAAGAAGATCCACCAGGAAGCAAGCATGCGAGGACCTCTCAGTAGAAGCCGAGGAAGGAATATGCTGGGGTCTGGACGCAGCGCCGGCAGAATGTAGGTGGAGCCCAGGGGCAAAAGGTGGAATAGGGTTATCATGACTCCCCATGGTGCCAGGAGAAGGGGGCCACAAGTGCCCTCAGCCATAGACCAAGGTGAGAAAGGGTGCACCAGCGTGTGATAATGCTCACACTCCACCCTCCATCCTGCTGTGCGGGGCGACCTCTATGACTTCTTGGTTAGGAAAATGAGGAGTACCCCTGAAATGCTGAGCATTCACCTCAAAGTGACTAGCTAACCCCAAAAAGGCTACTTAAGCAAAAAGACACAGCTTTCCTTCATTGGGAAGGTTTTCAGTTTTCTCCCTTCCCTTTTGGTGGATAGAGGCTTAAGATCAAGATGAGATCGGCTACAGAAAAAAATACCGAGGGACCTTGGTTGCTTGCCCCAGCGTGTAGTGCATTATGAAACAATCGACCCCACCCTTCAAGGTAGAAAGCATGGAATCTCCTACAGTGTCAAATGAGACAAGCACTATTGCAGATACAGGGACTGCCGTGTTCTTGCACGGAAGGTCTTCGCCTCACGTGACTTCTCAAATATTCTGCCTATTAAAAGCGACCATCAGACTGCTTCTCCCTGAGCCTTGTGACGTCCACTGTGTTAATGCCATGGGGCAAAGTGCAGATGCAAATGCCATCACAACCTTTCTCTCCACTAGTATTCCAACCCCGATTCTTTGTCTACCTGCTTGCTTACTGGGCTGCGTTGGGTTCCGGGAGGGCTACCTGAACAAGGGCAGCCAGGAAGCTAAGCCTGGTTTCCACTGGAAACAGAGTTAGAAAGAAACTAGATCTGAAAGGTAAGAACACAGGTCAAGGAGGCAAGAGCGGCTCAGGACACATTCGGAGGGATATTTGGGAGAAGCTGGGGAACAGGGGCCTGCTGCCTGACATGTGAGGTATAGAGAAAAATCAGAGAAAGCTTGTTGTGTTTTACGAATGAAATCCTGCACTGCAGGTTTTGAGAAGCTGTTTTAAAGACTGAGATCATGTCTCAGTGTCAAAAGCATTCCTTGTGGCTGCTGGTCTGCGGTTCTGTCTGAATGCTTTCCTATGCGGGGACAGGCTGTGGAGCAGTTTGGCTTTCTATAGATTGCGTTAATTTCTAATTCTGTTTCCTACTCTAGATAAACCATACCTCGGTGAGTAAGTCCTCTACTTCTCTCTCCTTTCATGAACTCTAAATGGAAGGCTGAGGCTGGGCGCGGTGGCTCACGCCTGTAATCCCAGCACTTTGGGAGGCTGAGGCGGGTGGATCACGAGGTCAAGAGATCAAGACCATCCTGGTCAACATGGTGAAACCCCGTCTCTACTAAAAATACAAAAAATTAGCTGGGCATGGTGGCGCGTGCCTGTAATCCCAGC